>NC_143139.1:3400000-3700000 GCF_059928025.1 Delphinapterus leucas | reverse complement strand
TACGGGAGCTGTGGACTCGGCTCCGGGTGACAAACAACTGGGAAGGCAAACCCCCTGCGTTTCTCACCGAACATGTCCCGGCACCTGGCACCAGAGGGGGCTGCTGAATGAGCCACCCCCCGAGAGTGCTCGCGACAACCCTAAGTAGTAGGCAACGTCACTCCCATTTTATATTGAGGCAGTGCCAGCTTACAGAAACAAACTCACTCACCCAAGGCCGCCCGGCCGGGAGGTGGCAGAACTGGGACTCAAAGCCGGGCCTGTCCTGACCTGACCTCAGAGCCTCACGCCTCTTCTCCTAGACCCTCAAGCAGGCACAAGGGCCGCATCAGCGCAGCCCCACCTGCCGACCCAGGGGCCACAGCTCTGGTGAACACACACTTGTGGGCGGACATCTGCAGATGGGCGAGCAACTCAGTTCTGGACCCTAAGAACAAGTTGCTTCTCTTTGGAGCCATCGGCTCTGCTGAAATGGGAGCTTCCCCAGCGGCACAGAGAACAGCGCTGAGCCCGTGGAGTGAGGGGAGCTCGGGGGCCAGGCCTGTCTAGGGAGCCTTGAGGTAAAGGCGGAGTCGGCTGAGAAGGGAGAATGGCCCCCATGGGCCTCCACTCACCGTGACGTCCAGTTTCTCGAGGGCGAAGAGCTGGTGGTCCACCTGCACCGACCACAGCAGCTTGTCCGCCTCCTCCGTGAGCTTCAGCGTCCCTGTGGGGAGAGGCGGCCGGGCTGGGGGCAGAACCCTGCGCAGACCCCGGGCACACCACTGCCCACCCTGCACGGCCCACGGCTGACCCGAGGGACTCACCATCCAGGGTGCAGAGGGCAAAGAGGCCCGAGGCGCCGCTCTTGGGGCTGCGGCCTGCGGGCACAGAGGGAGGGGCGGTAGAAGGACCGGAAGAAGGAAACGCGAAAGGCTAGGCTGTACCTCCCCTCCCCCCTGCACCCCCCGCCCCGCCCCACCTCGCTTGATGTTGCCGATGAGGTGAGTGGAGACGTTCTTGTTGTGGATGCGGCCGGACGTCTGGTGCAGCACAACGTCTCGGGCAGCGGGGGTCTCCCTGTGGTGGGGGACGGCGGCTAAGTGGGAGCCCAACAGAGCTTGGCTCTCCGGACCCGCATGGGCCCCATCTCTGTGCGAGCTTCCAGGACGTGAATCAGCTGGGAGACCTATCGCCCACCCCACCTGGGCCAGTGGGCAAGTCGAGAGAGAGGGACGGAGCTGCCAGGCTGGAATCTCAGAACCTCTTCCAGTTGCTGCGTCAGGGTCAGGATTCCCTGGGTCCCGAAATAATCTTCCTTAATGGGGCAGAGGTGCTTGTGCCGGGACCCAGCTGAAGCTGCTCCAGCCACAGACCCATCCATGGCTGTGGGCGCCCACCTCGCTGCCAGGCACCCCACCATCCACAGGCCCGCCCCCCTTACCTAGTACCCTCCTCGGGCCCCTCAGAGGCGGGAGGCGGCCCAGGGTCTGTGTTCCAGGTACACAGCAGAATCGCGTAAGCACAGCCTGGCTGAGATACCATTAGTTCAGGAAGACCCATGGGCCCTGGAGTCACCGAGAGACTGTCCACCTGCACCAGAGAATAGGGGCTTAAGGGAACTGCTGGCGAGAGAAAGGGGAAAGCCTGCAGAGGACGGGGGTGGGCAGGGGCCCTGGGACATGTCCTCAGCCTTCCAGGGCAGCAGCAGGGGTAAGTGCAGCATCCACGGGGGCTCCTGCTGGTGCCACCCTCTCCACAGGGAGCACCTGCGCTCCCGCGGCGCGGATCCCGACGCGACACACCCACCATCACATCCCTAATTCTTAGCGCAATGTTCCTTCCTGTCGGCCTGTTACTGGCCATCTCCCCTAAGACCCTGATTCGAAGTGATCTCCTCTGGGTCTCTGTCAACAAGGTGGTTTTCCCTCCTTCCCACCCTAAGCCCCAGCCCCCGCCTGTTCTCCCACAAGCCCCCCTCCAGGAGGGAGGCTCGTCCTTCTCCTGGGCTGTGGCCCCCATGCTCAGCCTCTCACCTGACCCTCCAGCATCCACTTCTTGAGTGACACCAGCTGCCCTGTCAGATGCTCGGTGCCATCACCCAGGTCCTCCCAGCGGAAAGCTCGGACTACACGGTCTGTGTAACCCACCACCAGCTCACAACAGCCATCGCCATCTGTGGATCCAGAAAATGAGACGAGTTTGGAGCCAAACCTGTCTTCGCCAGCTGCAGTCCTACAAGCACGCCCTCCTCCCCGCCCCTCTAGCACCACCGCCACTGGCACTTGTTATCAGGTTTGACCTCAGGCCCCCCTGCCGAGCTGCCACGTCACCCCTTGAGCCAGGCACCCGCTCCCCTGCCTGCTCTTGCACCCAGAGCCACACAGCTGCCTCGCAGGGCCTGTCGCTTCTTCCCCCGGGTACACGACTCGAGTGCCCTGGTGCACCCATATCCCTACCAGCACCTTTGAGACAGCCTCTGGCCCAAGTACCAGTCCCATATCCAAGCGGCTCACTCTCTTGCAACCTTGAGTTGTTGATCAGCTGTCCCCTTCTTGGCAGGGACTCCCCTGACTACTCCACTTAGAACAGCCAACTCTACCTCAACACCCTCCAGCCCCTTTCCGTGGGTGATCTCCCCCATGGCACTTACTACTTTCGAATATACTATTTAATTTTCTTACCACATTGCTAGTGTTTATTTTCTGTCCCTTCCTAGTAAAGGTCCAAGAGGGCAGTCACTTTTGTCTGTTTTATTCACTATTGCAATCCCAGTGCCTGGAACGATGCCTGGTTTATAACAGGAGCTCAGCAGCCTGGCGTTAAATGCATGACAACTGCCCAAACACTGATGAGACCCCTGGCTCCCTCGAGATCTGCTCTGTTGCCCCTTGACTCCTATTCCCTGGCTGCCTGCAAGACAGCCATGCCCACCGATGTCGCTGATCAGCATGACCTTGGTGTTGGCGGGGATGTGCTGCTTGAAGACTGGGCGCTGCTCCTCCCCGCCGAGGGTCTCGTGGTGCCCAGAAGCATCCAGGGCCTTAGTGGGCGTAAGGTCACACAAGTGAAACCAGCCCTCGGCACTCACGGCCACCACCAGGTTCTGGGAGAGACAGAGGTAGACGAGGGGGCTGGTCGTCAGAGCACAGGAGTCGGGGATGGGCCAAGGGAAACCCGCAGCACCCTGGGCTTCCTACCTTTCCTTTATTACACACATCTCCAACCCCGACGCACGTGAGCTGCAAAAGAAGAAAGAGGGGCTCAGGGGGACACGCTAAGGGTCCCCAGTGCTCCCTAACCTCTGTGAAGCACGGAGTGGGCTTCTCATCACCGTCATTCACTGAAAACTCCTGCGCACGCCCCACATCGAGAGGCCGGGCTAATCCCGTTACTGTGCTCTGGGTCCAGTTCACCAGACAGCAGTGTAAGGACCTGGGGTAGTGAAGACAACTTGGGCTTAAACAAAACAAAAACTACATCAATAGAGCCGGACTATCATACTTCTAGACGTATTCAAACGACTGCCCCCATTTTCTACTACACTTCGTACGATCAGGCCACCTCAGCAGATCCACGAAGAACTAAGGGAGTCACTGCACCACATAAGATGAAAACCAGCCCGGCTGTGTGTACGCATGACATCTGGGAAGCCTGGGGGCTTCCCTCCGATTCAAATGAACCCTTAACCAGTAGCTGGCGACCTCGGACACGCTGGGGAGCTCATGCGTGGGGCCCAGCCTCGACAGTCCCTGGGCAGGAGGGGTCCCTTCCCCCTGGAGACCCAGGGAGCTGAATACTGACCATTCCCTGGCAGGAGCAGGTGAGCCACGGCCGGCTGTCGTCGTTCTTATACACGGACAGCTTTCCACTGGTGTCTCCCACCACCAGTTCATTTAACTTCAAATGGAGAGAGAAGAGAGGGTTAGGCTGGGGTCCTGCTGAGCCACTCAAGCCCTTCTCGACTGGGCCCACTCTGCGGAAGTCACAAGACCTCAACCTGCACCTTCATCAACTTTATTAGCAAGACTTCGAGACCAACACAGTCACCGTCTCCCAGGTTCCTTATCTCCAGTTAGGGGTATGTGTGTGTTGAGGGCAGGGCAGGTTAGAGACGGGCCAATACAGAATCTGTGCTCCGTCTCAGAAAAGTCTGACATCTGAACAGCTCAATGCCCCACACGCCTGCTTTCGGCGCTTCTAATTTGTCCTTACGCATGGGACACGTTAGGAAAATGACCCCAAATACGTAACCTTTGGAGAATTTAACTTCAGAGCTCATATTTAATCAGGGGCCAAATAAAGACAACGTCAGCTCTGGGGTCCTCCCTCCCCTGGCAAGGCCTTTCGACGTTGGTGCGTCTGAGTGAACACAGTTGGCGGAGGTGCCGGAGGGGCAGCATCCCAGCTCTGGGCCTCCGGTGCCCCCTAGTGGTGGCTAAGCTCCCAGGAGGGTCTGGAGCCTCTTCGCCGTTTACATGTGGGCTCCCCATTTCCCAGTGGTTCCTCAAAGGCTGGCCGCCCTTTCAAGGGGATAACGATGATAGCCAGCTGGCTCCAAATGCCATTTCCAGAAATACTTTCATGATTCCTTCTTGGGGGGACATCTAACACCCTTTCCTGTCCTCAGAGTGAATATCAGATTCTCAAGAGATTTAATTTTAAAGGCAACAAAGACATAACAGATCAACAGTAAGAAAAAATGAGAAACAAATTGGGGTTTATTAATAATGATTTGAAGCTTACATTTATTATATTTTAATAGTTACGGCAGTTTCTGGTGGGGACACTAGATAATAGAAGCATAAAACAAGTTTATCTATTTACATCAAACCCTCTGCACCCTGGAGGACTTCTGCAGACACACAGGAGAAAGGCTGAATAGCGCAGAGCCTCCGAGCGCAGCTGCCTGAATTTGAATCCAGCCCTCTATGCCTGAATCTTTTCATCTATAAAACGAGGATCACAAGACTATCCACCTCATAAGGTTGCCGTGAGAACCGAGCTAACGGAGGGGATCATCTAGAAAGGTGACTGACAAATAGCAAGAATAACAGGGGGTTTTCAGCTTCCAGTTAAATGCCTCCAAGGCTTGGGGATCTCAGCATCTTTCACACAATTCACTCTTTTTCTATACATTCATTCAATAAATGCCACAGTCCATAGTAGGCCCTCGATAAATGTTTACTTAATGACAAATTAAAGTTTTTTTTTTAACAAAGAAAAATCAGAATGAAAGAGAATGCCCAGTCAACCCTCGAGTTTTCAGGGAAAGCTGAACAACCCGTTAGGGGCCCAAAGACAAATGCCACAGATCCACAGCTGTACAACTGCTGAGAAGGACGTCAGTTTAACAAGGGCACAGACGAAGGAATAAAACTGTAAAACAGTGTGGTGAGTGCGATGAGTGAGTAGATACAACTCAGTAGGGGACCTGGACGAGCACAGTTCCGGGGCCGCCCATCTGCTCCCCAGCACTTCCGCTCCTCTGTGGTCCCTCCTGGCTCTGGCCTCTGGAGGTTCCTCAGTGACACTAAAGAGCCCCGGCTTCAGAGTACACCTTCGGTCGGAAACGCTGCCGGAGAGAGGAAGTGCGCTCTTTCCGTGACCTGCGTCCCCCTTCTAGACACCGTCTCCCCACCGGTTCTGTGGGGTTCTCGAGGGTGGGTATTCTATCCCTGGCTTCTCCCTCTGACTCAGCAGGAAATAAATTACTCACAACTAACTTTAGGTTACTGGTTTAATGGGATGAAGTAAGTATTTTTCCTGCCCCAAATCTCCAAAGGCTGGCCTGGAGAATCAGTAACGAAATTTCTATCCACACTCCTGCAGGCTGAGTGTACCACACCCGATTAGTAGCCAACTACCTCACCTACTTGCCCTTCTTTCAATCATATTTATTAATAACAGGCAAAACCCTTCAAATTGCTTTTGAGATACATAATGACATTTGCCTTTAATAACAACCCTCATTTATTCAACAAACATTTACTGAGTGCCTACTATGTCCCAGGCACTATTCTAAGTATTGGGAATACAGCAGTGAAAAAAAGTTTTAAAAATTCCTATCCTTACAGAACTTACAGTGCTTACAACTAAGGTTTAAAAAAAGAAAGAGGTAGGGAATTCCCTGGCGGTCCAGTGGTTAGGACTCCACGCTCTCACTGCCGAGGCCCAGGTTCAATCCCTGGTCGGGGAGCTAAGATCCCACAAGCTGCACGGCACACCCACGCCTCCCCTCCCCCCCCCAAAAAAGTAGTGTGATATACCTAATATTGCAGAACTGAGTGTGCAATTCACTTAGAAAAGTACAATTCCAAAAAAAGCTGACACTGTGAAGCTAGGAAAAAGAGGCACGTGTGCCCTTTTAAACAATCAGGTAAAATAGAAAATAATGCACATCTAACGTCACTTTGTTAATGTACTATTTTAAAATGCCTCCCTTGATTGTCTCATAAAATTATACTGCTGAGCATATGAAGAAACGAGAGAGCCCAGAAAACATAACACAAATTTATGGGAATAACTTTTTCCTCCCTAGACAGGATAGAGCCAAGAGGCCTCATAAAATACTTTTTCCGTCACAGCGCAAAGGAGGCTGGGGGCGGGGTTGGGGGTGAGTGATGGGGACGTTTTAGCCCGAATTTTTTTCCCCTGGGAAGAGAGCACAGACAAGTTAGGGAGGTGAGGATGAGACGTGAGGGAGGCAGAGAAGCGACGGGGGCAGAGGGTAGGAGAGGAGAGCAACCATGTGCTTTGCATACACACCCTCGAGGACCCCACGGAAGCCTGGCGACACCAGTGGGGAGACAGTCTCTAGAAGGCGGACGCAGGTCACAGAAAGAGCGCACTTCCTTTCTCTGTCAGCTTTTCATATGAAACTGAGATTATGGAAAAAAGTGTCCCACACCATCAACGGCCACCGTTCCCTTGGATGCTTCACCCCAGAACCCTTTACATCTTGTAATCAATGGGCCTCACTACATCTCCCTATTCTTCTATCACCCTTCCCCCGCCCCACGATGAGCTACCTGCGGGCTGGGGCTTTTGAATTCCCAGGACGCAGCAGAGCCCTCGGCCCATAATCAAACGCTACCGACGACGCTAACGCGTCCTGAGCGTTAACCGAATGCCAGACACGGTTCTACCTGCTCTACCTGTATTAAGTCACTTAACCGACGGGAAAAGGAAGGGCCGCTGGGGGAGGAAAGGGACATGGACACTGAGCCAGTAAGTCAACCGAGGTGGGCCCGCCGGGCGGAGACGCCCCGGCCAAGCGCCGAGAGCAGTCCGGTGGGCCGGGCCGAGCCGGGCGGTGCGGAAGGTGCTCCCGCAGGAGCCGCACGCGCGCTCTTAGCCTACTTCCGACGCTCTGAAAGGGAAGGCGGCCCCGGAGGAGCTGGGAACTCGGCCACCACAGTTCACAGACTCCTCTTGGGAACAAGTGACTGACCAGGCAGTGCACCCGGCACGCGAGTCCCTAGAAGGACACTGGAGCAGGGTTCCGGACCAGTCCAGCCAGGATGCCGGGTACCCGAGACGCCCACACAGCCCTTCCCGATCCAGCTCTCAGCGCCATGCGTACGCGCGCAGCCCGCGAAGCCCGCACCGCCCGCCGTGCAACGCACGCCGTCCACGCCCACACCGTACGCACTCGCAGCACGCACACGCCGCCGCGGGCGGCCTCCTCCGCTCCGCCCCACCCCGCCCCAGCCCGCGGTCGCAGACTGGCTGCGTCTCTCCAGTGCGCATGCACTGACCGTGTCGTTATCGACGTCTCCGAGGCAGATGGCGTGTGGGAAGAGGCTTCCGCTGAACTCCAGGGCCACGCGCTGTACGTAGCTAACCGACCTCATCGCAGTTCCCAAGGCTCAGGGACCGGGGAGCCCCGCTAAGTGTTCCCCGAGCCCCTCCCGACGGCCGCCCGAGCGGAAACTCACCCACAGCGGGAGCTTACGTCACCCCCTGCGCCTCCAATCGCTGCCTTCCTCGCTTAACCTCAGAGAGGAGGCGGGCCTTCCGGGCGCGCCTGGCGTGGGGGCGGGGCTGAGTGACAGGGGCTCGGGCCATTCCTTTTCTCCGCAGGCTCTGCGCGCCCAGGTCCGCCGACGCTGGCCTGGCCGAGCCGTTTCCTTGGCAACAGGGCTTTCGCGGCCTTGACCTAATAACCTTGACCTTGTCCTTTGTTGCCCTGGCAGTGAAGATTCCCAGCCGTCAGACCATCCCTGAGAATCATAATAATCGTAATAACCGATGACTGTGTGGTTTCCAACAGTGTTTAAAAAAAAACTGCGTAGCTCCCCATTATGAGTCTTGAAATGAGGGTAGTGAATCGGACCAGCTTTTTAAAAACCGAAATAGAATAGAGAGTGCCGGGCTTCCCTGGTGGCGCAGTGGTTGAGAGTCCGCCTGCCGATGCAGGAGACACGGGTTCGTGCCCTGGTCCGGGAAGATCCCACATGCCGCGGGGTGGCTGGGCCCGTGAGCCATGGCCGCTGAGCCTGCGCGTCCGGAGCCTGTGCTCCGCAACGGGAGAGGCCACAGCAGTGAGAGGCCCACGTACCGCAAAAAAAAAAAAAAAAAAGAGAGAGAGAAAATGCCAAGTAATCTCGAGTAGTTAAGGTAAGTATTATTTTTGTGAAACCTTTGTTTCAATTGTATATATTTATACGTGTATATACCGGCTTATCAAAAAAATTTTTTTTTGTCCCACGGTGGGTGTGCTCTGTGGGTAAAAGTTTGAAACTCACTTGTAAAGCACATTGCACAATTATTGTTTCATGTAAATAGTGCAACCACCCTGTGACCTTGTCTCCTTATTCCAGTTTTTTGGATGAATAAACGGGTTCAGCAAGATAAAGCAACAAGGCAGAAAGTGATAGAGGTGGGGCTCAGACCATAATTGTTCGAGCCAAAACCCCACGTCCTTTCTGTCATTGACTGCCAGAGTTCCTAGCAAAGTCCTCAGGCTAGAAATCGGGGTCGCTGGGATTCTAGGTCTGCTCTGCCCCCCCACCCCCGGCACAAAGCTCTTGCTTCCCTCCCTCGGGGTCACCCCTCCGTAGCGTAAATGGGACATCACCATCAAGGCTGGCCTCGGGGAAACCTTCCATGTTGAATCCAGTGCAGCCTTTCCTTGAGCCTCATCAATCAGGATATCAAAAGTATTATTTGTGAGATTCTACAGGTGTTCGGTATATTTTTAGGTTTAGGTTTGCAGGCCCAGACTGATCTACACGTTGGTCTTTCAGGAGTCAACATTGTAAAAATAAGGACATCTACCTCACCTGGGGATGTTGGATCAGGGCTGGCCTCCTTTCTACATCTGAACATAGTGGGAGAAGGCCCTGGAGGGCAGGACCTTTTTGTCTGGGGCCGGGGAGGGGACCGTGATTTCTAGCCTGAGGACTTTGCTAGGAACTCTGGCAGTCAATGACAGAAAGGATGTGGGGTTTTGGCTCGAACAATTCCGGTCTGAGTCCCACCTCCATCATTTTCTGCCTTGTTGCTTTATCTTGCTGAACCCGTTTATTCATCCAAAAAACTGGAATAAGGAGACAAGGTCACAGGGTGGTTGCACTAATTACATGAAATAATATACGTGCAACATGCTTTACAAGTGATAGCTGGGGAGGGGATGGCCACGAGAGCCACAGCACCCCTACCCCTAGAGATCCTGTGGCTCTCATGGCCAGATAAGATGAGAACAGGAAGCAGTAGGTCAGAACGGCAAAGAGGAGATAGTCTGGACAGACGCTGGGGACTGTAGGTACCCTTAGGTTTCTGTTTCTTGTGGTGTATTGTGGGGCTGGCCAGGTCCATTCTGAGGCTCTGGGTCACATGTGTGTACCTGGTGCTTTAAATCCATCTGCTTACGGAGGAGTTGCATGCTGCTTTGTACCGCACTACCACATCTCTGTTCTCTCATCCTGGCTCAAACCCTAAGCTTCATACTAGGGTTAAGGGGTGGAAAAACAATCAATTTAAAAACGTTTCCCTCTAATAAGTGTAAACTTACTTAGTTCTGAATTGTTTCTTTTCACTGTATGTATGACTCCATTGTTTTCTCTTTTCCCAGCCCTGTGAATGAAATAGTAAAATAAAATAATTAATAATCCAGGACAAAATAGATGAGGATCACCTTGCTCCTGTCTCCCAGGGCCCTGGCCTGCCCCAGCTCTCTGAAATGGGACCCTGACCCGGCGCCCACCGTGCCTTGGTTTATCCTCCTCGTAACTTGGGCTTCTTGTTCTTGGCCTTCCTGTGCCAGGGTGCCTGTTTTTGTTTGCTCTGTGTTTGTCATTTCATGAAGGTCATGTCATTATGATTGCAACTTGGATACAGTGCCTTTTGGCCTTTGTCAAGAGGGCCAAACAAAGGTAGAAAGGAAGGAAAGCTAGGTCTCCGAGAAACATGGCGAGAATCAAGCCTCCTTGCCCCATGCCTCTCCCCGCTGCGCCAGTTACTTTAACTGCAGTGAGTGTTACGGTCCCAGTGAGTGGAACACAGGCCCAGGCATGGCAGTGCCACGCAGACAGAGCCCTGGCTCCGCAAGGAGACCCCTGTTGTTGGCCCTTTTTAGTGAGATGGTTGGCGGGTCTCCAGCGGCACTACTTAGAGCTCGTCTCATTTAGGCCGAGCGCTCTCTCAGCGTGGATTTTGGCTTCCTCCCCAGCACTGCCTAACCAGGCCGGCTTCCTGGTTAGGTGACTTGGATGCGGTGTCTGTGTGGGCGTAGCCGAACAATAGCTTCAGTGGAAACGTGCGAATGGCAGGGGAAGGGGAGGTGTCTTAAGCAGAGAGCGTTTCTAGGGAGGTTCTTCGTCCCCCTCTTTCTGCACGAGTAGACAGGGTGGGCCTGTGCAGGGTGTCGGCCTAGGGTGCCCGGGGGGGGAGGAGACAGGACCTTGAAATGAATCTCTTTCTGCATGTGAGGCCCAGAGCCGCTCACCATCCTGAGGGTGGGGCCAGAGCTTCCAGTGGGTTCAGAGTAAGACTCCCACGAGTGTGGTTCACAGTGCACCTTACCGTGCTGAAGGTTCTAGAGGTCGCGAGGCGCAGAAAGCTGTCCTCACACTTGCCTGACCCAGCCGTTAGGCAGAACAGCAGTGTGGGCCCTGCCCTGAGCGAGATGGTCATTCAGAGCCCACTGCACTTGCGTGGCGTTTCCCCCGCCCGCCCCCATCAGAACCCGTCAGAGCTGTTGCCTGTTCAGGACTCTACTGGCCATTAACTGAAGCATGGACAGTCGTTCTTGTCACCGAAGCCCAAACATCAGGACATGGGCTTGAAACGTGAAGGGCAGGTGAAAATGTTTCAGGAGCGGCTAGAGGTGGTGCTTGTGCAACATTGTAACCGGACTAAAGGCCACGGAATTGTTCGCTTTAAGTGGTTAAAACCATGTGAATTTCACCTCAATAAAAAAATAATACAAACGTAACCATTTTATGTGTGAGGCACTTCTAACGGTGGAACCGGAGACTGGAGATCTGAAGGGAACGTGCTTGTCTTCGGTTGGGGGACAGGGTATGGCTGGTCCTCTCTTCTAGTCAAGGAACTCTCAGTTCACTAAGGCACTGCTTTTTCTTGATCATTCGTCCCTAGAACCACTTTGTGAATCTTTCACGTTCTCACTTTGCCCCCCAAAGTGGTATACTGAGCGTTCATTACGTGCTAAATAAGGTTTCGTTGTGTTTTACAATTAAGGATAGCGGGTGCATCCGAGTTATCCGAGGTTGGCAAGCAGCTGGGGAACTGCAGCCGTAAAGTCAGCAATAACGATTTCCAGAAAGAGGACAAGAATGACTTCTCACACTTGCATTGGCTTTTTTTCAGCACTGCCCTAAGCCCACTGTCCTTTCAACCTAAGGGTTACAAAGCTTTGAGGAGTGCTGGTTTGGGACCGGGAAGGTTGGTCTTTAAGACAATAGGAATAAGGCATCGAAGGTTCCACTGTTTCTCTATTTCCAAGCAATAGTTTCCTAAAAAGGGACTACCTGTTACTAGTCCTGGCTAAAATATCTTCCACGTGTTATTTCTCCAACTGAAATGAGATTCACAGTTCACCCTGTCACTCAGACTGGTGTGGCTGGTGGAGTCCAGTGCACCGATGCTGGGACGGCAGGCTGGCCCAGGCCCGCGGGGTGTGACCTGCAGCCCAAACGGGCTGGGAAGGCGCAGTCAGCGCTTAAGCGGTCGGAGGGATTCGACTGGGACGCAGCACACGGTGACCCGCAGGGGCGCACACGGGAATGCGGGGGAGCCTTTCACAGGACAGGCGGACGGGGTCGGGGCACGTGGGGATGCTGGGAAAGGGCTGCTGGAACGGGGACTGCAAATACCCGGGAGATAAAAATCTATAGAACTTGACGTTTGGACCGGCACTAGGACAAGATAAACCCCATTTAAGATCTTCCACAGACCACGTGGTAGTCTGCAGGAACAGCTCAGTTCTGGTTGCCACTGGTTCTCTTTACTCCACACATTCTCTGCATATGGAAAGATTTAAGTGTTGGTGAGGAGGGTGTGACTGACTGGGAAATAGACTTGCACCCGACCCAGAGCAGAGTGGAGTAGGTAGTGCATTTATTTTTAACCTTAAAGACTTCTGGCCACTGTACTGAAACTTTTTTTTTTTTTTAATGACTATGTTGAAGTCCTAACTCTTAATTTTTGCTGTATTGTGTCTTCGTTTCTGTGCGAGGGCTTTCTCTAGTTGTGGCAAGCGGGGGCCACTCTGCATCGCGGCGTACGGGCCTCTCACTATCGCGGCCTCTCTTGTTGTGGAGCACAGGCTCCAGACGCGCAGGCTCAGTAGTTGTGGCTCACGGGCCTAGTTGCTCTGCGGCACGTGGGATCCTCCCAGACCAGGGCTCGAACCCGTGTCCCCTGCATTAGCAGGCAGATTCTCAACCACTGCGCCACCAGGGAAGCCCAGAAGACAGTTTTAATGGTACATAAACCAAGGCTTGTCCAGTTTCCAGGGTTCTACAGATGTGCAGTTATGGTTTGGGTTTTTTTTTCCCCCCCCCCCGCTATGTTTCAAATTCTTGGAATCCTACAGAAGCATCCAGAGGTGGAGGGAATCTCAGGCATGCCTTTTGTCTGTCTCCATTTTTGCACATGAGCAAAGAGGCTCAACTTGCCCTAAGGTCACATGAACCTCAGGGCAGTTTGGATTTGTTCAAGAGATCATCTCACATTCCAGGCAGATCATCTTTCCATTTAAGTTCTGACCCTTGGTTTCCTCATCTGTAATATGGGGCAATACCTTTTCTGTACGATAGTTACAAGATTAAGTTAATCTGTGTGAGGCTGGGCTTACATCAAAAGTGCTTAGGGAGGGTTCGCTATTATCACGGGCTGCAGGGGCAAGTCTAATCCTGAAATACCAAAGAGACCCAGACACAAACCCTAAGCCCAGGGCTATGATGTGAACCCAGCAGAGAGCAAGCAGTGGCACTGGGAGAAAAGAACACCCAAATTTTAGTTCTGGCTCTAGCACCAGCCATGCTGTACGACTTGAACTTTTTCACAGAAATTCATCTTCCACAGTGAAAGTATAGAGAAATTTCTTCTGGAAGGAACTGTACAGGCATGTGGTGGGCAGGCTAACCATATCACCGAGCAGAAAGGACTAGACAGCCCCCACAGACAAGGGAGAAGGGCACAGACACAGGCTCTGGCCTGCAGTCAAGACCATCCAAGGCTCAGCGTGATTCACTCACGCCCCTTGGCTTCTCTCCCAGGGCCCCAGAATGCTATAGAAGCCAGGGGTCAAAGCGCGGTGAGGAAAAAGCATAAGCTTGTCCCCATTAAGGCCAAGGAGCAAGCTGGACAGTGGGCCTGAGGGGCTGCTGGTGCTGCCGGGCTTGATGACTGTTCTTCTCTCTTCCCTTGTGTAAAGCGCGACAGGCGTGGGTCACACCAGGGGTTTCACTTCGTTAGGAAACCAAGACAGCTTGAACTTTCCACTGGATCAGTCAGGCAGAAGTAGACAAATCTAACCTCAAAGCAAACTCAGTCACTTGGTCCCAATGTAGTTTAGATGTTTATATATTTTCCTCTTCCCAAGTGTTAGGGAAGAAAAACCAGAGCTACTAAAAACCTGCCAGGCTGCTGGGGGTGGAGTGTGGGAGACCCACGGGCAGGCTTTGAGCGCAGGCCCCACTACAGCCCGTGTGGTGCGCAGGAGGCCCTGCTCGGGGTGGGCGACTCTCTTAGTTTTGCCCCTGGTGTAGCCGCCCACGCCCCCCACTCCGAGGCCAAACACAAAGGGCTGCCCAACACCCAGGTTTTATTGTTTCCACTTTATTGCTCAAGCACAGGACTTGAGGCGAGCCTGTACCTTCAGCAAGTGCAGGGAAGAGGCTGAGGGGGTGGGACACGCCTGGCTGAGGAGGGACACTGACGGGAGGGGGCACAGGGGTGGTCACGACACCAGAAGGCAGCATCAGCCACACCACCTGGGGCGAGGAAAGGAGAGAGGTAACGGGCACAGCAGTGCTTCCCATGCCCCTAGCACCCACGTCCGCGAGGAGGAACTGGGGGGGAAGGGGCTGTCCAGGGGTCCCCCCTCCACCCCGCCTTCTCATCAGATCTCACATCCCTACCGCATGCCCCCTTCTACCACCTGAAAGACGGACAGAGAAGACAGAGGAAGCAAAATAAATAACGTTCTCGTGAGTGTGCGTGTGGAGGGACATTCGTTCACGTGGAATGGGGGAAGGGAAGGGGGTGACATCACCTAAAATGACCCCCCCGACCTCAATCCCCCAGCCTGCTCCTTTCCCCCTTCCCCCAAAGCCACCATCGAACCCGATAGAAAAATAAAGGTCTAATTCACTCAAAGTTCTTCAGTTTTTACAAAACTAACAAGGTGGAGTAGGGTAGGGAGGAGGGGGCAGGCAGCTGGGAGCAGGGCTGGGCGGGGCTAAGCTTCCGCCTCCACCTGAGGCTGGCCCCCTGCCACATCGTTCTTCTGCTCGTCCTTCATCTCCGTGTCAGCGGGCTGGTTTCCCGCAGCCGTGGCCTTGGCCTGCGAGAAGGGAGAGGGGGAAGGGGGTGAATTCCAGTTCTCATTTGCCCCCTGACGGTAAAGGTGACTCTTACCCACATCCCCACTCTCACCTGCCTGCACCCAAGTGATCAGCTAGCACACACTGACACCAGGTGTCGTCTGTACCCAGAAATACTCGTGCCCAAGTTAATAAAAAAATACTAACTGCTAACAGAATTATAGGAACACAGCAATTCCCTTTCCATGTACGACTTAAAGATACCCCTGCTCATGTACAAAATTAATGAATTCACTTTATGGCAACACTGTATAAAACTCTATTTGTCCATGGCAGCTACTGCCATATGTCCCTACTGAACACTTAAATACAGATAGTTCAAAACAATTTAAGTATAAAATACACATTGGATTTTGAAGGCTTAATCTGAAAAAAATGCAATTAAAAAAACTACACGTTGCAATATTTAGATACCTTGGGTGAATTAAATATTAAAATTAATTTCACCTTTTTTTTTAAAACACAGCTATCAGAAAATTTAAAATTCCAAATACAATTTGCATTATATTTCTATTAGTGCAGGTTTAGAACACTGGGAGACTAAGAACTAGGGACCTGGGTGAGGAAGATACGGTGCATCCACACAGTGGAAGACTACGTGAGCCTAAGAACGAACGTGAAGCTCTTTCACACGTTGATGTAAAATAAGCTTCCAGGTATGAAGAAAGCACGATGCACAAAGCAGTAGGCAGAGCCCGCTGCCTGTCGCCAGGGATCACTGTCTGTCCCGCCAGCACACTGGGTGGGGGAGGGAGCCTTTCCATTACACCTTCTGTGCAGTTTGAATTTAACCATGTACGTGCGTTACCTATTTAAACCTCAGTTTCTGAAACCTGAGTTTTAAACAGGCAGAGAACGTAGGCTGGAAAGAGCAGCCAACTCCTGACACAGGGGGCCAGACGGGGTGGGGGTGGGGGGGGAACCCGGGCTGCTGCTCCAGGCTTCCAGGGTCGGCACAGATAGGCACAGGCCCAAAGGGCCCGCCCGGGCTGTGCTGGGGACGAAGGGATGCCTCTGTCCCTCTCCCCCCTAACCGCTCCCGTCCCCACCCTCACCTTGCTCTCCTCCCCAGCCAGCCTCTCAAACATGTTGGCGTAGAGCTTCTTCTCCCGTTCGAGCTGCTTGCGGATCCGCTGCTGGCAGACAGCCAGCTGGGCCTTGGCGGCTTTATTGCTGGGGTAGAGCTGCAGGAGCTTCTGGAAATCAGCCCGTGCCAAGTCAAAGTCGTTCACCGCCAGGTGGGCCTCTCCCCGGCGGAAAAGGCCCTTCTCGTTGTTGCTGTCCAGTTCCAGGGCCTGAGACACAGGGAGCACGCAGCAGCAAGACCTCAGATCCTGCAGCTTCTCTGGCCAGCACTGGGTTCCCGAGGCAGCCCTCAGCAGGATGAGGCCCCACCCCAGGAAGAACGAGCCTTGGGCACCACACGGAAAGGACCAAGGTCTAGGAAGGCACCTCATTTAGTCCAAGAGGCAGACAGGGAAGACAGGTCTTTAGATGAAAGAGAAGAACCTGTGACATTTCCATGCTCTTTTTTTTTTTTTTTGGCCGTGCCATGTGGCTTAGTTCCCCGATCAGGGATGGAACCTGTGCCCCCTGCAGTGGAAGCACAGTCTTAACCACTGGACCGCCAGGGAAGTCCATCTCTTTAGACTAAAGTGGGTGCATAGGAGGGAGAGGCAAAGAGCCGGGGAGGAGGGAACACGGAGCCAGTTCTTCCATCCAGTGTTTCTGCCCACTGCTGCGCCACTGCCTCCGACCACTAAGGCCAAACCACTTGCTTCCCACAGCCCTGCCTCTGGGCCCAGCACCTGAGAGCCCCACGGCTCCGTCCTGCTACCTCTGCCCTAGTCACTGCGGGCAAGTTCCAGACACGCCGGCAGCTCGCCCAAGCCTGCCCGTGAACACTGCCCTCGCTCTCTCACCTTAGTGCAGTTCTCAATGGCAGCTGAGAAGGCTTGCAGCTTCAGGTGACACATGGCCAGGTTGAGGTGGGAGGCCAGCCGAAGGGCCTGCGCCTTCTGTGCGTCCTCGTTGGAGAAACTCGACTCGAATTCCAGCCAGGACACGATCTTCTTGTACTGCAGCAAAGCTTGCTTGTACTTGCCTTCCTGGAATGGGAGGGAGGCTCAGGCACCCGGCACAGCTTCGGTGGCCCCAAGCTGTCGTACCCTGTGGACACCGGTGGCCCACAGGCACGAGAAAGTCCCGCCCCGCCCAACCCCTACCGCCGGCTTGACCAGGCAGCTCGGATCCACTTGGTGACAGCTGCAGGTGCCAACCTGTCCGCTCCTCGGGAGCGTGCTCAGGGCCACGCGGCAGGCTCACCTTGAAGTACATGGTGCCCCGCTCCTTCACTATAGTGCTCTGCTCCAGCTTCTCCTCTGAACTCATCTCCCAGGACTCCTTGGCCTGCCGTACCCCAAGGGAGAAACGAAGTTGTCAGCCACCCCAGGGAGTCACGTCCAGGGTGGGACCTGACTTCAGGGTAGGGAAGACCTTGAACAAACTCACCTTCTCAAAACTCTTGAGCTGTACTTCATACTTCAGCTCAGCATTTGGTGGGATCTGGAACTTTTCCTTCCCAACATTGCCAAAAGCATAGCTGTGGGGCAGGAAAACGCTAGGTCATCTCAGCAGCACTTAACCTGCTCCACACTGAAAGGGCTTCCTGTTTCCTGCAAAGTACCTCCTCATCGCTTCGGTCTTGGTTCAGATGTTTCCTGCTTGGCAAAACCTTCCCTGACCCCTTCACACAATTCCTTGGGCTCTCACTTAGCATGTTACAAATCTTTCTAATAATTCACATTACACACGGGCACGATTACTAATTTAAATGGTAGCCCACAGAGCAATGAGTCACTAGAAGGTGGCAACAGTGTCTCTGAATAACTAAGGATTTTCAGCACTGTGTCCGGCACACAGTAGGTGCGTTTCAATAAATACAGTTAATGACTGAATGAACAGAAGATGAAAATCTTGATGTCACTAGAAAAGGGAAGCTGTAGCAGCATGACTGAAAACATCAGGTTTGGATTCAAGGAGATCGTGATGGCGTGCGTGCAGGGTGCCCAGAGCACAGTGACCGCACGCAGGGGAGGCGTACAAAGGGCCGGTTACACAACTCAGTGTGGACGAGTAGATCTGACCTTGGTCCACCCACCTGTTCTACAGACTGCCACACCTGGGCCAAAGTGTACCTCACCTGGGCTTGAGATACACGATGGAATGTTCTCCTTTTTCCATGCGCTGAATGGCTTTCTCCAGCCCACAAGGCAGATCCACGCTCTCCCCCTCGCCGACCTCAAAGCGGAGCTCCCGGCGGTCAAAGATCTGGTCCTTGTAGTACCCTTCCAGCGCAACTGGCGTGAAAGCAGGCAGGAGACTGAGGAAGGATGCCGCCACAGCCGCCCCCATTGCCTCGTCACTTCCTGCTCCCCAAACGCCCTTCGGCGTTCTCAGACGTGCAGGAGTGTCAAGAGGATGTGGTTCAGCCCCTCGCTTCACAGAGAAGGGTACTACAAGGACAGGCGACCCGGGGCGTGCACACCAGAACCCGACCGAAACCCCACCCTGCCCCGCCTCACCCTCCACGAGGGCGCCATCGTTGGGCTTGGCGTGGCCTTCCCCCCGAGCCCGGATTCTCCTGATGATTCCGCCGTCTTCTTCGTCCGTCAGGTCCTCTCCCTTGAACTCAAACAACTCCACCTGTGGGACAAGGTGCAAGGGGTCACAGCTCCTCTCTCGCTCGGAAGAGTCCCTAGTAAATACCAGAGCAGGTCTGACCGCGAGGGCAGCGACAGCGGGAGTGGCCCAAGTGGCAGTTCTGCGAGGTTCCCGGGAGCTGCCCTGGCTCGGCTTGGGCAGACGCGGGCAGGCCACAGGGCTTCACTTCGCCTCAGGAGATCACTCTGTGCGCTCGCTACTCCGCTAACAGTGTGTTCTCCAGACAGCCCCAACCCAGCTACCGGACAAGCTCGGCCCGACGGGCGTCAGCAGCCACCCAACACCTCTCACCAGCCTTCCCAATGTTCTCCCGGCATCCACTCGGTAGGGCCCAACCATCTTCAAGTCTGAACACTGTCAAGTTCCAGCTCCTCAGCAAAGGTTTTCCTCCCCGCCCCCGACCCACGCAGCGCATCTCTCCCTCCTATCATCTCCGGAGCTCCATTCTCTGCTGTCAGTCACCACACTATGTAGATAATGACCTCCTGATTCCTCTCAGTTAGGACCCATCGCCTCTGGGCACCGCCCCAGAGATAAACAGGCCTCAAGCCCTCACCCTGCTGCTTCAAGTCTGAAAAGGGGTGTGTGGCTACCCCTTCCCACCTGAACCCTCATCACTGACCCTGAACCTGAACCCTCATCACTGACCACTTTCTGGCAGCAGCAGGTTACATGCATGGCAAAGCTAGCCGCTCTCTCCATTCCGCCCCTTCCCCCGAGGGCAGGCCCTCAGCCTTCGCTACACTGTCTCCGAGAGGCAGGAAGCTCTGGAGGGCAGCCAGGCCCTGGGCTGAGACAAGGCTGGCTCTTTGCCTTGCTCTCTGTGGCCACTCACCTCGAACACAAGCGTGGCGTTGGGAGGGATCTTGGGAGGGCTGCCCGCCGAACCGTAGGCGTATTCTGGCTTGCAGGTGATGTGGCACACTTCCCCCACCTTCATGGTCGCTACAGCAATATCCCAAGCCTTGATGACCTCCCCTGTAGGTACAGAAAACAAACAGATCGGGACTTCTCTGGTGGCGTAGTGGTTAAGAATCCGCCTGCCAATGCAGGGGACACGGGTTCGAGCCCTGGTCCAGGAAGATCCCACATGTCGCGGAGCAACTAAGCCCGTGTACCACAATTACTGAGCCCGCGCTCTAGAGCCCACGAGACACAACTACTGAGCCCACGTGCCACAACTACTGAAGCCTATGCTTTGCAACAAGAGAAGCCACCACAACGAGAAGCACACGCACCACAACGAAGAGTAGCCCCCGCTCTCCCCAACTAGAGAAAGCCCGCGCGCAGCAACAAAATCCCAACACAGTGAAAAATAAATAAATAAATTTATTTAAAAAAAAAAAAAAAAAAAAAAAGGAAGAAAGAAAAGAAAACAAACAGGTTCTCCTTGGCAGGGATCTGACTCTGAGTTCAAACAGTGGCCTCAGAGACTTACTGTCCCATGCCCAAGGGGAAGCTGGATACTCTTTAGAAATGGGACCAGGAAGGTAGAAAACCTGCTTGCAGACCACTTTAAAAAAAAAACCCACTCAACTCTGGAACAAAGGGGTTCAAGAAAACAAGGCAATCCATCCTCGAAGAGGAAGCAAGGCGTTCAGAGGTGATCAGGGGAATGAGAGATAAAAATCAATACAGTTCCAGGACCTCCCTGGTGGCGCAGTGGTTAAGACTCGGCGCTCCCAATTCAGGGGGCCTGGGTTCGATCCCTGGTCCTCGAACTAGATCCCACATGCATGTCGCAACTAAGAGTTCGCATGCCACAACTGAGGAGCCGGTGAGCTGCAACTAAGGAGCCTGCCTGCCACAACCAAGATCTGACGCAACAAGGAAATAAATAAAAATTTTAAAAAATCAACATAGTTTCAGGACAGTGGAAACAAAAAAAAAGAAAAAATTAAGATTGTAACAAACCCTTCCTTTTTGAACTCCTGAGAATACTGTTTCTGCTTGTGACAGCTCACACACCCCGATCCCACCAGCCCGCTAACCATGCCCACCTTTCCCCAGGTCGAAGGAGAATCTGTCCTTGCGGTCCAGGCTGGAGTCAAACTTGGTGCCATCTATCAGCCAGCCCGTGTAGTGGACAGAGACTCGGTCCCCGATCATGGGCATCTCCGTGCCTGTGCCCTCTCGCTTGATGACCTGGAGGAAGGGGAGAAGGTGAGCACCTGGGGATGGACGCAGAGGCACCACGACTACCCGCACGCCTCTGACCAGAACGTAAACAGACTCTTCTGCCTCCTTGTAAGTAACTCGACGAGCCCGTCATCAAATGACTGCTGTGGAGCTTGGTTAGAACCAACTGACCTCCCTGTCTTCCACTATGATGTGACTTGGTGTGAAACACTGGAGACAAAACAACACCTGAGTTCAAGTTTTTGCCGTATGCTCTTGTACAAGTCACTTTCACTCTCCAGACCTTATTTGTAAAGTAGTAATCATAATCCCTATCAGAGTGGTTACAGGACTAAACCGGTGAAGGACTGAATAATTATCAGCAACAAAGGGAAAAGTATTTATGCTACGTTTCTTCATTCTTTCTAAACATCAGTCATCAGCTCAGGATCTAGTTTAGAGAGAAAAGAGGAATATGAATAACGAAAAGAACAGGAGCAGTCCGAGAGAGGTAAAAGCAATCAGCAGGTCACAGGTGAGCCTGGGCGCGCAACCAGGCCCCCTAAGCTCTGACTTGGGAATTGAGCATTCGTGACTGGCAGGCTACTGAAGTCCTTGGTTTCAGGTCTAGAGCATTTCCCAGGAACTTCTAAGACTCTTGCTTCTCTTCTTTACCATTTATAAAATTTGGTGGCTCTGTGGGCTCCCTGGTACGTGTGTGGTCACCCTCTAAGGGAAAGCTTCCACGATGGAATGGATGTGGACTTAAATAGCAATAGAAAAGGAAAGGGGAAGGAATGGAGAATCAAAGAGAAAGAGTCTCCCGGGAAGCCGCGTCCCCACTGGGAGAGCAGCCAGGTGCGTTCTGCACCAGCTAAGAGCGCCCCGAGGTCTCGAGCTCGCCCAGGGCACACGCGCACGTGGGGCTGAGCAGTGGGAAGCCAGGAGGGGAGACGCTGGGTGAGGACTCGGCACGAATCCGGCCTAGGATTTCGCTATCCTGGACAGCGCAGAAGCAGCTCCGAACCGCGTCCGGCTGTCCTGACGTGGGTCAAGATGCCCCGCTGCCTGGGTCCCAGACCCCTCCCCTGGCTCCTTGGGCGGTAACACGGTTTCGGGCGCCCAAGCAAAGCACCTCCTCCCAGCCCCGCACCCCGCGCTCAGGAAGGCCCCGGGAGCGGGGGGTGAACTACAGGTCCCGGCATGCAGCGGGGCGGGGGGGAGGGGGACAGCATGGCCGAGCGGGTGACCTAGCCGGGTCCCAGCCTTTAGAAAAGGGGTGACGAGAAGGCGGAGGGCGCCGGGTCCGCGCGCCAAGTTGCACAAAGGCCGGCAGACCAGGAAATAACTCCTGGGACCCGCTTCGCGTTCTGGCTAATGTTTAACTGCCAGGGTCGGCGAGCTCCGCACCCCCGAGGCGCAGGCGGCCGGGGGGGCTCCCCGGCGGCGGTGGCGGCGGCGGCAGGGAAGGAGCCGGCCGCGAGGTCCCGGGTCGCAGAGAGGGGTGGTGCACGCCGCCCGGCCCCCCGCAGCTCACGCGCCCGCCCCCCCGGCGCGCCCCTCCCCGCGCACGCGGCGGCCGGAGCAGGCGCTGCGCTCCCGGGCCTGGGGGACTGGGGAGCACTCAGCCCAGACCTCCTCCTTCTGAGCGTGTGGCCGCCCTCCCGCCCCGAACCGGTGGCCCGACCAGCAAGGCGGTGCGCCCGGCCACGGCTGCACGCCGCGGTCAACGGCCGGCCGGGAGGCTGCAGAGGCGGCCGTCCGAGCCCCGAGCCCCGGCCGGCTACTGGAGCGCGGCGGCGACGGGCTCTCGGCGCCCCCCGCCGCCCCGGGGCGCCCCCGCCCCTTACCTTAAGCACTCCCTCATCCTGCTTGGGACTGATGTCCACCCCCTCGAGGGGCAGCGGCGCCGACTGCGCTCCGCTCTCTGCAGCCTTCGTCTCCTCTGCGGTCATCGTGCCGTTCCTCGGGCAGCGGGCGCCGGTCAGTGCGCGGCTGTGCGGGCGGCCGGCCGGGGCTCGCGCACCTCTGCTCCGGCGCGGGCGGGCGCAGGAGGTGGGTCGTGGGCGGCCGGGGGAGCGATTGGTCCCCACCGCCGCGGAGGGAGGGGCTGGGAGGAGCCGGGCGGCCGCGAAGGACGGGGGGGGAGAACTTTCTAGAGACGGCGGCCGGTTCGGGCTCTGGCGCTCAGGGCGCTCCTGCGAAAGGTGGTTTCTGGTTCGTTCCTCCCGCCGGCCGCCTGGCCCCGCCCCGGTCCTGGGACCCTCGGACTCCCGGGCCAGCCCTCGCTCCCGCGGCGCTCTCTCCCGGCCTCCCCGCCCCCGTCCCCCCGGTCTAACCGGATTCTTCCAGATCCTTCTCGATCCTCCGCAGCGTCCGACGCCGCGCCGCCGGACGTGGGCGCCGCGCGTGCGTCTCCCCGGCCCGAGACGCGGGCAGCCGGCCTCCCCGCCTGGCTGGACGCGCGAGCTGAACGCAGAGCGAGCGGAGAGCGTTACCCGGGCGCGCAGGGCTGGGGAGGCGACCGGGTGTCCCCGGAGCGGGGCCGGCGTGCGCCTGGGGTCGGCGAAGTGCTGCGAGCTGCCCGTTTGCAGGAAATGGCCCGCGTGGTAAAGGGGCCTTCCCCGACAGTAATAAAACTGAAAACCTAAAAACTGTTTCAGCTCACGAAGGAAGCCATTCCACCTTACTGAAAGCCCATGGGAAGAAATATTTTCTTAATACTGGGTTCCAGGTGATTCTGGACTTCCTGTGGCAAGCGCGTCTGCGCGGTGGGCCAACGCACCGCAGCGCCTAGATACCCAAACAATAGCCTTTTGACAAAAAGGTCCGTGTAGGGAGGGTCTTGATTTTGCTTTAGCGCTTAACCCCATCATGGCATAGCTCCTGAGGCGTGGTATCAAATAGTTACCGGCTGCATGAATTTGTATTCCAATAATAATAGAAACTTTGTTTGGAGCCCTCGCTCTGTGCTTGGCGCCGTGCTGTGTGCTATGCAAACTGTCCTGTTTAGGTAGGCAACCAAAAGGGCTATTGCAGATGAAATTTTAATACCATAACGTAACTGGGAATTTCATCGTAGTCTTTTCTGTTGGAACTCGGCTGGAAAGGGATGCAGGAGAAAACTGTTTCTTCCAGTGATTTACAGCAAATGTGTTTACCCTTGACTAAGTCTCGTTGGCTGACTGGGGATACCCTCAGAGGACATGGGGGGTTGACTCACTAGAGGCTGTCTATTTCTTTTCTACACTGTCCTTAGTAGGGTGAGAAGTAACAGTGCCAAGGCCTTCCAAAACGCCAGGGGACAGGGATGGTGGGTAAGGTGCTGGCTTGTTGCCTTGGCACTTACGTTGCTGTTGGCTCCTGCACCTGCGTTTGGCTGATCTGTGTGTGTGTGCTGGTTTCTTTTGATGCGGGGCCACTGGGTATTATCTGACAGAACAAGTTGGGATAGGAAAGGAAAGTTCCCTTTGGAGTAATGCTTTTCTGCGTCTTTTTCTGCGTTGGAAGCAAACAGTGTAGGTATATCTTTCAGTCTGTCAGCACATATTAATTGAGCCCTGAAGATGTGCCTGCTTTTGCACGAACACATGCTGACAGTAGAAAGAGCATATGCTTCAGAGTAAGCAAGGAATTGGGTCGCCCACATGGTAACCGGTTTGGGGCAGGTTATGGGGATGGTAACATCTATCAATGAGGGTAGTTGTGATGGTTACAAAGAGGGAATGTATGTCAGGTATCTAGGCCAGTGCCCACCTTCAAACGGGTGGTTAGTAAATAATGGTCATTATTCTAATGCGATGAGTGTGTATGGTGAGATAGGGACAAAGTGCTAAGAATACAGAGGTCTGTAAGAGGGGAAAACCCTGTGGAGGGGAAAGGGGAAGGACCAGAGGGAAAGGTTTCCAGGGAGGAAGTGCTGTGCTCATTCAGTCAATGAGTGGTTGAGGGGCTGGGAGATGGAAGGGGGTGGGGAGGGGGCAGTAGGCACTGGGTTCTTGGATCCTAGAGCAGGACCTTATTGTTTCTAGAATTTTTTTCTAGTTATTTACATTATATTTTTCAGATTGTAAAACTTACAGTCAATGTAGAAAGTATACACAGGTGTTTTGTTCTTTCCCTCCTCTTCCTCCTGCCTTTCCCAGCCCGTTTAAATTAGTATTCCCATTAAAGATGTTTAACAATGTACAATAAGCCCCCTACATACCAACGAGTTCCGTTCTGAGAGCACATTTGTAAGTCCAGTTTGTTCGTAAGTCCAACAAAGTTAGCCTAGGTACCCAACTAACACAATCGGCTCTATAGTGCTGTACTGTGATCGGTTTATAATACTTTTCACACAAGTAATACATAAAAAACAAACACAAAAAAATAAAACATGTTTAATCTTGCGGTACAGTACCTTGAAAAGTACAGTAGTCCAGCACGACAGCTGGCACACGGGCTGGCACCGAGTGAACAGGCAGGAAGAGTTACTGACTGGAGGAGGGAGAGGAGGTGGGAGATAGAGCTGAAGGGTCGCCAGCAACAGGAGACGAGGAAGCTGTAGTGTCACTCCTGGCTGGCTGACAGATTGAAGGCTCGTGTGTAGGGGCCTTACTGTAATTCTTTTCAGTGGTACCATCAGTCATCCACAATCCTCCCGGAGCTCCCCCTTTGCTAGAGGAAGACAGCACCCCCCCATCATCCACCTTACTCTGTAGATGACCCGTGCTGTGGTTAGTTTTGTTACTGCCAGAATGAGCCTGCGGGAACTCACGTGGTACATCTCCCTAACGCCAGGCCCATCCCTCAGACACAAAGACCCTTTTTTTTATTTTTGGCTGTATTGGGTCTCTGTTGCTGCACGTGGGCTTTCTCTAGTTGCGGTGAGCAGGGACTACTTTTCGTTGTGGTGCACAGGCTTCTCATTGCTGTGGCTTCTCTTGTTGCAGCACGCAGGCTCAGTAGTTGTGGCTCGCGGGCTCTAGAGCGCAGGCTCAGTAGGTGTGGCGCATGGGCTTAGTTGTCCCAAGGCACATGGGATCTTCCTGGACCAGGGATCGAACCCATGTACCCTGCATTGGCAGGCGGATTCTTAACTTCTGTGCCACCAGGGACGTTCCCAGGACCCTTGGTTTTAAACCCCTTGTTTTTAAAGGTGCTGTTTTGACCTTCTTAGACTGACAATCTTCTTAAACATTAAAATATGTAATACTCAAATAATTCAAGAGAATGTGAGATGACTATGTATGTGTGTATATACATGCACATACACGTGTTATGTAACATCGCAGCATAATGAACTTTGGGAATATACCACCCAACCTAAGAATTAGAACATCACCAATATGATGGGTGTAAAAATGTAATACCAGAAATGTTAAGGACACTCATCATTTCTTGCTACTTTTGGTGTCTGTGGACTGAGAAAACAAACGATACTACTGACCAAAACAGCTACTACACGTTTCATAAAACATTTATTTACTTATTTATTTTAGAGATTACAGCTCCATTTTCATGCATTTGAAAAACGGTAGACTGCTATGTGGGGTCTGCACATAGTGGAGACCTGAAGCTTCATCACTGAACACACCATGGGTCACTGGGTGAGTTTTCCTCACCTCTGAGATGAGAATCATGATAGTGTGTATGTCACAGGATTAAATGATAAATTATTATGTGTGAAGTACTTAACGCAGTGCATGGCACATAGCAAGCAGATGAGCGGTAATGAGTGTGTGTGCCGTGTTTTATTTGTTCAGCCTGTTGATTGCTGGAGTATGGAAATGGAAGCCCCCACAGTTCCCAGCGCTCAGGTTGCAAGCTACTGAGTGGTCTGGACAGGGGGTTGAGCCATTGTTTCCAGAGTAGTGCTTCTTCCTGATGTTAAATCACATCTGTATTTTTTTCTCTTTAACACTCAATGATGAACCTGACTATCTAATATACTAGCTTTGATATTTTGTCATTCCAGCAAGTCTGGGAGCCTTGTGAAGGTAAAGACTTGGTCTTAATATTTCCTTGGGCTCCACTGTTATCTGAGCTCCATGGGGTGAGGAGGTTGGGATATTTGGTGGTTGTCCTGCTGAAAGAAAGTCGTTTTTCCCTTCTTTTAAAAAATAAAGTCTAATTTCCTGCTTCAGACTAATATATATTTTTGTTTTGCTCCTCGGGGCAATAAAAAGTAGCCCCAGTCTTCATCCTTCTGCGTTTGTGGATGAACTGAAATTTGGATTTGGCCTCATTCATGGGAGGGTCCAGTAGCCAATTGCCTATTTCAGCATTGTTTTCAGCCTCCCCAAACTTGTGTGTGATCAAAGATCACTTGTTTGTCCAGGTCATCATATCTAATTAGCATAACTAGAACTAGGATTGCCTTTTGGGAAAAATCTTGCCCTGCATCCTCAGTTGAGAGCAAATGTGTATTTAATACGGTAAATAAATCGTGCTCTGCAGTGACCTCAGGAACAACCCAGCAGCTCTTACTACTGAGACATTAAGAAATTATTGTTCCTTCAGTATAATATCAAACTTCTGTTAAGTGGCCTGCTAATATTTGTAAACGATTAAATTATAATAATAATTTTAAAAACTTGTATGAAAGTTCAGATTTACTCTTGTATCCCAGAAGTCCCTTCTGAGTTGGTAACATCAAGCTTTAGTCAAATATTGACTTTAATATTTACCGTTTCAGCATTTAGCCAAAACGTGTACTCAGAGCACCTCTGAGTTTACCCCTTCCCATGGGCCCTGCAGGTGGGTTGTTCGGCAGCCCTTCTCTCCAGATCAGCCTCCTCCAGGGGAACTATTCTGGTATTTCCTTGGGCTGACTGCCTCAGCTTTAATTTCCTCCTGCGTTTCTGGAAGCCCTAGCCAGGGGTGGGAGTACTCATCCAGGTTCCTGCACAGACCAGACAGAGAGAGTCTCACACACCTTCGTGGAGGGGTAAGGGGTGTCTATTTTTCTTAAAGGGACTCTGGATTTGCCACGGGCTTCACTGATCAAGCACTTGACCTCCCAAGTATCCTCTTCCTTTCCCGTGGAGAACAGCCCTCAGCCCCTGTCCTCAGGATTTGCGCCCACCGATGCTTGCCGCCATTACTTCCTATAAGTGGCCAGTTGGTGCAAAGCTGTTTATTGAGTGGGTCGGGAGGCTTTGAGCCACGGAGTGGGTGGCGGCTGCTGGGGCCATAGGGCATGGGCCGACGTGCTTTGGCCGCAGGCTCTCGGTCCCTTGGGGTCCTGGGGCCGAGAGTCGGGAGCGCACCCGCGCTGGGCACTGAACTCAGGACTGTAGGGCAGTACTGCACTTTCCCTCGGTGACAGCCCTCCCTGTGGCTTCGGATTTGTTCCCATAGCAGGTGCTGAGTTGACTGGGCAAGGCCGCCTGCGCGCTGGCGAGGGTCGCCGGGCTCGGGCTCAGGCCCGGGCTGTGGGCGCAGCTGCCCCGAACTTCTGCCCCAGGGACGCGGCCGCAGGCGGCTCTCGGCCCTGGACGGAGGGACGGGGGACTCAGGGACGGAGGGACTCAGGGACGGAGCTCGGTCTCATCAGCCGGAGCGGGGCCTGCGCCTGAGGCTTCTCTGGGGGCTCGGGGCTGGGTCGCCGAGGGCCTTGTGCGCGCCCCGGCCTCCGTGCCCACTGGTGCCCTCTGGGGGCCCCGGAGCGGCTGCCTGGCACGCGAGAGGGGCTCAGTAGACTCGGGAAGAGGACAATTCCGGAAGGACAGTGGCCCGCCCAAGGCCCCGCCCCGGCGAGGTGGCCAGCGAGGCCCGCTGCCCGGCGGCCGGTCTTCGGAGGACTCGTGTGACTAGATCAACCGCCCCGAGCGCAGGACACCTTCCCGGCCGGCGGGGAGAGCGCGCGCCCGCGGGGGACGCGCAGCCAGGCGCACGCCCGGTTCTCGGCAGCAGGGCCTGCTTTTCCGCCCAACTCTTTGCACCTTAGTTTTTGCTTGTACCTGTGTCATTGGGATAATATCAGCGGCCGGCTCTTTGGGAGCTTTTATACGTACTGCTCTCGGTCTTCACCCCGCCTCCCCTCCCACCCCTCCCCGCTTCTCGCCTCCTCCGCCCCCTGGAATCCGGCGTATGGGCACGTGACCTGATGTTTGAACCGCGATTTTGGTTAAGACCGAGCTTGATCAAACGTACCGGGTTCATTTTTATCTAAGAAGAAGAGACATATTTATTGAGCACCTGCGAGGGCGCCTGGTCAGCCCGAGGGACTGTGGGTGCGTCGTCTGTGAGGCTGTCGTAGCGCCTTATGGCATAGACACGGAGAAGTGAGAGCAAAGGAGAGACTGCGGCTGTCGGTCTGCTTCAGAGTGCAGGGCGGTCGGGTGTGTGGCGGGGAAAGTGTTCTGGGAAGGCCTCACAGAGACCCAGAGCTTGAGGAAGCTCTTGAAAATGGATAATATCTTGTTTATTTTTTAAAAAGATATAACATCACGAGTGAAATAATGTCACTTGCAGTAACATGGATGGACCTAGAGATTATCATACTAAGTGAGGTAAGTCAGACAGAGACAAATATATGATATCACATATGTGGAATCTAAAAAAATGATACAGATTAACTTATCTACAAAATAGAAATAAACTCATAGACATGCAAAACAAATTTAAGGTTACCAAAGGGGAAAGGGGGTGGGAGGGATAAATTAAGAGTTTGGGATTAACAGCTACACACTACTATACATAAAATAGATAACCAAAAAGAACCTATTGTATAGCACAGGGAACTATCCTCAATATCGTGTAATAACCTATAATGGAAAAGAATCGGAAAAAGAATATATATATATATATATATATATATATATATACACATCTAACAAATCACTTTGCTGTACCCCTGAAACTAATACAACATGGTAAATCACCTATACTCCAGTAAAAACATTTTTTAAATAAAAAATTTAAAAAGATACAACAGGGGCTTCCCTGGTGGCGCAGTGGTTGAGAGTCCGCCTGCCGATGCAGGGGACACGGGTTCGTGCCCCGGTCCGGAAAGATCCCACATGCCGCGGAGCAGCTGGGCCCGTGAGCCATGGTCGCTGAGCCTGCGCGTCCGGAGCCTGTGCTCCGCAACGCGAGAGGCCACAGCGGTGAGAGGCCCGCGTACCGCAAAAAAAAAAAAAAAAAAAAGATATAACAATAAATGTATAACTTGATAAAGTTTTACATAGGTATGTACCCCCCTAACTACCAGATCAAGAAACAGAACTCGTCAGCACCCCAACAGGCTCCTGCATGGCCCCTCCCAGGCAGTAACCATCCCCAAGAGTAACTGCTATTCTGACCTCTCCCAATAGATTAGTTTTGTCTGTTTTTGAACATCATTCAGAAGGAATCATGCAGTATATACTTTCTGTGACCGGCTTCTTTCATTCCACATGACGTCTGTGAAATTCATCCACTGTCTTGCATGTAGGAGTAGTTCATTACCTTCCCTTGCTATATAATAATACTCGATTGTGTGAATATACCACAGTCTCCTTGTCCATTCTATTGATGATATTGGGCTTGTTTCCCGTTTTGGGCTATTACGAATAAAGCTTCTTATGCACATTCTTGTACATGACTTTCGGTGGACATAAATGCTCATTTCAGTTTGGTATATACCTAATAAATGGAACTGCTGGGTCACAGGGTTTTAGCTTTAGCAGATACTGCCAGTTTTCCAGAATCAGGGTGTCAAGTTACACTCCCACCAAGAATGTATGAGTTCCAAGTTGCTGGACATTCTTACCAAAACATGGTATTGTCAGTACTTTAAATTTTATCCCTTCAGGGGGATGTAGTGCTATGTAATTTATATTTGTTGATAGTTAACACATTTTCATATACTTATTGGCTATCTGGATATAGCCTCATTTGTGAAGTACTTACTCAAATCTTTTGGCCTATTAAAAAATTGTATTGTCTATCTTTTTGTTATTAATTTGTGGAATCTCTTTATATATTATAGATAAGATTTGCTTTGACAGATACATTGCAATAATCTTCTGGTCTGTGGCATGGCTTTTCACTCACATAATGGTATATTTTTTTAATGTTTTTTTAAATTGAAGTATAGTTGATTTACAATATTGTGTTAATCACTGCTGTATAGCAGAGTGATTCAGTTATGCATATATGTACATTCTTTTTCATATTCTTTTCCATTCACATAATGGTATTGCTTGATGAACATTTTAATTTTAATGGAGTTCAATTTATTAATCTATTTTTTATGGTTAGAGATTTTCTTTAATAGACTTTATTTTTTAGAGCCGTTTTAGGTTCAAAGCAAAACTGAGCAGAGGCACAGAGATTTCCCACATACTCCCTGCCCCCGCGCATGCATAGATCGCCCCCCACGCCATTAACAACATCCCTCATCAGAGTGGTACAATGTGACAATCGATGAATCTACTTCCACACATCAACGGCACCCAAGGTCCATAGTTTATATTAGGGTTCACTGTTGGTGTGGTACTTTCTGTGAATTTGTACAAATTTATAATGATGTGTATCTATCATTATAGTATCATGCAGAGTAGTTTTACTGTCCTAAAAATCCTCTGTGTTCTGCCTATTCATCCCTCTCCTCCCCGCTAACCCTGGGAAACCCCTGATCTTTTTACTGTCTATAGTTTTGCCTTTTCCAGAATGTCATGTAGCTGGACTCATACAGTACGTAGCCTTTTCAGACTGGCTTCTTTCACTTAGTAATACGCATTTAAGGTTCCTTCTTGTTTTCTCATGGCTTGATAGCTCATTTCTTTTTAGTGCTAAGTAATATTACGTTGTCTGGGTGTACCACAGTTTATACATCCACTATGGAACATTTTGGTTGCTTCCAAGTTCGGAAATTATGAATAAAGCTGTTTTAAACGGCTGTGTGCAGGTTTTCGTGTGGACATAGTTTTTGACTCCTTTGGGTAAATACCAGGGAGTATAACTGCTGGATTGTATGATGAGTATATGTTTAGTTTTGTAAGAAACTGCCGAACTGTCTTGCAAAGTGTTCGTTTTGCATTTCCACCAGCAACAAATAGGAAATCTCCTTCCTGTTGTTCCACATCCTCGTCAGCATTTGGTGTTGTCAGTGTTCTGGATTTTGGCCATTCTAATGGGTGCGTAGTGGTATCTCATTGCTGTGTTCATTTGGTTTTCCCTGATGACATATGATGTGGAGCATCTTTTCATATGCTTATTTGTCACCTGTGTATCTTCTCGGTGAGGTGTCAAGATCTTTTTTTAAAATATATTTATTTATTTATTTATTTTGGCCTCACTGGGTCTTAGTTGCGGCATGCATGTGGGACCTAGTTCCCCGACCAGGGATTGAACCCCGGCTCCCTGCATTGGGAGCACGGAGTCTTACTCACTGGACCCCCAGGGAAGTCCCAAGGTGTCAAGATCTTTGTCCCATTTTTTTGATGAGATTGTTTTTTTACTGTTCTGTCTTTTTAAAAAATAAATTTATTTATTTATGTTTATAAATTTTTTTTTTTTTTTTTTTGCGGTACGCGGGCCTCTCACTGTTGTGGCCTCTCCCGTTGCAGAGCACAGGCTCTGGACGTGCAGGCTCAGCGGCCATGGCTCATGGGCCCAGCCGCTCCGCGGCATGTGGGATCTTCCCGGACCGGGGCACGAACCCGTGTCCCCTGCATCGGCAGGCAGACTCTCAACCACTGCACCACCAGGGAAGCCCCTATGTTTATAAATTTATTTATTTTATTTTATTTTTTTTGGCTGTGTTGGGTCTTCGTTGCTGCGCACGGGCCTTCCCTAGCTGTGGAGAGCAGGGGCTACTCTTCATTGCAGTGCACGGGCTTTTCATTGTGGTGGCTTCTCTTGTTGCGGAGCTCGGGCTGTAGGTGTGTAGGCTTCAGTAGTTGTGGCGCACGGGCTCGGTAGTTGTGGCACATGGGCTTATTTGCACCACAGCGTGTGGGATCTTCCCAGACCAGGGATTGAACCCGTGTCCCCTGCATTGGCAGGCAGATTCTCAACCACTGCGCCACCAGGGAAGTCCCTACTGTTGGATCTTAAGTGTTCTTTGTATATTTTGGATAACAGTCCTTTATCTGATGTGTCTTTTGCAAATATTTTCCCCCAGTCTTTGGCTTATCTTTTTACTTTCTTGACACTGTCGCTTGTAGAGCAGACTTTTTTTTTAAAGTCTTTATTGAATTTGTTACAATATTGCTTCTGTTTTTTACGTTTTGGTGTTTTGGCGGTGAGGCATGTACCGAGGCATGTAGGATCTTAGCTCCCTGACCAGGGATCAAACGCACACCCCCTGAATTGGAAGGTGAAGTCCTAACCACTAGACCACCAGGGAAGTCTCCGACATCTTTAATTTTAATGAAGTCTAGTTTATCAATCCATTTTTTCATGGATTGTGCCTTTGGTGTTGTATCTAAAATATCATTGCCAAATTCAAGTTCATCTAGATTTTCTCCTATGTTATCTTCTAGGAGTTTTATAGTTCGGGATTTTACATTTAGGTCTGTGATCTATTTTGAGTTAATTTTTGTGAAAAGTGTAAGATCTGTCTAGATTCATGTTTTTGCATGTGGATGTCCAGTAGTTCCAGCACCATTTGTTGAAAAGAGTAGCTTAGCTCCACTGTATTCTTTGTCAAAAATCAGTTGACTAAAAAAAAAAAAAAAAAAAAAATCAGTTGGCTCTATTTATGTGGGTCTATTTCTGGCCTCTCTTTTCTGTTCCAATGATGTATTTTTCTATTCTGTTGTCTTGATTACTGCCACTTTATACTAAGTCTTAAAGTCAGGTAGTGTTAATCCTCCAGCTTTGTTCTCCTTCAATATTGTGTTGGCTATTCTGGGTCTTCTGCCTCTTCAGATAAACTTTAGAAGTTTGTCAATATCAACAAAATAACTTGCTGGGATTTTGATTGGGATTGTATTGAATCTATACACCAAGTTTGGAAGAACTCACATCTTGACACTTTTGAGTCTTCATATCCATGAACGTGAAATATCTCTCCGTTTATTTAGTTCTTTGATTTCCTCCGTCAAAGTTCTGTAGTTTTCCTCATATAGATCCTTGTACATATTTTGTTAGATCTATACCTAAGTATTTCATTTTGCTTTTGGATTTTCTACATAGGTGATCATGTCATCTGTGAACAAAGAGTTTTATTTCTTTCTTCTCAGTCTTGGGTTAGTGATTTTACATGTGTGTCTTGTTTAAAAAAATCTTTGCTTATTCCATGGTCATGAAGATATTCTCTTTTTTGTTTTTACTTTTCAAAATGGACGCTTTTTTTACTTTCACATTTAGGTCTATGATCCATCTCAGATTAAAATTTACATATAGAGCGAGGATTGAGGTTTATTTTTTTTCGTACGGATGTACATTGACCCAGTACCATTTATTGAAAGACTATCCTTTCCCCACTGAACTGTGGTGGCTCCTTTGTCGTCTATCATGTGTGACCATATATTTATGCCTGTTGTGGACTCTTTTTTTTTAATGTTTTTAAAAAATTTTTATTTAATTTTTTTGGCTGCGTTGGGTCTTCCTTGCTGCGTGCGGGCTTTCTCTAGTTGCGGAGAGCGGGGGCTACTCTTTATTGTAGTGTGCGGGCTTCTCATTGCAGTGGCTTCTCTTATTGTGGAGCACGGTCTCTAGGTGTGCGGGCTTCAGTAGTTGTGGCACGTGGGCTCAGTAGTTGTGGCACATGGGCTTAGATGCTCTGCGGCATTTGGGATCTTCCCGGACCAGGGATCAAACCTGTGTCCCCTGCATTGACAGGTGGATTCTTAACCACTGCACCATCAGGGAAGCCCCTGTTGTGGACTCTTCTGTTCCATTGGTCTGTTAATTATCCTTGTGCCAATAACTTGGCATCTTCGTTGCTGTAGCTTTAAAATAAGTTTTGAAATCCAGTTTTGTCCTTCTGTTTCAAGATTGCCTTGACTCTTCTAGGTTCTTTGATTTTCTGTATACATTTTAGAATCACCTTGTAAATGTCGTTAAAGAAATCTAGGATTCTGACTGGGATTCCATTGAATTTACACATCAAATTAGGGAGATTTGACATCTCAAAATATGGAGACTTCCAGTCCATGAACATGATCTGTTCTTCCATTTTTATTGGTATTCTTTCATTTTTTTCCACCATGTTTTATGTTTTATATTTTTCAGTGTAGAGGCCTTGTGCATCTTTTATTAGATTCATTCCTAGGTATTTTTTAGTTTGGGTGCTCTTTTTTTTTTTTTCTATACTGCAGGTACTTATTAGTCATCAATTTTATACACATCAGTGTATACATGTCAATCCCAATCGCCCGATTCAGCACACCACCATCCCTACCCCACCACGGTTTTCCCCGCTTGGTATCCATACATTTGTTCTCTACATCTGTGTCTCAGTTTGGGTGCTCTTATAAATGCTATTTTTGAAAGTTTATTTTCTCACTGCTTATTGCCAGCATATAGAATGCACTTGATTTATTTGTTTTTATTTATTTTAATTGTGGTAAAATATACATAACATAAAATTTATCATTTTAACCATTTTTAGGTGTATAATTCAGGGGTACTAAGTACATTCAAGTTGTTGTACAAACATTCAATGGATTTCTTTTTGGTAACAGCCTTACTGAGATAGAATTCAGACACCATATAATTCACCCATTTAAAGTGTAGAATTCAGGGAATTCCCTGGTGGTCCAGTGGTTAGGACTCAGCCCTTTCACTGCTAAGGTCTGGGTTCAATCTCTGGTCGGGGAACTAAGATCCTGCAAGCCACACAGTGCAGACAAAAGTGTACAATTCAGTGGCTTTTCGTATATTCACAGAACTGTGCAACCACCACTACAATCCACTGTAGAACATCTTCGTCACCCCGTAAAGAAATCTTGTACTTTTTAGCTGTCATCTCCCAACCACCCTCAGCGCCCAGCCCTTGGCGACCACAAATCCACTTTCTGCCCATCTATCCCCCACCCCACGTTTTTAGACTTAATTTTTATTGGAGTCTAGTTGATTTACAACGTTGTGTTAGTTTCAGGTGTGCAGCAAAGTGAATCAGTGATACATGTACATAGATCTGCTCTTTTTTAGATTCTTTTCCCATGTAGGTCATTACAGAGTACTGAGTAGAGCTCCCTGTGCTGGACAGTAGGTTTACCCCCTTCTTAGCTCACAGGTATTTAAGAGTTTGAAAGAATGGCTAGAGCTTCATCTCTAGGCATGAGTAAAGCTTTCAGAATTCCTGCAGACATCTTACCTGCTCCTGGACTTCCATTGGTCTTTTAGACACTAGTATTGTTTTGTTTATCTGCCTGCTTTTTAGCTCTTTTTCTTTCTTCTGTTCTGTTTCTTACTCATGAAAGAAAGAGGTGTATATGTGACACCCGCCACTCTCCCTCTCAGGGCCTCAAGGCGAACAAAGCTGCTTCTCCTGTTGGTGGCTTCTTCCAGCCCCATCGCATGTCCTTCTCTGTGGTGTGCCTTTCCCTGGGTCATTCAGCTGCTGCCTGAAAACACCTACCTTTCCCCATTTCTAGTCTCCAATTTTTCTTTCTCTCACGCAAGTGATTTTTAAAACCAGCACTACTGCCGTATAATTTACTGTGCTAAGCCCACCGCTTTTAAGCGGATAGCTCAATGAGTTTTGACAAACGCCCGTAGCCATGCAACCACGACAACAATCAGGATGTAGAACATTTCCTAAATGTATCCCCCAGAGTTCACTTACGCACCTTCACAGTTAATCCCTAGCAACCCTCCTCCCTGGGCCCTGGCACCCACTAATCCGTCTCTTTTTATAGTTTTCCCTTTTCTAGGATGTCATGTGAAAGAATTACACGGGATGTCTCTTCTGTGTCTGGCTTCTTTCACTTAGCATAATGCTTCTGAGTTGTACCCACGTTGTGGTGTGTATGTTGTTGTATGCATTGGTAATTTGCTCTTTGTTTATTACTGAATAGTGTTACGTTGTGTGGATGTACCACAGTTTGATGATCTATTCACCAGGTGAGGTTTTGGGTTGTTTCCAGTTTGTGGCTACTAGGAACAAAGCTGCTAGAACATTCTTGTACAAATCTTTTTTTGGAGATATGTTTTCATATTGTGTGTATACCTAGGAGCAGGACTGCTAGGTCACATGGTAATTATATGTTTGACTTCATCAAGAACTGCTAAGGTGTTTTCTAAGTTGGTTGTACCCTTTTGTACTTCCACCAGCAAGGGATGAGAGTTCCATTTGCCCTGCATCCCTACCAACACTGACTGGTCTTTTAACCATTCTAGGGGTTATGCAGTAAAATATCATTGTGGTTTTATTTTTTTTTTTAATTAATTAATTAATTTTTTTTTTTTTGCGGGACTCGGGCCTCTCACTGCTGTGGCCTCTCCCGTCACGGAGCACAGGCTCCGGACGCGCAGGCCCAGCGGCCATGGCTCACGGGCGCAGCCACTCCGCGGCATGTGGGATCTTCCCGGACCGGGGCACGAACCCGTGTCCCCTGCATCGGCAGGCGGACTCCCAACCACTGAGCCACCAGGGAAACCCCCTAACTTAATTTTTAATTGAAGTCTAGTTGATTTACAGTGTTGTGCTAGTCTCTGCTATACACCACAGTGACTCAGTTATACACGTATATTCTTTTTTTAATATTTTTTTCCATTCTGGTTTATCACAGGATATTGACTATAGTTCCCTGTGCTATACAGTAGGGCCTTGTTGTTTATCCATCCTGCATATAATAGTTTACGTCTGCTCATCCCAAACTCCCAGTCCTTCCCTCCCTCACCCCCCTCCCCCTTGGCAACCACAAGTCTGATCTCTATGTCTGTGAGTCTGTTTCTGTTTCATAGATAGGTTCATTTGTGCCATATTTTAGTTTTCACATATGAGTGATATCATGTTATTTGTCTTTCTCTTTCTGACTTACTTCCCTTAGTACGATAATCTCCAGCTGCATCCATGTTGCTGCAAATGGCCTTATTTCATTCTTTTTATGGCTGAGTAGCATTCCATTGTATATATGTATGACCTTTTCTTTATCCATTCTTTTTTTAAAAATTTTTATTGAAGTATAGTCGCTTTACAATGTTGTGTTAGTTTCTACTGTACAGCAAAGTGAATCAGCTGTACGTATACATATATCCCCTCTTTTTCGGATTTCCTTCCCATTTAGGTCACCACAGAGCACTGAGTAGAGTTCCCTGTGCTCTACAGTAGGTTCTCATTAGTTATCTATTTTATACATAGTGTCAATAGTGTATATAGGTCAATCCCAATCTCACACCCCCCCCTTCCGTCTTGGTGTCCATGTTTGTTCTCTACATCTGTGTCTCCATTTCTGCTTTGTAAATAAGATCATCTATACCAATTTTTTCAGATTCCACATATATGCATTAAAATACCATATTTGTTTTTCTCTTTCTGACTTACTTCACTCTGTACGACAGTCTCTAGGTCCATCCACGTCTCTACAAATGACCCAGTTTCATTCCTTTTTATGGCTGAGTAGTATTCCATTGTATATATGCACCACATCTTCTTTATCCGTTCATCTGCCGATGGACATTTAGGTTGTTTCCATGTCTTGGCTATTGTGAATAGTGCTGCTATGAACATAAGGATGCATGTAGCTTTTTGAATTACAATTTTGTCTGGGTATATGCCCATGAGTGGGATTGCTGGGTCATATGGTAGCTCTATTTTTAGTTTTCTGAGGAACCTCCATACTGTTTTCCATAGTGGCTGCACCAACTAACATTCCCTCCAACAGTGCAGGAGGGTTCCATTTTCTCCACACCCTCTCCAGCATTTGTTATTTGTAGACTTTTTTTTTTTTTTAGACTTTTTGATGATGGCCATTCTGACTGGTGATAGGTGGTACCTCATTGTGGTTTTGATTTGCATTTCTCTAATAATTAGTGATGTTGAGCATCTTTTCATGTGCCTACTGGCCATCTGTATGTCTTCTCTGGAGAAATGTCTATTAAGATCTTCTGCCCGTTTTTTGATTGGGTTGGTTTTGTTGTTGTTGTTGAGCTGTATGAGCTGTTTGTATATTTTGGAGATTAAGCTCATGTCAGTCACATCATTTGCAAATATTTTTTTCCATTCCGTTGGTTGTCTTTTCTTTTGTGTGTGTGTGTGGTTTCCTTTGTTGCGCAAAAGCTTGTAAGTTTGATTAGGTCCCATTTGTTTATTTTTGTTTTTATTTCTATTGCCTTGGGAGACTGACCGAAGAACACATTGGTACGATTTATGGCAGAGAATCTTTTGCCTATGCTTTCTTCTAGGAGTTTTATGGTGTCCTGTCTTATGTTTAAGTCTGTAAGCCATTTGGGTTTATTTCTGTGCATGGTGTGAGGGTGTGTTGTAACTTCATTGATTTACAGACAGCCGTCCAGCTTCCCAGCAGCAGTTGTTGAAGAGACGGACCTCCTGTTGAGGCACTGCCCCGGTTCTGCACCCTGGCTTGCACGGACATGGGGACAGTAGGAGCCCACAGGTGTCCCACCAACACGTCAGCCCAATTTGTCTCTTTAGACAGCTCAGCAGCACCCCCAGTCTCCAACTCATTTTTCTGCCTCCCCTTCCTCCTTTTTTTCGGGCGGCGGGCGGGGGGAGGGGAGGGAAGGTGTCTGTGGTCCAGACAATGCCTGTCATTGCCAGGAGAGGGCAGCAGTCACCTCCCCTTCCCACAGGTGCACCCTCAGCTCGATTTAGGATTGCGTCACTTTTCCAATGGCCACTGAGTGCCCACTAGGTGCCAGGCTCTGCGCTGGGCGCTGGGGATGCCAAGCTGACTCCCCTCTCTGGAGGAATCCGTGGTGTAAAAGAGTGAGTCAGCCACAGAAACACAGAAGTGCCGAACAGTGGGGTGAGGCGCTCAGGCAGAAGGCTCCCCCGGGAACTCCAGACTCCCAAGGAGGGGTGGGGAGAGAAGGGGCCCCAGGAGAAGCCTCATAGGAGAAGATGCTTGAATGGAGTGTTGCAAGAGGATAGTTTTTTTGCAGGGTACACGGCCAGGAAGGGATCCCAGGAAGCGGAACTGAAACCTCAGGACTCAGATGGGATTTCAACCCATGGGCCGGGACTCCAACCCAGCCAAGACTCAGACTGGGACTTGAATCCACTGTCTTTTAATTTAAGTCGCATACCTGGTCTCAGGACTTAACGAAGCTCAGGTTCTCACGGCAGAAAGAATTCAGTGAGGGACAAAGTGGTAGGTAAGAAGTGGATTTATTTAGAGAGATACACATTTCATAGACAGAGTGTGGGCCACCTCAGAAGGCAAGAGACCCTGAAGTATGGGGTGGTTCGTTTTTATGGGCTGGGTAATTTCATAGGCTAACGAGTGGGAGGATTATTTCAACTATTTTGGGGAAGGGGCGGGGATTTCCAGGAATTGGGCCACCGCCCACTTTTTGGCCGTTTTTGGTCGGCCTCAGAAGTGTCATGGTGCTGGCGCGCATGTCGTTTAGTTGCCAATGTGTTACAATGCGCGTATAATGAGGCTCAAGGGCCCCTGGAAGTCTAATCTTCCGCCATCTTGGGCCTAATCGGTTCTAACCGGTTTATGTTGTAACCCCAATGGCTGTGTCATTCTTTTAAAGGTTGCGCCCTGCCCCCTTCCCTCGTGTTTCAGAACCAGGTGAACCTGACCCTATATGGCCAGCTTAGCTCGAACAGAGGGTGCTGGGGAGGGTCAGGAAGACTTGGAAACTGGGACCATGAAGGGGTCCCCGGCTGCCGTGCCGAGGATCCTGGGCCAGAGTCCTGGTGGAAACAGGAAGCCATCACAGGGGTTTAACCAGGAAAGTAACACAATCAGATAAGCACTTTTTTAAAAAGTCCACTCTTGGGGGCTTCCCTGGTGGCGCAGTGGTTGAGAGTCCGCCTGCCGATGCAGGAGACGCGGGTTCGTGGCCCGGTCCGGGAAGATCCCACATGCCGCAGAGCGGCTGGGCCCGTGAGTCATGGCCGCTGAGCCTGCGCGTCCGGAGCCTGTGCTCCACAACAGGAGAGGCCCGCATACCGCAAAAAAAAAAAAAAAAAAAGTCCACTCTTGGGACTTCCCTGGTGGCCCAGTGGTTAAGACTCCACGCTAAAAAAAAAAAAAAAAGGAGATAAAAGCGCCTGTGAGGAAGGGTTGAGGATGGAGAGAAGTTGGCATAGTGGGGAGGCCTTCCAAAGCCCTGGTGGAGGGTTTGAGAGGGGTGGAGGTGGAGGGGTAGGTCAGGGAGAGGAGGCACAGAGCAGGGAGACCACTCATTCATTCATTCTTTCCATTTAATGAATATGGACTGAGAACCTGCTCCAGGCCAGCAGTACAGCAGTGACCAAGATGGGCAAGCCTCCTGAGCTCAGGGGACTTAACTTTTTTTTTGGCCTTGCTGCCAAGCTTCCGGGATCTTAGTTCCCTGACCAGGGATTGAACCCGGGTCCACGGCAGTGAAAGCACCGAGTCCTAACCACTGGATCTCCAGGGAAGTCCCTGGGACTTAACATTTTAGTGGGAGGAGACATACAGTAAACAAATACGATCATTTCAGACAGCGATAAGTGCTACGCAGAAGGGAAAACAGAAGAATGTAATAGATTGTCGGGGACCAGGGTAAACCTCTCAAGAGGTGACATTGACATGTGAGCTGACCGGGAGGTGAGCACCCCGCTCGGGAGAGGACACGGTCAGAGCAAAGGCAAGAGGGTGTGGGGAAGTGTGGATGCCTGGAGGGTGGCGAGCAAGGACAGTGGCTGGGGGCCAGATGGATTCACCGCTCACAAGGTAAGGCAGGGACTCAGTCCACCAAGCCTCCAGTGGGTGGACGGACCCTCAGGCCTGGAGGGGCTGTACGTCTGGAGGAGCCTTCTTAGTCTTTGACAGGTGAGGCTTGGATTTCTGGAAGGAGCTGGAGCTGGTCTGTGTCTGGATCGGTCGGTCACTGAGGCTCTGGGAAGAGGCTCCAAACTCCAGGACAGCAGTTGGTAAACTACAGCCCAGAAGGCCGAGTCCTGTATTCTGAGAACACAGCCGAGCTGCTTCATTTATGTATTGTCAGTGGTTGCATTATCAAGATGGACAGTTGCAACAGAGACCACGTGGCCTGCAAAGTCTGAAACGTTTCCTCTCTCTGTGGAAAAGGTTTGGGAAGCCCTGCTCTACGCTGTGGCAGGCAGTTTTCTGGGACGTGGTTCAGGCCTGGCCTGGTCTGTATGTGCTGAGAAGGTAAGGCTGTGCTCCGAAGCCGCATCTCCAAAAGCTAACGTCCATCTCAGGTGCTGGAACTCTGCTTGGTCACGTGTGTGTAGTAGCGCACCATGACCGTGGACTTGTGGTTCCAGTGGTCATGTGAGTGTCTCTTAGCTTTCCTTGATCTACAGCTTTCTGCTTTCATCTATCTTTTTTTTCTTCCTCGCAATTTATTTATTGAAGAAACTGGGCTGTTTCCCCATACGTTGGGCTTTGCTAATGATATCCTGAAGTTTCACACGTGCCTCTGTTCTCTACTAATTTACTGTAAATTAGCAGCTTGATCTAAAGGCTTAATGGGCTTTAGGTTAGATGGGGAGGGGGCAACAAAGATTATGCTAGATTCTTCCAACAGGAGGTAAGTAATGTCTGGGCTGGCCTTTAGTGTGTGTGTGATGTTAGTAGCTGTTAATTAATTATGGATTGAAAAATGGTATTATTACTGTATCATTCCTTCTTCATTTACTAGTTGGCATACTTCTCTAAAGAGATACTGCCCCTTATATAAGCTATTTTGTTACCCTGTGGTACAATTATATAGAAAAGGCTGGATAATTGCTTGATTTGTTCTTTTTATTTACCATTTTTCAAATGAAGAGTTGTTTCATATCCTTCAATGGCAACCAGTTTTTCTTTTTTTTTGGCTGCATTGGGTCTTCGTTGCTGCGCACAGGCTTTCTCCAGTTGCACTGAGCGGGGGCTACTCTTCCTTGCGGTGAGCGGGCTTCTTATTGTAGTGCCTTCTCTTTTTGTGGAGCACGGGCTCTAGGCGCGCGGGTTGTGTAGTTGTGGCGCACAGGCTTAGTTGCTCTGCGGCATGTGGGATCTTCCCAGACCGGGGCTCGAACCCGTGTCCCCTGCATTGGCAGACGGATTCTTAACCACTGCGCCGCCAGGGAAGTCCCCAACCACTTTTTTTTTTTTAACATCCTTATTGGAGTATAATTGCTTTACAGTGTTGTGTTAGTTTCTGCTGTATAACAGAGTGAATCAGCTATACCTATACATATATCCCCTCCCTCTTGGAATCTTGGTGTGGGTTTTGCTTTTTTGGTTTTTTTTGAATTTAGTGTGAAATTTATGAAGGCACTATTAGTATCAGTAAAATTATATAAATCGTATTTAATTTAGTTCTGGCCCCCAAGTCTTCGTCTTTTTCTTCTTCTTCTCCTCCTCTTCCTTCATCTTCTTTTTCTTTCTTTCTTTCTTTTTTTTTTTTCTTGGTATAGGTTAAATTTAACTCCTTTCCAGGCTTGGAAATGAGCTGAACCCACTTAGGGCAAGCATCCTGAAATCCTCCCTTCCCATCATATTCCTGAGAGACTGGTGATGTGTTCTTGCCTAATGAAAGTGAATCCATAGTTTGGCATTGGTACTGCTACTTCTTCTCTGCTACTTTGTTCTTATATGTGATTTGTTTTAAAACCGTTTTGCATTATTAGACATTATTTGCAATTATAAAGATAAAAAGAAACATTTCAAGTATTAGCTTATTTGACCTCTTTGAAATGATCACATTTTCTTCCTCCAAATTCTTTTGGATCCACAGCCGCATTTCATATTGTTTCTACCCTATCCTGGCTGACTGTTCCTTTTCAATCTCACTTATGAAGTCCTCTGGCTCTGCTTCTGGTTTACTCATTTTAAAAATAAATTATTTATTTTTGGTATAGGTACTATTTCCATATATTGCTGACCTTGGAGGGTCTCCTGGGGCAGTGTGGGGGGGCAGCTGTGGTTCTCTCTGGGGTCATAAAAGCTGGTGGCAGACATATCGGGGAGTATTCATCTGAGTAAACTCTTCCTGCTGGTCTTGGAGGGTCCCCTGGGGAGGCGGAGGGCGGCCAAGCCTCTCTCTGGGGTCACTAAAGCTGGTGTCAGAAATCTCAGGCAGTGTTCACCCACCCGAACTCCTGTTGCAGGCAAACATCCTGCTTGGGCACTTAGCACCCTGGGTGTGGTTTAAATTGCTTTTCTTTTTTTATGCAGACCTTGTGATCTGCTAACATTTTTATATATTGTTGCTGGACTTAGTTTTCTATTTTTAGAAAAGATTTTCACATCTATAGTCAGAAAGATTGGCCTTAATTTTCCTTTCTTGTACAATCTTTTTTAAGCTTCAGTATTAAGATTATGCTAATCTCATAAAATGGGTTGAGGAATGTTCTTTTTTTATTTAATGGAAGAATTTGTGTATAATTGGCATTATGTTTTCTTTAAATGTTTAGTAGAAATTATTGATGAGGGACTTCCCTGGATGTCCAGTGGCTAGGACTCTGCTCTTCCACTGCAGGGGGCTCGGGTTTGATTCCTGGTCGGGGAACTAAGATCCCGCATGCTGTGTGGTGTGGCCAAAAAAAAAAAAAAGATCAATATTTATTGAGTTCTTACTATATGCCAGGCACTGTTCTATATATATTGTCTCATGTAATGCTCCTAACGACCCTGTGAGGTAGCTTCTACTACTGCTGCTTCAAGTACAGCGATAATCATTATACAGGCGAGTAATAATAAGGCAAGTCTTCAGTGAAGATAAACCAGAATATCTAAATAAATAAACAATCTGTGCTGGTAGTAAACTGAGCCCAGACTAAATCAACTTTCCATTTTTTTGTTTTCTGTTTTTCCTATCACTATTAACCAAGACTATGGGTATAGGTAACTGTAGTTTATAGTGAGCAGTTTTTCATAATCTTTTTTTTTTCTGGCTTAAATCACTTTTTTAAAAAAATTGGAGTATAATTGCTTTACGACGTGGTGTTAGCGTCTACTGTACAATGAAGTGAATCAGCTATACGTATACCTATATCCCCTCCCTCTTGGACCTCCCTCCCCATCCCACCCATCTAGGTTGTCACAGAGCACGGAGCAGAGCTTCCTCTGCCTTATAGCGTGCTCTCACTAGATACCTATTTTACGCCTGGTAGCGTATGTATGTCAATCCTCATCGCCCAGTTCGTCCCACCCTCCCCTTCCCAGCCCTGTGTCAGAGTGAAGTAAGCCAGAAAGAGATTTTCATAATCTTACGGACGAGCACTGCACCCCCCTCACCACACCCCGGCCCCCAACTCTCTCTCCAGCTCTCCCGCATAGAAGGCACTTTATGATCTCAAGGGGAAAGATGTGATCCAAAGGGCAGGATGAGATCTTGAAAGTTGATACCTAATAGGATATATCTTGTCTCTTTTGGTTCTCATGTTAATTTTTATTATGCTTATTTTGCATATGCAGAAATAGAGTCTCCAGGAGGTAAGTGAATCGCCTAAGGATAATTTTTTAGGGAGGGCAATTTATCCTTAGGGCAAGTCTGAATCAGGAGCTTATACCTTGCAGAGATATTTATAGTTATGGTAGGTTCCTCAGAGCCCGCCGAAAGGGACATGAAATGTGATGTCTCAGGAAAGAACGTTATGGAGGCACTCCAAGTTGCTGGTCAGGTGAGGACACCTCAGACATCTTCCTGGCTTCCAGCCGGGTAGGACCACCTCCATGGAGGTAGCTGGTTGGGCGCGTTCCCATTGTGCCAGGAGGGAGGGAAGAATTTCCGGTCAGCAGAGCACTACGTGGTGCCGTCCATTCACAGCTCCAGGTCTGGCTCCCATGTCCCTAATCTGAGCCGTTCCTTCCCCCCCGCACCCCCAGTCCAGCTTCAGTCCTCTCCCTAGATTCACTGCACCTCTTCCCTTCTCTACCAGGGATCGTTTTTCTCTGTATTAGCTCCATTCTTCAACTTTCTTTCCTTCTCGAGCCCCCTCTCTCCTATAGTTGTCAGCAGACAATATCTTACAAACCCTCAAGTTGCTGGAAGTCAAAATCCTAAGTGACAAGATGGCACCTCCATTATGCCAGAAGGTGACAGCCATCAGTGGTGACGAGCTCGTGCCTCTGGGTTGGGAGCTGTGGGGAAAGAAAGGACCCCAGCCCTGGAGTTCCTCTTTGGTGGATGATGACGTCTGATAGCTAGGTGGGACCTGGGATATGAGTATCTCAAGTTTCTAAACAGTTTGCTAGAGCTCATGTCTTGTACCCTGAGCATCTCTCAGGAGCTGTGATGTAGGCAGAGTTGAAGATACAGGAATGAAGTGAAGGGGTGAGGCGGGAGGAATGAGATGGAAAGCGGGCAAGGATTTGGGGTATTGGCCCTCAGAGTTTACCTGGTCCTCAGACTGTGTCCAAACCCTCCTCCTGGGATGTTTTAGGCAGTCACCTTCGTCAACTTTGTTGTTGCAACTCAACGAATTGTCTCGATCTATTTACGAATCCACCCACCTGTCTGCTAGTGCACCTTTAGACTAAACATTCATGACATCCACCTACCTATCCACATGCTTTTGTACTTGCTTTTCTGACACTGGGTTAATCTGGTGTCTTGTTTTCTTGGTTAACTGCCTACCTAGGAGGTGTCTTTCTTCCAGTTTCCCGGCCTTCCTTGGCATGCCTGACTTCTGATCAAGACCCCTGATCTACCAGGGACTTTGCAAAGTGGCTTCTACAACCTACCCACCTTCCTGAAGGTTCACTTACTGCTGCAGGGGAAGCTCTGTACCCTGGAAACCCTAATCCCCGTTCCCACCCCAGCACACAATGCAGTGACTTTGCACACTTCTTGTCTGCCTGTCCTCTTGCACGCTCTAGGAGGCTCTTGCCCACCATCGTTTGAAGGTGTATGTTGGATGGGGTGGTAGGATGAGGTAGGTGAATTCTTGCCCTCTGGATAGAAGAGAATCACTTACTGACCAAAGCTGGTTCTCAGAAGCTGGGGGGCTCATCTTGGGCATTAGCCTTGGAATAGTCAGTCTTTCTTTTTCCGCAAGCCAGAGGGAGACCTGGAGGGGATGTGTACTTCAGTCCTAATGGCGCTGGGGTCCCAGTCTCCAGGAATGGTCATTGTCAAGCTGTGGGACAGATTGCATCTGCACGACCTGCCCCCAAGGAGCCTCCTGGTCGCCGTGGGGAAACTGAGCCTCGGCCAGGGTGAGTGGGAGAAGAGGACGGGGCAGCAGGGGGCGCTGTGTGGACTCTGGACTAGCTCCATCCTCCCAGCTCTCACAGGACATCTCCACTAAGTTCAGTCGTGGGCGTGTTTGGGGGAGGGGGGCAAACCAGGATCCCTGTGGGCTGATGGGAACCCAGGAGACCAGGAATGGCTCAGTAGGGCATATTAGGGCATGGGAGACTGTGAGGCTGGGGAGAAGACTTGGAAACAGAGATGGAGAGAGAAGGCAGAATAAAAGCCCCCTATTCAACAGTGGTGGGGAGGGCTTCCCTGGTTGCGCAGTGGTTGAGAGTCCGCCTGCCGATGCAGGGGACGCCGGTTCATGCCCCGGTCTGGGAAGATCCCACATGCCGCGGAGCGGCTGGGTCCCTGAGACATGGCCGCTGAGCCTGTGCGTCCGGAGCCTGTGCTCCGCAACGGGAGACTCCACAACAGTGAGAGGCCCGCGTACCGCAAAAAAAAAAAAAAGAGTGGTGGGGAGGGCCTAGGAGCAAGCAAGGAGTGCTGTGCTTCAGGGAACCTGCAGAACCTGTAGCTTCAGGCAGACCTTCCCACCGTTACTAAGAAGCACTTCTGAATCCCCAGGGATGTTTCTCAAATACTCAGTAACAAATTTACTCTCTTTACAGCTATGCTGCTACCAAAAACCCAAAACCCCAAAGCAAAACCCCAAAACCAAAAAACAAACAAAAAATGAGAAAACCCTATACCAAGACATATCATAATCAAATTTCTCAAAACCAGTGAAAAAGAGGAAATATTAAATGCAGCAAGTAAAAACCAAACCAAACAACAGCAAAAACATGTTTCATACAGAGGAATAAAAATAAGGATTATAATTAGCAGTTTTCTCATCAGAAGCAGTGCAAGTGACAAGACAATGGAATGACACCTTCAAAATATTGAAAGAAAAACAGTTATCTTCTAGAATTATATTTCCCAGTGGGAATATCCTTAGTGATTTTTTTTTTTTTGGCCACACCATGTGGCTTGCAGGATCTTAGTTCCCCGATCAGGGATCGAGCCTGGGCCCTCAGCAGTGAAAGCGCCAAGTCTTAACCACTGGACTGCCAGGGAATTCCCAGGAATATCTTTCAAAAATGAATTGAAAATAGAAATGTTTTCGCACACACAAAAATTGAAAGAATTCATCACCAGTAGAACCCACATAATAAGAAATATTAAAGGACGTCTTTTAGGCAGAAGAAAAATGAGACCAGATAGAAATATGAATTTATACAAAAGAAAGAGAACTGGAAATGGTAACTATGTAGGTGAATATATTTTTCTTATTTAAAAAATCTCTTTAAAAAATAACTGGCTAGGGGCTTCCCTGGTGGCGCAGTGGTTGAGAATCCACCTGCCGATGCAGGGGACACGGGTTCGTGCCCCGGTCCGGGAAGATCCCACATGCCGCGGAGCGGCTGGGCCGGTGACCCATGGCCGCTGGGCCTGAGCGTCCGGAGCCTGTGCTCCGCAACGGTAGAGGCCACAATGGTGAGAGGCCCGCGTGCCGCAAAACAAAAACAAAAAACTGGCTAAACAAATTCTAACAATGTAGTGTGGAGTTTATAACATGTAGAAATAAAATGTATGACAAAAATAGTACATGGTGTAGTGTAAGTACACTTATACTTGCTGTACATAAAGTATTATAATATTACAGTTGCCTGGGATAAGTTAAAGATGTTTTCATAATAATGTGTGTTGGTGTGGCTCTCTTTGGGTCCATCATATTTGGGAGTCTCTGGGCCTCCTGTACCTGGATGTCCGTTTCCTTCCCTAGGTTAGGGACGTCTTCAGCCATTATTTCTTCAACTAACATTTCTGCTCTTTCTCTCTCTCTCCTCCATCTGTGACCCCAATAGTGTGAATCTTATTCCACTTAGAGGTCCCTTATGTTGTCTTCATTTTTTTAAATTCTTTTTTCTCTTTGCTGCTCTGTCTAGGTGAGTTCCATTGCTTTATCTTCCAGCTTGCTGATCCGTTCTACTTCATCCAGTCTGCTGTTGAACCCCTCTCATGTATTTTGCTGTTCAGTTATTGTATGCTTCAGCTCTGTGATTCCTGTTTGGTACTTTCTTATGTTTTCTATCTCTGTTGACGTTCTCACTATGTTCAATCATTCCTCTGAGTTTGTTGAGTATCTTTATGACCATTACTTTGAATTCTTCATTAGATAGATTGCTTACCTCTGTATCACTAAGGACTTTTTCTGAGGTTTTGTCTTGTTCTTTGGTTTGGAACATATTTCTCTGTTTACTCATTTTGCTTGATTCTCTGTGTTTGTTTCTATGTATTAGGGGTTGCAGCTACCTCTCTGTCTTAAAGGAGTGGACTTGTGTATGTGGTGACCCTTTTTGTTCAACTCAGCCCTCTCTCTTTGTTGTCTCTCGAACCTTTGTGATTATCCAAACCACCTGATTTATTATACACCCCTATTCTTGACGGTGTGCCAAGATCTGTCAGTAATCCAAGGGGAATCTCACTTAGCACCTAGTTTCAGGCTTCTTGGATGCCAGGAGATCTAGAGGTGTTCCGTGGGCGACAGTTGCAAAAATAGTATATAAGCTTCTTTCCAGGAGGTCTTGTTGAGCTGTAGCAAGGCCAAGGGATTGTGTAAGGATGGCGTCTCTCTGCTTATGTTCCCTGGGATTGACTCCTTAGCCTCTAGATGTGTGAGAAATATGAAGCCTGTCCCTCAGGCTAAGCTCCAGGCTAAGTAAATCTTTTTTTCACAGGAAGACTTTTTCACAGGAAGACTGGGCTTGTGTTTTAGTCTGCTGTCTGTGCAGTGCCCTGGGAGTGGAGGCCTGGCATGAACTGTCTTTCTAATTGTTACAGTCCCATGAAGCTCAGGAATGCCAGCCCTCTTGGCCACCAAGCCAGGTGATCAAAGGACCTCCCCTGTGTGGATTGCACATGCCCACTGGCTTTAGCAAGGTAGCTGCAGGGTGTAACGGGTGAGGCACACTCGTTGGCTTCAGCAAGGCAGCAGGAAGATGACTTCTGCAGGTGCCCGGGGGCTTCAGCAGGGCAGCAGGATAGGGCTGCAAACACTCACCCTGCCTCGCCCCGCATCTCAGAAAGGTGGGGGAGGGTGCGGTGTCCGAGCTCACATGCCTGGGCCAGCAGGTAGGTTGAGGGGGCAGTAATGGCTCTGTTTCCAGGGAGCATTTTGACTGTCTGTCCAGCCAGTGTTTGTAGATTAGCAAATGAATCTCCTTCACACATGGTCTAGATGCTTTTTAAACTGTCCTTTTTGCTGGGTTTTGGGACAAGGGAGGACCTTTAGGAGGGGTATCTTAGTTTCCAACAGCACTTTGGGTCCTTTGGACATTGGCCTTGTTGGTTTTCTAAGCCAGACATTTTGGGGGCTCTTCTCTCTGGTGCAGATCCCAGAGGTTGTGGTGCCTGATGTGGGGAACCAACCTCTTGCTCCTTCAGGAGAAGCACCTCTCTGGTGAGATCCCTCTCCATTGTGTGTCCCTGTGTCAGGAATGGGTTTTTTTGTGGGACTGTGTCTCTGCCTCTCCTACCTGTCTCAATGTGGCCTTTTTAAGCCTTTGTTGTGGAGAGCAGTTCATCTAGTTTTCACAGGGAAATGATCCATGTGTAGCTGTAGGTTTGGTGTGTCTGTGGGAGGAAATGAGTTCAGGATCCACCTATGCCATCATCTTGGACTCTCACGTTAAAGATATTTACTATCTTTAGCAACCTACAGCAGCCACTAAAATAACAAAGAGTTATAGCTAACAAGCCAACAAAGGCTATAACAGAATTATAAAAAATATCCAGTGAATTCAAAAGAAGGCAGAAAGAGAAGGAAAGGGGAACAAAGAATTGGTACCAATAGAAAACAAATAGCAAGATGATAGATTTAAGCCTAACCATACATAATCACATTAGATATAAATGGTTTAAATACCACAATTAAAAACCAGAGATTGTCAGATGGATAAAAAAGCAGGGGCTTCCCTGGTGGTGTAGTGGTTGAGAGTCTGCCCGCCGATGCAGGGGACACGGGTTCATGTCCTGGTCTGGGAAGATCCCACATGCTGCGGAGCGGCTGGGCCCGTGAGCCGTGGCCGCTGAGCCTGCGTGTCCGGAGCCTGTGCTCCGCAACGGGAGAGGCCACAACAGTGAGAGGCCCGCATACCGCAAAAAAAAAAAAAAAAGCAAGACCCACCTATATACTACCTACAGAAAATACACTTCAAAGATAAAGATACAAATAGGTTACAAATGAAAAGGTTAAAAAAAAAAAAAAGGATATACCATGTTAACTCTTTCAACAAAATGACTGTTTTGGCTATATTAATATCAGACAAAGTAGATTTCAGAGCAAAGAATATCATCAAGTATAAAGAATGTTATTTTATAATGGTAAAGTGGTCAATGCGTTAAGAGCACATGACAATGTTTATGTACCTAATAACAGAGCTTCAAAATATATAAAGCAAAAATCAATAGAACTATAAGGAGAAAGAGACAAATCCATAATCACAATCAGAGATTTCGGCGCCCCTCTTTCAATTATTGATAGAACAAGTAGATGATCAGTAAGATTTGAACATATCAAACAACTTGACATAACAGGCATACAAATCAGAAAAGAAGTATAATTACTGTCTTTATTCACAGGCAACATGATCGTCTATGTAAAATATGAAATACTTAGGAACAAATCTGAAGAGAAGATAGGAAACTCGTGTACACTGGTGACTACCAATCATTGCTGAGATAAATTAAAGAACACCTAAATAAATGGAAACACATGTAGTATTCATGGATCGGAAGATTCAATATTGATAAGATATCAGTTCTTCCCAAGTTGATCTATAGATTCAATGCAATCCTGATCAAAATTCCAGCAGGATTTTTTTTAAATATAGGAATTAACAAGCTGATTCTAGAATTCATATGGAAATGGAAATGCAAAAGACCCAACATACCCAAAACAGTTTAGAAAAAGAAGAAAGACATAAAACTACAACAATGAAGGCAGTGTGATATTGGCATCAAGAAAGACAAATGGATCAATGGAACTGAATAGAGAATCCAGAAATAGATGTAGCTACACATGTACTGTCAACTGATTTTTGGCAAAGGTGAAAAGACAGTTCTTTGGAGAAAGGTTAGTCTCTTTCAACAAATTGTGCTGGAACATTTGGATGTCTATACATGAAAGGATGCACTTCAATCCATACCTCACACCATGTACAAAAATTAACTCAAAATGAATCATACTTAAATGTAAACCCTAAAACTATCAAAGTTCTACTAGTGGCAGGGCAGGAATAAAGACGCAGACATAGAGAACGGACCTGAGGACACGGGGAGGAGGAAGGGGAAGCTGGGACGAAGTGAGAGAGTAGCATTGACATATATGCACTACCATATGTAAAATGGATGGCTAGTGGGAAGCAGCTGCATAGCACAGGGAGATCAGCTTTGTGATGACCTAGAAGGGTGGGGTAGGGAGGGTGGGAGGGAAGCTCAAGAGGGAGGGGATATGGGGATATATGTATATATATATTTATATGCACAGTTATTATCCTGTTGCAGGAGGATCTCAAACCAGTGAGCAGGAAGGCTGAGTGTTTGCGCTGGGAGGGCTTTCCCGAGACCTTGAGGTCATATAAAATGGAGAGGGGGAGGGGGCTGGGGATGAGGAGAGGGGTAAGGCACCCTTACAAAGCCAGCTGTGGCCTCAGACCACTGCCCGTCCATTACATTCAGGCTCTTCAAAGCCTGAGATCGGCTTGCAAAGCAGACAGGTGGCTTCTACCTATTTTCAGAGCCTTTTCTGTGGGCAGCACTGTGGTGTCCTGTGGATACATGGAGCTCTCTCTGAAAGATACTAACTCTGCCCTCTGAGAAGGCAGTTTGCTTGGGGAGTGAGGACCCCGAATAGCACATCTGGAGTGGAGTCTGAGAAACCATATTTTTATAATTAAAAAAATTTTTTATTTATTTATTTTATTTATTTATTTTTGGCTGCATTGGGTCTTCATTGCTGTGCGCAGGCTTTCTCTAGTTGCGGCGAGTGGGGGCTACTCTTCATGGCAGTGCACGGGCTTCTCACTGCGGTGGCTTCTCTTGTTGCGGAGCACTGGCTCTAGGCGTGTGGGCTCAGTAGTTGTGGCACGGGGCTCAATAGTTGTGGTCCAGGCTCTGACGGGCTCAGTAGTTGTGGCACACGGGCTCAGTAGTTGTGGCTCGCAGGCTCAGTAGTTGTGGGACGTGGGTTCTAGAGCACAGGCTCAGTAGTTGTGGCACGTGGGCTTAGTTGCTCCGTGGCATGTGGGATCTTCCCGGACCAGGGCTCAAACCCGTGTCCCCTGCATCGGCAGGCGGATTCTTAATTTCTGCACCACCAGGGTAGCCCAAGGAGACAGTTTTGACCTTAGCAGATACAATGTTTCCTGTCCTTTATCTCCCTAGGGGATTGTTGGCTGTCAGCATATACATTTGTCAATAAAACTTAGTTTCTCATCCTAAGACAAACAGCTTCCATCCTAATTTCTGGGGACTGGGGATAAACCCAAGTGACAGGAACAACTCTGGAAGTGTGTCCTTCGACCTTCAGGTAGTTTCATGTGACAACAGGGAGGACTCGGTGGGGGGGAGGGGCGGGAGGGGGCAGACCCACGGCACCTGGCATTCAGTCTTTCTTTTCTGTGTCCTCAAGTCGGGTGAGACCCGTGGGCCTGATGCGCTTGCCTGAGTCTGTTGAGATTGCAGGTCAGAGCTGTGGAGTGTACACGGTGCAGCAGCAGAAACTCCAGCCCTACCGCTCCCTCAAGGAAGTAGGGGACTTCTGTTGGGATAACTTGGGGTCCATTCTAATTTAGTTTCAGAAAAACATTCTAAAACTTGGGTCTGAATCCTTGCTGCACATAATGTCTCCCACCATCTGGTTCTTTCGTGCTACATGAAAGTGCCTTGCTTCCGTTCCCTGTGGCTGGTTTCTCATCTACCAAATGGCCTTTATGATAACTTCTGTGGTATTGCTGTCCCCCAACACCCATTCTCCCCCTCCTCCTATTTTATTTATTTATCTTTTGGCCACATGACGAGGGGTCGAACCCGTGCACCCTGCAGTGGAAGCGCAGAGCCCTAACCACTGAACCTCCAGGGAAGTCCCAGCCCCTCTTACTTTTTTTAACTGTGCATTTGGATGCCAAGAGCAAAGGCGATGTTTCCCATCCTCCCCGCAGCTGGCGTGGCCACGTGACCATGTTCGGACCAAGTGGGCGTAAGGGAAGGTGGCCTGTCTGACTTTCTAAGAAGTGCTCTAGTAGGACAGGTGCACCCACTTTGTCCTGCCTGGCTTCCTGGTGCCTAGAATGTGGACATGGTGCTGGAACTAAGCAGGTCCTGGACTGTCAGGAGGAAGTGGCATATTGATGACGGCTGAGCAAAAAGATGGAAAGAACCCAAGTCAGTTATAGTAGCAGAGCTGCTCACCAGCTTGGATAACCTTCCTTCAGACTCTGTCTGTTGGGGGAAGGCGGGTAGAGGTAAAATTTTATCTATTTTAACCAATGTTATTTGAGTTTTCTGACACAGGCAAACCCAAACCTGATGGATTTACTTAGTCTTTCAACATTGCTGCAGGATAAAAGAGATAATGAACATAAAAGTGCTGAGCAGGGACTTCCCTGCTGGAGCAGTAGTTAATAATCCACCTGCCAATGCAGGGGTCACGGGTTCAAGCCCTGGTCGGGGAAGATCCCACATGCCGCGGAGCAACTAAGCCTGTGCGCCACAACCACTGAGCCTGCGCTCTAGAGCCCCCGAGCCACACTACTGAAGCCCATGTGCCTAGAGCCCGTGCTCCGCAACAAGAGAAGCCACCGCAATGAGAAGCCCGCGCACCGCAACAAAGAGTAGCCCCCACTTGCTGCAACTAGAGAAAGCCTGCACGCGGCAACGAAGACCCAATGCAGCCAAAAATAAATATAAATAAATATAAAAAAATTTTTTTAATTGTGGTAAAATTCACACAACATACAATTTACCATATTAGCCATTTTTAAGTGTACAGTTGAGTAGCATTAAGTACATTTGTGTAGTTGTGGAAACAACCTCCAGAACTCTCTTCCTTTTACAAAACTAAAACTCTATACCCATCAAAAAACAGCTCCCGGGCTTCTCTGGTGGCGCAGTGGTTGAGAATCTGCCTGCCAATGCAGGGGACACGGGTTCGAGCCCTGGTCTGGGAAGATCCCACATGCTGCGGAGCAACTAGGCCCGTGAGCCACAACTACTGAGCCTGCGCATCTGGAGCCTGTGCTCCGCAACAAGAGAGGCCGCGACAGTGAGAGACCCGCGCACCGCGATGAAGAGTGGCCCCCTCTTGCCGCAACTAGAGAAAGCCCTCTCACAGAAATGAAGACCCAACACAGCCAAAAATAAATAAATAAATAAATAAATTTTAAAAAAATAAATAAATTAAAAAAACTAGAACAAGAACAGCTCCCAGTTTCCCCCTTGAATCAGGCCCTGGCAACCACCATTCTACTTTCTGTCTATGAATCTAAGTAACTCATATAATTGGAATCATACTTGAGACAGGCTTATTTCACCTAACATAATGTGATGGTTATTTTTATGGTGCCCAAATATTTGGCCAAACGTTAATCAGGATACTTCTGTGAAGGTGTTTTTTAGATGAGGTCGACATTTACACCAGTGGACTTTGAGTAGAGCAGATTACTCTCCGTAACGTGGGTGAGCCTCTTCTAATCAGGGGAAGGCCTTAACAGAGCAAAGACTGATATCCCCAGGGCAAGAAGAGATTCTGCCAGTAGATAACCTTTGTACTTGAACTGCCATTGTTCTGTGAGTCTCCAGGGTGCCAGCTCTGGTGCCAGTCTCCTTCAGATTTTGGACTTACCAAGCTTCCATAATTGTATGAGCCAATTCCTTAAAATAAATATCTCTATAGATACATCCTGTTGGTTCTGTTTCTTTGGAGAACCCTGACTAATACATATAATGCCTTCAAGGTTCATCTGTGTTGTAGCATGTGTCAGAATTTCCCTCTATTTTAAGGCTGAATAATATTCCACCGCATGGAGATACCACATTTTGTTTACCCATTCATTTGTTGATGGACACTTGGGTGGCTTCCACCTTTTGGCTACTGCAAATAATGTGGCTATGGACATGGGTGTACAAATATCTGTTTGAGTCCCTGCTTTCACTTCTTTTGGGTATATACCTGGAAGTAGAATTGCTGGATATGGTAATTCTATTTTTAATTTTTTGAGGAAGTGCCATACTGTTTCCATAGTGGCTGTACCAATGTACTTTTCCACCAACAGTGCAGAAGAGTTTCCTTTTCTCCACAGACTTGCCAACACTTGTTGTTTTCTGTTTTTTTAATAGCATCCATCCTAATGGGTGTGAAATGGTTTCTCACTGTGGTTTTGATTTGCATTTCCCTAATGATTAATGATGTTGAGCATCTTTTCATGTGTTTGTTGACCATTTGTATATCTTTCTTGGAGAAATACCTATTCAGGTCTTTTCCCCATTTTTAAATTGGGTTGTCTTCTTTTTTGTTGATCGGTTGTAGAAGTACTTTATATATACTAGATATTAGCCTTTTGTCAGATACATGCTGTGCAAATATTTTCTCCTATTCTGTAGATTGTCTTTTCACTCTGTTGATTGTGTCTTTTGATGCACAGAAGTTTTAAATTTTGTTGTAGTCCAACTTATTTTTACTTTTGCTGCCTTTGTGTTTGGTATCATCCAAGAAATCATTGCCAAATCCAATGTCGTGAAGTTTTTCCCTTATTTTTCCTTCTAAGACTTTTATAGTTTAGCTGTTAAGTTTAAATCATTTTGAGTTAATTTTTATGTGTGGTGTATGGTAAGGGTCCAACTTCATTCTTTTGCATGTGCATGCTGCCTGTTTTTTTTTCTTTTTTTTAACTATTCACTCCTTCAGAAATATTACTACTTATTATAGCTTTAGGGGTGATCAAATCCATATATCCAGCTCCTACTTCTGTCTGAACTCTAGTCGCCCATTTTCAAACACCACTGAATACCTCATTGAGACAGTGAAATTGGGGCACTTGAAAATTAAGTTTGACAAATTAGTTCAACCTATTATGTGAGGAAACAGACTGTATCTCACACCCACTAGAATGTGGCTTAATGAGCAAAATTAATCTAGCTAGATATATACTGAACATAGTTATCAAAGAAACTAGGATTCAGAGAAACAAGTATGATTAGGGTGCATCTTGCACTATTCCAGGGAGAGGCACATGGGGTCTGAGAATGGGAGCAAGCTGGTCTCTAGAAAAGTGTTTTCTCTTATAGGACAGGCACAGTTCATGGGACTTGCCCAGTGCGTAGGTAATGCATCTCACTCAAATTCATATGTTTTCCTTTTTTTGACTTAATGGTCACCAAGCAATCTTCCAGTTCACATTGGCTTCCCAAATAGGAAGAGAAAAATTAGCTTATGCTCACCGGAAATGACTCCTTTATAAATAAATCCTTTATAAATGAATTAGCGTGAATGTAAATTTTGTGATCCTGCATTTGTAATGAGCCTGATACTTTCTGAGCTTACTAATTCAGCTTCGGGACTGACGCTCAGTTAATATTTATTGAATGAATGAATGCCAAGGCCAGGCTATACCCTGGAATAAGATGCCTTTGAGAGGTCCTGGTCCTGCCTGTACATGGATGACCCCCTCCCTCCCCCCCCCGACACAAACAAACACACTACGGTGTGCCCCATCAAACTGCATAACTTTAAATATCTCAGAAACTGAATATTCGTGCTCCTCCTCAAAATATCACTCCTGGCCTCCTTATTTCTGCTCTTCCAATTGCCAAAGGCCAAAATGTAAAAGTTTACACAGTCAGAACCCAACTTTACTTTTATTTTATTAGATTTTATTTATTTATTGTTAGGTTTATATCACAGCTATTTCTAAAGGGGATCTAAGGAAATATAATAAAAGCATAGAGACACTAAAACTAAACCCAATCAATATTAGTAATAGTTTGGGGGGGAGGGATAAATTAGGAGATTGGGATTAACATAAACACACTACTATATATAAAACAGATCATCAACAAGGACCTACTGTATAGCACAGGGAACCCTACTTAATACTCTGTAGTAACCTAAATGGGAAAAGAATCTGAAAAATAATAGATATATGTATATGTATAACTGAATCGCTTTGCTGTACCCCTGAAACTAACACATTGTAAATCAACTATACTCCAATATAAAATAAAAATCAAACAAACCAAAATATTAGTAATAGCTAACCTTCGTTGAGCTTTTATAATGTGACATGCATGGTGCTGAGCCCTTTATGTTACCCAGATGATCTCGTTTCTTTCACAAGAATCCTATAAGGTGGGTCCTGTTATTATCTCCATTTCCTAAGTGAGAAAACTGAGACTCAGAGAGTTAAAACAACCTGACAAGGCCACCCAGCTGGTTAATAGTGGAGTCGGGATCTGAATCCAGGTGGTCTGATTTTACTAGGGCCTGTACTTAAAATTAGCAAGAAGCAATGAGAACAGAAAAAAAGAAAGTATCAAAAAATGCTTTCCACTGAAATGCTAAAACAATGCACAACATGTAGCTGAGATTACTAGCAGCAAAGGCAAAGAGGAATACATAATGGGTTTAAAGAGCTCTCACGGCCAAGTTATAGAAAGCATATTCGTACATAAGTAGAAAAACTTTTCTCCCTGGCCTTGAGTTCTGAGAGGAGTTTGTTAAGAAGGTGTTTGAGTTCATTCAATGAATGCCATTAGCAAGAAATGCAGAGGTGGTCCACATGGGGCAAACTTCTGATTTTACCTTTGGGACAAAGCCCAAGGCCTTAAGTTAGGAGCATCGTTCTCTAAATAAACCCTTGGGGTGAGGATGAGGGGAGGATAGAGGGACATAGTCTGGGTTTACATCCTGGTTTAACCGCATCCATCACCCATTCCTATCGCTACTCTAGAGGTCCAAGTCCCTGTTGCATTGTCTGGTTTACTGCATAACCTGACTTGTTCACTTGCTTCTGGTCTCTCCCGGGCCAACATTCTTCACACTGCTTCTGGCTTGTTATTTCCAAGGCATTGATTTTGCAATTTCACTCGTCTGTTCCAAAGCCATTTCAGTGATGTGCAAATTGCTTATAAGATAAAGTCTAAACGTATTAGCTTACTGTTTAAAGTCTTCTACATCCAGACCCCAAGTCTTATCACCTTCTATTCCTCTAATGGTGCATCTTAAATTAGGGATTTCATACCCTAGGAGTGTGTGTGTGTGGACAGCGGGGAGGAGGAACTCTGAAGAAATAGACCCAAGTCCAATGCATCTTCTTGAAGTGTCAAGTTTACCAGATGACAATTACTTTTTTTTTTTTGGCGGTTCGCCGGCCTCTCATTCCTGTGGCCTCTCCCGTTGCGGAGCACAGGCTCCGGACGCGCAGGCTCAGCGGCCATGGCTCACGGGCCCAGCCGCTCCGCGGCATGTGGGATCTTCCCGGACCGGGGCACGAACCCGTGTCCCCTGCATCGGCAGGTGGACTCTCAACCACTGCGCCACCAGGGAAGCCCGACAATTACTTTAAAACAGCTTTTTAAATGCTAAAACAAACAGTGGTTGTATAGTAAATGCAACATTTACATGAACTTAAAACTGAGGCATCAGAGACCTTTTCAGGATTTTGGTGGGCCACCTTCCAAGACCCTGAAGGGCGTTAGTTCTTTGCCCTTTTCAAACTACCCCAGTCACCGACAGTTGGAAGTACTGCCAAAAATACCGACTCTGGAACCATCCTTTTGTGAATTCCCACCCCCAAGTTTTTACACAGCTTGTAACACTGGCTCCTTTCCTGGAAGGCCTTTCCTTTAATAAAGCCCCAGAAACTGTCCAGAATGTTTCTTGATCCTGCTGGGAAGTCACACCAATTACCAAGGTCATTCCCAGGGAGCACTTAGCATAAAATGCCCCCAGTTGTGATTTCATAGACCCATCCTGTGATATTGTGATAATAATTATATTTTTGGTCTTAGTCCCCGATCCTAGCAGAGCTCCTAAAACCCTAGAAACTTCCTAAGTGAGGAAAGCGATAGAGGTGTCTCTTGTTACGTTAATGATGTGATTATTGGAAAGCCCCTAGGTAACCAGCCTAAGGATGGGGGCTGGTTGCCAGGGGAACCAACTGAGTGATTGGAGGGGAGAAGGGCTGGAGACTGAATTCAGTCACCAATGACTGATGATTGAATCAACCTTTGCCTATGTAATGAAGCCTCCATTAAATACGCGGAAGGGTGAGGTTTGGAGAGCTTCCGGGTTGGTGGGCACGCGGAGGTGCGGGGGAGTGGAAGCTCTGTGCCCCTTGCCACACCCTTGTCCTGTGCATCTCTTCATCCTGCTGCTCCTGAGTTATATCCTTTTACATAAACTGGTGATCTAGTAAGTAAAATGCTTTCCTCAGTTCTGTCGACTGAAGAAACAAAGGGCAATGTGAGAGTTGTGCGTTAAGTTTTATTGGGGGAAAATGAGGACTATGGCCTGGGAAACAGCATTTCGGATAGCTCTGAGGAACTGCTCCAGAGAGGTGCGGGGTGGGGGTGGGGGGAAGGTGAGTGTTCTGTATGATTTTAGTGAAGGGGGGACGTGCAGTCAAGCACACATGTTGGCAGAGCCTGGCTGCTAGTCAGGAGGAGGCGATGTCCCCGTTGATGACTTCAGTGCTTTTCTGGATATGAGGAGATGCAAGAATTGGGCTCATAAAATCTTCTCCTGAAAATTTCTATCTAAAGACCTGTTCTGCCAGTTTTTCCCAGAGCACAGAGGGCCTCATTCCTGACCTCTGCCCTGAACTCCTTTCAGGGGGCGTTGAAGGTCAGTGGCTGCAGCGGCTGGGGATTTAATCCTCGTAGAGGTAGAGGGCAAGGGCCAATTGGTAGCTGGCAATTCCGTCAGCTACTCTAGCAAATTAATCAAACCCAAGGAGGAGGTCGTGGGAACCTCTTGACTTACAGCCAGTAGGTGAGCAGCACAGGTGACAACCTAGTGACTGGTGTCTCACGTCGCAGTCATGTGGGACTGAGCTCCTAACGTGTGGGATCCCAGTTACCTCCAGATAGATAGTGTCAGAATTGGGCTACTGGGTGGTGTTGGAAAACACACACTGGATACGCCTTCAGAAAAGCTCACAGGGATCATGCAGTGCTATCCCCTGCTGGACAAAGGAGAACCCACGTCCAGGGAGGTGAAGGTGATGTGCTTTGACACCGACCAGGTGTGCTCCTCCAAGCAGGGCTGGCGCCCAGGAGCAACAATCCTAAACTTGGCTTCCAGAGTGCTTTCCCTCACCTGGTCTCAACCCTGCAGAGGTGGGCAGGGCAGGTACTGTCCATTCTAGAGGTAAAATAACCAATATATTAAGGTCTGACAGGAGCGAGGACTATTAACCAGACCGAACTCCACACAGCAAAGTCAATTTCCTGACACTGAGCTGTGGTGAAAGAAAGGACAGCGTTTACTGCAGGGCCAAGAGAGGAGCACAGCGGCTCAGGCTCACAAGACCTGAACTCCCCATGGCTTTCAGGGAAGTGTTTTTAAAGGCAACCTTTGGGGTGAGCGCTTCTCATTGGTCAGTGGTGAGGTAGCGGGGTGGTGTTTCAGGAATCCTAACCGGCAACCTTCTGGTTCCTAACCGTCTGGAGTCCACATGCTTGTGCTCAGCGTGTAGTCACCATCCTCCACCTGGGGGAGGTGTCTTAGTTTCTGCAGAAAAACTCAAAGATAAGTGTCAGATTGTTAGGTATATGCCTTGAGTAGGCATATACATAAGAGTTTATCCCTGAACTATTGTTGTTACTTCTCTTGGTTAACTGCTTTCCTTTGTTTCTGCATTGCCTCATTTCCCTCATTAGTAACTACCTGTGCCGTCCCTTGGAACTTAGGGAACCGTCGGAAGCTAAAGTCTTTTTCTTTTTTTTTTAAAGAAATTCTAATTTCTTTTTAAAAATTTATTTATTTATTTTTGGCTGCGTTGGGTCTTCGTTGCTGTGCGCGGGCTTTCTCTAGTTGCGGGGAGCGGGGGCTACTCTTTGTTGCGGTGCGCGGGCTTTTCATTGCGGTGGCTTCTCGTTGTGGAGCACGGGCTGTCGGCACACGGGCTTCAGTAGTTGAGGCTCGCGGGTTCTAGAGCGCAGGCTCAGTAGCTGTGGTGCAGGAGCTTAGTTGCTCCGCGGCATGTGGGATTTTCCCGGACCAGGGCTCGAACCCATGTCCCCTGCATCGGCAGGCAGATTCTTGACCACTGCGCCACCAGGGAAGCCCCTAAAGTCTTTTTCTACGAACAAGAAACGGAGGACATAGGGGGGCTTTTGGGCGGGAGGGCCCTGCTCAGTTCCAATTCCCCCATTTTTCTTTTTGTTGATACTTCTCAATCCTGAGGGGAACAGGCACGGAATAAGAAAGGGAATAAAGTTTTGGACAGAGAGGTTAATCATAAACTGAGCAGAGGAAACTGGTTTTACAGGGGCTCAGTTTCAGGACCAGAATACAGGCTTCCTGAGTCAGCTACAGCACCTGGCCCCTCAGGTGTTTGATAAACACGGCCAACTGAAGTCAAGCGACTGCTGAGCTCCCAGGATTATGGGCGCCAGCTAGCGGAGGCGCGAACATTCCACAGCTGGCGCGCGGTAGGGGTAGGAAGAACACCCTGTCGCGACCACAGCCTCCGACGGCCCCTCCCTCCCGCGAGCCAGCCGCGCAAGCGCAGTGACGCAAAAGGGGAGGTCCAGCCCCAGCAAGACACGGAGTGCGCACGCGCAGCGAAAAGGGCTGTGCAACGCAGGTCGGTCTTCCGGGTAATGCAGACCGAGGCCTGGACGAGCCCGCCGCGCAAGCGCAGTGGCACAACAGGCGATCGGCCCCCGCCGAGCCCCGGAGTGCGCACGCGCACTGGCGCGGGGCGTGCATCGCGACGGGCTTTTCGTGGGGGACGCCGACACCGGCGACCCGGGGTTTCAGGTTCAGTGGCGTACGCTCGGACTCCTCGCTGGCCTGGTCTCGGCGGAGCAGCCCTCCCGCCGAGGAAGGTGAGCGCGGTGCCGAGGACGCGGAGCAAAAGGAGAAAGGGCAGACTCCGGGAGAAATGCAAGGGGGCGGGCCGGGCCGGCGGCGGGAAAACGTCCCCGAGCTGGGGCGGGCTTGACATGTGATTGACAGGCCAGACACCAATCCAAGGGCTGGGGAGGCCGCGGGGCGGGACCTGGCCGCGAGCCGCCGGCCGCGGGGCGGATCCGCCGGCCGTGCGAAGCGTGAGTTCTTTACGTTGTAGTACCTGCTGGTCCCTGCAGCGCTACCGAATGTTCCGTTACCTGTCCCCCGCAGGTGAGGAAACAGGCTCAGGGATGTGGACTTTAGCACGGATACAGCCGGGATCCCACATTGTGCAGTCTGACCCCAGAGCCCTCCTGCCGCTCGGGGGACCAAGGTGGAGCAGGAGGAGTGCGATGGCTGGAATGGACCAGCGTGTGGGAGGCAGTGCCGTGGAAAGTGGAGAGAAATGTTAGCCCAGTGTGAGAGCTCTGCGGGCGGAGCTGGGAGGGGGACAGAAGCAAGATGCGAATATGGGGCTGGGGCCAGCTCCGGATTCCCAGCATGTGCGCTGGAGCCGGGTCGTTACCCAGGTGTGTGGCGTTAAAGCACTTTAGGAGGGGGACAGTAGGATGGTACCTGGACATGGATGTCTCATCGGCTCAGGCTGCCATAACAAAACGCCATAGACTGGGTGGCTTAAACAATAGAAACTTCTCTCTCCCAGGTCTAGAGGCTGGGAATTCAAGGCCACAGTCCTTATAAGAGTTTAGGACCCCACTCTTAGGACTTCATTTAACCCTGATTACCTCCTTCATTTCATGTTAATTACTCCCTAAAAGCTCTCTCTGCAGATACAGCCTCACATTGGGGGTAAGGGCTTTAACGCATGAATTTGGAGGCGGGGCGGGGGGGGGGGGACACGATTCAGTCTGTAGCAATAGTTTGTACCCAGGCAAATAAGTGATCATCGAAGACTGAAGAAAATGAGCACTTTCAGGACTAACGTGCCCCTGAGATGCTCTCACGTATCTTAGCCCACTTAATGAGCATGAGATTTGCCTTCACATTGGTGGGGAGTTCTAGGGAGAACTTGGGTGGGAGCTCGTGTCCACGCAGCCAGCCTGAAGAGGTCGGGAAAAGTTCCACCAAACATCCTTAATAGCACTTAGTATATCCATTATTCATGGATTTAGCTAAACCCTTCTTTTAACTTATGGTTTAGCTTGTGCTGCTCCTGGAATAATGAGATCCGTAATTACCACCCACGGAGAAGTGGAATAATAATTACTTTTGTTCTGTATTGTTTCGTGTTGTCATTCTAAAGTTTGGTAACTGAGTCTTTCCACCCTACTTACCCTGGTGGGAGGAAGATCAGAAATCTACAGCTTGGAGGCAGATGTGCTTTCAAATCTTGGATTCAAGCCCTTGCTGAGTGACTGTGGGCAAGTCACTTAACCTTTCTGAGGTTTAGTTATTTCAGCTGTAAAACAGAGCTAATAAAAATCCTGGCCACATAGGGTTGTGAGGTTATATGGAAGCAGTTTGAAACCATTAAAGAACTGGCCCTCGGCCTAAATATTTCAGTCATAGACTTCCTCTCCCCACCCTTCTGAGGAGCAGAAACCCGCCCCACGGCTCCCACCTCAAGCTGGCCATTCATCAAATTGTTCCTAAATGCCTGCTGAGTGCCAAAGCACCTGTTCTGAATGCTGGGGGTAGGGAAGAACAAGACAGACAAGGTTCCTCCTTTTACGCTATTCATATTCTAGTGGGGGAGGACAGTAAATAAGTTCGCACAGTGCTAAGACCTATGAACAAAAGAAAGAGTACTTCAGATCAATGAGATAAAAAAGTGACTTAAGCCGAGTGGTGTGTGTGCATACAGGGAGAGGCCTCTCTGAGGAGCTGAGCTGAGTCCTAAACGTTGAGGACTCCAAGCAGGCGGGGACGCCAGGTGCGAGGCCCAGGCTGATTGGATCAGGGTGGGGCCCTCACCCACCCTCACCAGCCGTCTCTAGGCTGCCCAGTGATCTGTCTTACAAGGAGAGGAGGGACGGGTCAGATTTTTCTCTTGGGATTTAGAACTACGAAACAAGGAAAGACTTCGCTTGGCAGTGGGAGCTGAAGCCAGAGATCGAGGGGGCTGCAGGCAGAGGTGGCGTGCAGGCTGACTTTGGGGTAAAGCAGAAGCTGCCAAGCGAGCAGAGGAAGCCGGGCAGGCTCCACCTGGCCCGCGATGACGGAGCAGGAGAATGGGAATCCGCGGGGCATCCGCGGGTGTTTACCGTTGGTGGGCTTCCTTGGATCCATCTTGAAACCTGAACCACTTTGCAGTTCTAGTCTGCAGGAAGTCCCACCTTGTCTGTGGCTTCTGCTCTTGGTTTTTCCAGGTGATCTGTATTCTCAGTCTCTCAATATGTATCTTTTCAGTAAATCTCCCTTTTATTTATGCTAGTTCTCTTTTGCAGACACATGAGTTGGACTCAAACAGAGCCATGTGGACCTGGGTTTGGATCCCTGGGTTTCCTTTCTGAGCTGAGTCTTTGAAGAGTTACTTAATTTCTGTAAGCGTCAGGATCCAAAGACCATCTGCTTACAGTGTTGTACAGATTAAACGAGACAACAGAAGTGGAAGGGCCTGCGGAGCGTTTAACACAGGGCAGGTGCTCAGAGTTTGTTAGGGCCGTTCTCCTTTCCCTTCACGTTTTACTGGGTTTCCGATTACACACTTCCCTCTTGGATTGAATTGTCCTGGTTTTAAGTCATCCTTCTTATCGTTCTCTCTCCATCTCGGTCCTCATTTTAACTGCCCCTAAACTCTTAACTGGAAGAACATCACGCAACTCCCTTCTCTGATCAATGAATTGACGTGGTCACTGGTCTTCCTGAGGCCAGTTATGTAGCAAAGGCATAAATGGGATTTAGATTTATTCATATTTGTACTGAGGCGAGCTGGGCCTGCTTAAATAGCTCAGAGCAGTGACTTCCAAAGACAGAGTGGGGCCCGGATGGAAGATGGTGACTAAAGGAAGAAGGGGTGTGTCAAAGCTGTCTCAGAGAGATCAGGGTCAGAAGAGGAGGAAAAACGTGGAATAAATGTGGAGCAGAGATGTTTTTCTTAGACCTGGGCCTGCAGGGGCAGAGAAGTGCCGAGGCCTCAGCTCTGGGAAGCCCTTCCAGCCAGGGCTCAGCCGCCGTGCAGAGGGCCCTCCAGGCTGGGGCCCCAGGGAAGGCTCTTAGGGGGCGGCTCTGGTTTGTACTGGAAGTGGCGGCTGGGATGAATTAGATGCAAATGGAAGATGCCTGTTGGGTAGGGATGGGTGTGTGACATGCAGAAAGAGCACCTCGGGTTTCTCCGCCTGTGGGTCACGACCTCTTAGGTCTTCACAGCAGGGGCAGGAGAAGCAGTTTTGTCCTGCGATGTTGGGAGACATGGCTGGGAGATGTGGGAGAAGAGAAATTAATGACTGCAGAAGTAATTATGGGCTCTCCAAAAGAAATCTCCAGGCCCTTAGAAAGGTGTGCACGCGGGCGGAACGGCAGGGGTTTCCGTCAGGGCTTCCTGGGCCGCGTCCCCCTATATCCTGTTGTGATGGACGTTCCTGGATGGACAGCGACCGTGGCCAGGCCTCATGGGGAGGCACGTGAGGGAAGGAGCATGGCCTCTGCTTGCAAAACATGTCCCTCCTGGGGAGGAAGTCCGTGACTAGTGTTGAGGCCCCTCCTAGGAACCGTTCAGGATCTCGGGCCAGTACTGCCTGGCCCATCAGGGAGCTACTAGATTTTCTTTTTACCCCCCAGGACCATGGCTGACAAAACGGAGGAGGCTGGTGGCGTCCACTTCCCTTTTCCCTTCACACCCTATGCCATCCAGAAAGACTTCATGGCAGCGCTGTACCAGGTGTTGGAGGCTGGCAAGATTGGGATATTTGAGAGTCCAACCGGCACCGTAAGTATTTGGGGCCTGAAGAGGGTCTAGGGAGACGCTGACGACAGGGCAGAGCCAGCGTGCTTGTCTGCATGTGCAGAGAGTCGTGGTTTGAGGTTGAGCAAAGTCGTACTTTCTGAGTACTGTCCGTTTCTGTCTATTAAGCCGTTAAACACAGGCCCGGGGTCTGAGAAAAATTAGGCTAAAGGCAAATGAGAATTTTAATGGCCATGGAAACCACGACCGTAGCACTGAAACCTTCCGGATTTTTCTGGGCGCATGACCGCTTTGATGCTGAGAAACGTGGAAATTACTCTGGCTTATCCACAGATCCGACATATTGGTTTACTCTCCAGGAACCGGGTTACTGAGGGCCGGAGGGGTCCAGTCCAGAGCCCCTCAGTTTTCCTTCCTGGCCTGGGAGGAGGGGGTTTGTTAGAGGTTGGCCGCAGAGGACTGTTAGGTTCCTACTTCTCTCTTGCCCTTTATTACCTTCTAGAGCAAGTGCCGCGTGAGAGCGAGCTGCCTGTGTGGGTGTTGCTGTGACCTCCTGGAGGACGAGGACCTTGAGGTCCTCTCCTCTGTGTCCCTGTCATCTGCGGGGAGCTTGGCACTGTCGGCCTCGGGGCTCTTAAGCTGTGTGTGTGTAATGAATGAACGAAGGAAAGTGACTTATTCCTTCTCATCCACTGACGGGAGTGTGTCACTCTCTCCTGGGATGACACGATCTCCTGGGGCAGGAAGAGGGTGGACGGGCCGCTCTTGTTCCGTTTTGTTTCTTCAGATACAGCGAGTGGGAGAGGCTCCGTTCCGCCAGTTCACACAACGTGGGTCATGAAGATACTGTGCAGAGTGAGGGTTTTTTGTATTTTTGTTTTTTTTTTGGTTGCGTTGGGTCTTTGTTGCTGCGCGCGGGCTTTTCTCTAGTTGTGGCGAGCGGGGGCTACTCTTCATTGTGGTGCGCGGGCTTCCTATTGCGGTGGCTTCTCTTGTTGTGGATCACAGGCTCTAGGCGCGTGGGATTCAGTAGTTGTGGCTCACAGGCTCAAGAGCGCAGGCTCAGTAGTTGTGGCGCACGGGCTTAGTTGCTCCACAGCATGTGGGATCTTCTCGGACCAGGGCTCGAACCCGTGTCCCCTGCCTTGGCAGACGAATTCGTAAGCATTGCGCCACCAGGGAAGCCCGAGGGGTTTTTCAAGTAGCATCTTTCTACCAGCATCCGACCTTGCATTTACACCCCGTGCACCTGGGGACTTCCCTGGTGGTCCACTCTGTGCTTGCACTGCACGGGCTGTGGGTTCGATCTCTGCCTGGGGAACTAAGATCCCGCGTGCTGTGCAGTGCAGCCGGAAACAAATAAATAAACCCAGTGCATGGGACTTCTTCCCTCCTGACCCACCCCACCGAAAGACTGGTTAGGGTCAGGAGCGACTTCCTGTAATTAGATCTGAGGAGGTCAGGTCCCCATCCGACCATCTGCCACATCTGACATTGTTAAGCATCTCATCTTCCTCTCTTTAAAGTCATGTGAAACACTGACTCAAAGAACAGTGCCTATCATTTAAAAAGTCACATTTATCAAACGTCGTTCCTTGGGCAGGTGCCTTTAAGTCTTTTAACTGTTTCTTAAGAAATATACTTGGGGGCTTCCCTGGTGGCCCAGTGGTTGAGAGCCTGCCTGCCGATGCAGGGGACATGGGTTCGTGCCCCGGTCCAGGAAGATCCCACATGCCGTGGAGCGGCTGGGCCCGTGAGCCATGGCCGCTGAGCCTGCGCGTCCGGAGCCTGTGCTCCGCAACGGGAGAGGCCACAACAGTGAGAGGCCCGCGTACTGCAAAAAAAAAAATAAAAGAATAAAAGAAATACACTTAGATATAATATGTTGAAATTACAAGCTTATGCCGCTGTTTCTCGCTTTATTGATTTTAGTCATTGGGACCTTCTTGTGATAGATAAGATGGAGCTTCCTTCCTGGTGTAGTTATATATTTTTAGTCTCTTTTTTTCTTGAATAATCTTTTGTCTCTTTTTTAAGAGTCGATAGTTGTCTTTTAAAGGTTTGTGTAGTTTTTAAGGTACTTATGCCTGTTCCGCTCACAGCATCCAGTGGTCTCTCAGTATCACACTTCATCATAAAATTATTACCTTCGTCTGCCCGGGCTGCCATCACAAAACACCACAGATGGAGTGGGCAAAATGGCGGGAATTTATCGTCTCACAGTCTGGAGGCCGGAGGTCCCGAATGAGGTGTCAGCAGGGCTGTCCAGGCCCCCTCCTCCGCGTGTGGACGGCGGGCTTCTCCACGGCTCTGCCCATCGTCTGCCTTCCTTGCCTTTGTGTCCACATTTCCCCTTTTTACAAGGGTACCGGTCTTATTGGGTCAGGGCCACCCTCCTCTTAACTCAGTACATCTGCTATGACCCTATTTTCAAGTAGGGTCCCATTCCGAGACACTGGGGGTTAGGACTTGAACATGTGAATTTGGGGGGGACACAATTCACCCCATATCAAGGACCTACGGGGAGAATTCTGGTCTTTAAACCAACAGTTGTGCTCCCCAGAGCAACTGGCTTGCTTTAACATTTCCTGACACTGGGACTCATGGGGCTGATCACCTTCTGTCCGCACATTGGCTGCATCTCCCCACCAGCAAGTCGTATCCGGGATTCCAGGCTGTGCGTTTTTTTGGCTTTATTTTCTGGGCTGTTGATTCAGTTTCTCCCATTCTTCTAATTATGATGACCTGCAGTACTTATATGCAACTTGATAAGCCACTTTCATTCTTTGAGGACCAGTGAGCCATATAATTAAAGAATTTCACTTTTATTTCTCCCTTTTTCCTATTTTTTTCCCCCAGCCATTCTCTTGCCAGTCCCCTTCTTTTTCCTTCCTTTCCGAGGCTGGTCTTAGAGCACCCTCTGATATTTAAAGTCAGACTTCCCTCGAAGCCTTTATTAAAACGGGAAAGGTGGGCTTCCCTGGTGGTGCAGTGGTTAAGAATCCGTCTGCCAAGGCAGGGGACACAGGTTCGAGCCCTGGTCTGGGAGGATTCCACATGCCGCGGAGCAACTAAGCCCGTGCGCCGTAACTACTGAGCCTGCGCTCTAGAGCCAGTGAGCCACAACTACTGAGCCCGCGTGCCACAACTACTGAAGCCTGCGCGCCTAGAGCCAGTGCTCCGCAACAAGAGAAGCCACTGCAATGAGAAGCCCGCGCACCGCAACGAAGAGTAGCCCCTGCTCGCCACAACTAGAGAAAACCCGTGCACAGCAACAAAGACCCAACACAGCCAAAAATAAATAAAATAAAATAAATTTTTTAAAAAAGCTTTAAAAAAACAAAACGGGAAAGGTCATTAGGGAAGCTTCGTTTCTCATCCTCTATTTCTGAGAACGTTTTTCTTCCCGTAGGGAAAATCCTTAAGTCTCATTTGTGGGGCCCTCTCCTGGCTCCGTGACTTTGAACAGAAAAAACAGGAAGAGGAGAAGCGTCTCCTTGAGGCCGGAGCCGACCCCTTAAACGATGGGAAGGACCAGGCCCCGTGTCCCCCACCCTCCTGCCAGCAGAGCCCAGGCTCCCCGAGGGGCACTGGAGAGCCCGACTGGGTCACTCAGTTTGTGCAGAAGAAAGAAGAAAGGGACCTGGTGGACCGACTAAAGGTGAGATCGGGTTACGAGAGGTGGGGTGATCCGGAAACGGGGCCTCCGGGAGGATTTTGGGTGGATCCCGAAGCAGGACAGCTCATGTCCTCGTGGTGCCTCTCAGCCCCCCGGCCACCGCCCTGGTGGATGGTGCTGCGCCCTCGCTGTCAGTAGAAAGCTGATGTCACCAGGCCTTCCCTAGGTTGGCGGTTCCCATTCTTTCCCAGGAAAGGAACCGCACCGTTGCCATTGGCCACAGGCTTCCCTGGCTGCAGACTCGCTTACGGGCTGCACTGGATGGAAAGCGTGGGGCTTCGGGAGGGAGGCGCACACTTCCCGCAGCAGTGAGCTCGACAGCTTGGCCGACAGGAGGCTGGCAGGGCAGGGAGGTGCATGGGGGCCGGGGGAGGCTGGGGCTTCCTGCAGGGGTCTCCTTTCTGGCCCCCTCCCCTCTAGGAGGGGCAGGTCAGGAGGAAGAAGCGAGAGGAGCGCCTTCGGCAGATCCGTCACAATGCTTCGCTCAAGTTCGCAGCCAAGCGCATGGTGAGTGGCAGCCCGTGTCAGGGTGGCGTCCCCCTGCATGGGGCCTCACGGTGCAGCTGATCCGGGCGAGCGCCGGGACCTCAAGCCCCTCCCAGTGCCCTCTGGCTACGTGCTCCTCGCCCGGTAGCAGGGCAGCCTGCACTGAGGGACTCCTCCTGGGGCCTTGACACCCGTCGGGTGAGGCCCGTGTCGATGGCGTGTGTGTCGCTGCCCTTGGCCTGGCCCCCAGAGGCTGCCTCGCCAGGGGGTGGGGCTCTGGCGCTGAGGTTTCTTTCTCTTTCCCCACTGGCCACGCTCCTCCGCAGAGACAGGAAGATGAAGAAACTGAGCGTCTCCTCCGCCTGAGCAGGGAGATGCTGGCAGCAGGCACGGGGCCCGAGCAGCTGGCCTGGGGGGAGGATGAGCTGGTCCTCGCCGAGTACGAGAGTGACGAGGAGAAAGTCTCAGCCAGCGGGTGAGAGCGCGTCCCCTGCATCCCCTGCCCTGGGGTGGCTGAGCGGGGCTCCTTCCTCTCGGGCCTGGCTTCTTAGTCACTTGTGGGGCAGCGACGGGGCGGAAACCCGGCTGCCTGCCCTCTTCCCCTGGCGAGGCCCCTCCTCGGGGCACAAAGGATGACAACAGGGGCCCTTTCTCTGCCAGCTCAGGCAGGTGTCACCTCCCTACCCTCTGTGGTATTCTTGTCTCCACTCTGCACCCAGGACACCGAGCCCAGCAGGACGCTGTGCCTTGGCCGAGGCCACCAGCCAGCGATTTGAACCTCCGCTGGCCCGGCTCTAAGTCTCAGGCTCTTAATACCAAACTGGGCCGTGTGAGGCTTGTGATGTAAGCCCTCGAGGTGTCCTCAGCCCATGTTTTTCTTTTCACCTAAGGCTTGGCTTGGTCTAGGTTCATAGGTTTCTAGTTTGTGAGCTGTAACTTACTGGGTGAACTAGAAACGCTGAAGGTAACACCTGGGCCGTTTCTAGGACACGCCGTCCCCGTGAAATCCTCCCCGTCATTCGTGCTTTAATTTCACAAATGCCCCTTGAGCCTCTGCTGTCGGCGTGGTGCGTCCTGCCTCAGTGTTGGTGGCAGCTGACTGACGAGGGTGATGGTTGCTGAGGGCTGCGGGGGCCACGGCAGGTTCTTGAAATACGGCGACAGTGATGTTTGCCCCATCGATTGACTCCCCCTCTTACAAACAGTTTCTCTGTAGTAGCGACGCTGTTTGACTGCATTTTACCTACAGTAGAGTTTCTTTCAAAATTGGAGTCAGTCCTCTCACACCCTGCTGCTGCTTTGTCAACTAAGTTTATGTAATTTTCTGAATCCTTTGTTGCCATCTCAAGAGTCTTCACAGCATCCTGACCAGGATTAGATTCCATCTCAAGAAACCGCTTTCTTTGTTCATCCATAAGACGCAGCTGCTCATCCATTAAAGTTCGTCATGGGATTGCAGCAGTTCAGTCCCATCTGCAGGCTCCACTTCTAATTCTAGTTCTCTTGCTGTTTTCACCACATCTGCAGTGACTTCCTCCACTGAAGTCTTGAACCCCTCAAAGTCATCCATGAGGGCTGGAATCAGTTTCTTCCAAACTCGTGTTCATGTTGATATTTTGACCGCTTCCTATGAATCACACATGTTCTTAATAACATCTAGAATGGTGAATCCTTTCCAGAAGGTTTTCAATTGACTTTGCCCAGGTCCATCTGTAGCTAAAGGCTTACAAACGTATATCTGAAATAATAAGACTTGAAAGTCAAAGTTACTCCTTGAACCGTGGGCTGCAGAATGGATGTTGTGTTAGCAGGCATGAGACCAGCATTCATCTCACTGTCCGTCTCCATCAGAGCTCTTGGGTGACCAGGTGTGTCATCAGTGAGTATTAATATTTTGAAAGCAACCTTTTTTTCCAGAGCAGTAGGTCTCAACAGTGGGCTTAAAATATTCCATAAACTGTGTCATAAGCAGATGTGCTATTATCCAGGCTTTGCTGTTTCATTTGCAGAGCACAGGTGGGGTAGATTTAGCATAATTCTTCAGGGCTCTAGGATTTTCGGACGGTAAATGAGCGTTGGCTTCAACTTAAAGTCACCAGCTGCATTAACCCCAACGAGAGAGTCAGCCTGTCCTTTGAAGCTTTGAAAGCCAGGCAGTGACTTCTCCTCTCTATGAAAGTCATAGATGGCATCTTCTTCCAATATAAGGCTGTTTCGTCTACACTGAAAATCCGTCGTTTGGTGTAGCCACTTCAGCTACATCCTCCGGGTAACTTGCTGCAGCTTCTACCTCAGCGCTCGCTGCTTCACTCTGCACTTTAGTGTTATGCGGGCGGCTTCTTTCCTGAAACCTCATGAGTCACCCTCTGCTAGCTTCAGACTTTTCTTCTGCAGCTCCCTCACCTCTCTCAGCCTTCATAGAAGTAAAGAGCGTTAGGGCCTTTCTGTGGATTAGGCTTTGATTACAGGGATGTTGTGGCTGGTTTGATCTTCTATCCAGACCACTCAGACTTTCTCCATATCAGCAATAACACCGTTTTACTTACTATTCCTGTGTTCACTGGGGCAGCGCTTTTAATTTCCTTCAAGAACTTTTCCTTTGCACTCACAGCTTGGCTAACTCTTTGGCGTAAGAAGCCAAGCTTTTGGCCTGTCAGCTTTCAATATGCCTTCCTCACTAAGCTTAATTCATTTCTAGCTTTTTTTTTTGTGGTCTCTCCCGCCGCGGAGCACAGGCTCCGGACGTGCAGGCCCAGCGGCCATGGCCCACGGGCCCAGCCGCTCCGCGGCATGTGGAATCCTCCCGGACCGGGGCACGAACCTGTGTCCCCTGCATCGGCAGGCGGACTCTCAACCACTGCGCCACCAGGGAAGCCCCATTTCTAACTTTTGATTTAAAGTGAGAGACATGTGACCCTTCCTATCACTTCAACACTTAGAGGCCATTGTAGGGTTATTAACTGGCCCAATTTCAAGACTGTGTCTCAGGGAATGAGGAGAGCCAAGGAGAGGGAGAGAGATGGGGGAATGGCTGGTCAGTGGAGCAGTCAGAACACACACAGCGTTTAACAGTTATGTTTGTCATCTTGTATGGGCGGGGTTCGGGGCACCCAAGACAGTTACAATAGTAACGTCAAGGGTCACTGATCACAGATCACCATAACAAATATAATAATAATGAAAGTTTGAAATATTGCGAGAATAAGCAAAATGTGACCCAGAGACACTAAGTGAGCAAATGCTGTTGGAAAAATGGCGCCGATAGACGTGCTTGATGCAGGGTTGCCACCACAGACTTCCAATTTGTAAAAAAAAAAAAAGCAGTAAAGCAATGAGCAATAAAATGAGGCCTGCCTATACTGGACGTGTAATATGCCTAAGTGATGATTCAATATACGTATATGTTGTGAAATGATTACCACCGTAAGGTTTAACACGTCCATCACCTCACATACTTAACATTCTTTTGTGTGGTGAGAACGTTTGGGATCTGCTCCCTTAGCAGCTTTCAGGTTTACAATACAGTATTATTAACCATACTCACCATGCATTACATGCCCAGGATTTGTACATCTTATAATGAAGTTTGTACCCTTTGACCACCTTCACCCATTTCTCCACCCTCCCCCTCTGAGCCCCTAGCAAATCACCAGTCTACTTTGTTTCTATGAATTTGGTTTTTTTAGATTCCGTACATGAGATCGTACAGAATTTGTCTTTCTCTGACACAGTTCACTTAGCATGCCCTCAAGGTTCATACATATTATTGCAAGTGGCAGGATTTCCTTCTTTTTTTAGTGGCTGAATAATATTCCATTTTGTGTGTGTGTGTGTGTGTGTGTATGTAAAACACACTGTATTTTCTTTACCCATTCATCTGTCAAGGGACACTTAGGTTGCTTCCATGTCTTGGTTTTCTAAATAACATTGCAGTGAATGTGAGGATTCAGATATCTCTTTGAGATAGTGACTCCATTTCCATTGTATAAATACCCAGAAGTGGGATTGCTGGATCATATGGTACTTTTATGTTTTGAGGAGCCTCCATACTGTTTTCCATAGTGACTATACCGATTTACATTCCCACCAACAGTGCACTAAGGTTTCCCTTTTTCTCTAGCTCCTCACTAGCATTTATCTTGTCTTTCTGATCATAGCCATTCTAACAAGTGTGAGGTAGTATCTCACTGTGGTTTTGATTTGCATTTCCCTGACGATTAGTGATGCTGAGCACCTTTTCATGTACCTATACCTGTTTGCTATTTGTATGTTTCTTTGGAAAAATGCCTATTCAGTTCCCCTGCCCATTTTTAAATTGGATTATGTGTGGCTTTTGGTGTTTTTTTTGCTATTGAGTTGTACAAGTTCCTTACATATTTTGGATATTATCCCCTTATCAGCTATATGGTTTTCAAATATTTTCTCCCATTCCATAGGTCGCCTTTTCATTTTGTTAATGGTTTCTTTTGTTCAGAAACTTTTTAGTTTGAAGTAGTCCCACTTATTTATTTTTGCTTTGTTGCTTGTACTTTTGGTGTTGTACCCAAAAAACCATTGCCAACACCAATGTCAAGGAGCTTTTTCCCTATGTTTTCTTCTAGGAGTTTTATGGTTTCAGGTTTCTTACATTTAAGTCTTTAATCAATTTTGAGTTAATTTGTGAGTGGTGTAAGATAGGTGTCTAGTTTCATTCTTTTTCATATGAATATCCAGTTTTCCCAGCACCATTTGTTGAAGAGACTGTCTTTTCTCCATTGGGTATTCTTGGCCCCCCTTTTCAAATTAGTTGACTGTATACACAGGTGTTTATTTCTGGGCCCTCAATTCTGTTCTGTTGGTCTATGTGTCTGCTTTTATGCCAGTACTGTACTGTTTTGATTACTATAGTTTTGTAATATAGTTTGGTATCAGGAAGTGTTGATACCTCCAGCTTTGATCTTCTTTCTCAAGATTGCTTTGGCTATCTTTCCTGGTTCTGTATGATTTTTAGGATTGTTTTCTCTATTTCTGTAAAAAAAATGCCATTGGAATCTTGGTGGCGGTTGAGTTGAATCTATAGATTCCTTTGGGTAGTATGGGCATTTTAGTAGCATTAATTCTTCTGATTCATAAACGGGCTATCTTTCCATTTGTTTGTGTCTTCATCAATTTCTTTTATCAAAATCTTGTAGTTTTCAGCATACAGATTTTTCAGCTCCTTGGATGAAGTTATTCTTAAGTATTTTATTTTTTTTAATGCCATTGTAAATGAGATTGTTTTCTTTATTTCTTTTTCAGATAGTTTGTTGTTATTCTATAGAAATGCAACTGACTTTTGTATGTTGATTTTTGAATCCTGCAACTTTACTGAATTTGTTTATTAGTTCTAACAGTTTTTTGGTCAAATCTTTAGGGTTTTCTACATATAAAATCATGTTATCTTGAAACAGACAATTTTACTTCTTCCTTTCCAAATTGGATGCATTTTATTTCTTTTTCTTGCCTGATTGCTCTGGCTAGGACTTTAGTACTATGTAGAGGATGAGTGATAAGAATGGGCACCCTTGTCCCTGATCTTAGAGGAAAAGCATTCAGCCTTTTACGAGTGTGATGTTAGCTGCGGGCTTGTCACATATGGCCTCATTGTGTTAAGGTATGTTCCTTCTCTTCAATTTGTTGAGAATATTTATCATGAGAGGATGTTGAATTTTGTCAGATGCTTTTTCTGCATCTGTTGAGATGATCATATGATTTTCTGTCTTTCATTTCGTTAATGTGATGTATCACATTTATTGATTTGCTTATGTTGAAACATCCTTGCGTCCCAGGGATAGATCCTCCTTGATCGTGAAATATGATCTTTTTAACGTGCTGTTGAATTTGATGTGCTTTGGTTGAGAATTTTTACATCTATATTCAGCAGGGATACTGTCCTGTAGTTTTCTTTTCTTCTGGTACCCTTATCGACTTTGCTATCAGAGTAACGCTGGCCTCATGAAATGAGTTTGGGAATATTCCCTGCTCTTCGGTTTTCTGGAAGCATTTGAGAAGGATTGGCATTATTTCTTTAATTTTTTTTTTTTGTGTGTGTTACGTGGGCCTCTCACTGCCATAGCCTCTCCTGTTGCAGAGCACAGGCTCCGGACGCGCAGGCTCAGCGGCCATGGCCCATGGGCCCAGCCGCTCCGCGGCACGTAGGATCTTCCCGGACCTGGGCACGAACCCATGTCCCCCTGCATCGGCAGGCAGACTCCCAACCACTGCGCCACCAGGGAAGCCCTTCTTTAATTATTTGGTAGAATTCACCGGTGAAACCATTTGGTCCTGGGCTTTTCCATGTTGGTGCTCAGAGTCCTGCCCTGAGGCACCGGTTCCAGGGCCTGAATTAGAACTAACACTTGTGATCCCGCCCAGGGCTGAGATGCCAACTGCTCTACGCGTCCCCCATCTCTCTCTGGCGGGGGACAGGAGCAGCCAGTGCCCTGTGGCCTTTCCTGCTCTTCTGCTCCTCCCCAGGGGACGGGGTAAAAAACTTTAGTGGAGTTTGCGAATATTCAAGGAAAAAGTACTCGCTAGGGTCCAGGCCAGGGCCGCCAGTCCTGCAGCTTGGCTTCTGACGCCCTGGGTTCGGGGGACAGCAGCCTCCGAGGACACACCCACCTGGTTCTGAACACAAGATATTCTTCACTCCCTCCTGCACGCAGCCCCTCATGGGGTCCTGCCGACTTTGTCCCCACGTGGCATGTGATTTAAACCCCAGCCTTTCACACAGAGCTGCCTGAACAATCCTCTGTTGGCCGGAGGCCAACCCTGTTGATAACTCCTCTGAGAGCCCTAGACAACGCACATTTCTGCCTTTAAAAATTGAATTTCCAGCTGAATAAAAACAAAACATGGACTTTTTCCATGCTGTGTGTTTTTTCCTCTCTCAGAGTAGACGTGGATGAGGAGGACCTGGAGGAAGAACATGTAACTAAGGTGAGACACCAGGTCCTGGGTCTCCTGTGACTGACCTGGGTCCAGGGAGGAGGTGGGAGCCCCCGAGTCTCCAGGTGCTTGGCAGGGGGGCTGGGTCCCCGGGAGACGCCTGCGCCCCAGGGCGTCGAGGGGCAGCCTTTCCACTGGGGGTGGCAGGAGGTGGGGGACGGGTGCTCTGCCCCTGGCTCTCAGTGGCTCGTCCCCTGTCCTCTGGTCTGAATTTGCATTTGCCTGGGGTGCTGGGAGCTGTGTGTGGTTCTGACGCTGCTTAGGCTTCGTGTGTGTGGGACTTCGGGTTTTCTCTGTTGACATTAGATACCCCCCCACCCCCCTTTTCCTCTCTTCCTCCCCGGCTCTCCTAAATCTTGGAGGGGCGCACAGAGAGGTGAGCTCAGCCTCTTCCTGCTTCGCCCCCCAAGCCCTGGGAGGTGCATGGGGACCCGCCCGCCCCGCTTCCCCCTACGCCCCGGACTCTCGGAGTCCTCCCTGTGTCAAGAGCCACCACTGAGGAGAAACTCCCTTTCCTGAGATGACCGAGCCTCCCAGAGGGGCAGGAGCAGGGGCCCAGCATGACCCAGGAGAGGGGGACACCCTGGCCTGAGGGCTCGCAGAGGTCTGCCCGGGGGCGGTCGCCTTCCTTAGGTCTGTGTCCGGGGTGCCCTCTCCATTCCCTCGGCCTCTCAGGCCCCAGCCCTCCTTGCTGTGCCGAGAACGTTTGGGGTTGACAGTCTGCCCTGAACCCTGCTACCCCGAGCAGATTTACTACTGCAGTCGGACGCACTCGCAGCTGGCCCAGTTCGTGCACGAGGTGCAGAAGAGCCCCTTCGGCAAGGACACTCGGCTTGTCTCCCTGGGCTCTCGGCAGGTGAGCGCAGGCGGGGGCCGGGGCGGGCGAGCAGGGTGGGACCGGCCCCTGTGCCTTGCTGGTCCTTGGAAGGAAGGACCTGCTCCTGGAAGGCGGGCAGTCCCGGTGGCTTGCTCTGTGTCGCTTAGCCAGCCCCGTGTCCTTTACCCTCTCCTCTGTCTTGTAGAATCTTTGTGTCAATGAAGATGTGAGAAAGCTAGGTTCTGTGCAGCTCATCAACGACCGCTGTGTGGAGCTGCAGAGAAGCAAACACGGTAGCCTCCAGCGCCCCGAGGCTGTAGGGAGGGCCTCTGGGACCGTGTGCAGCCCTGGGACGAGCGGAAGCAGCCCTGGGACGGGGGAAACGGCGGGAACGAGGGCAGAGCAGACCGGGCTTCCTTCCTAAAGAGCCTCACGTGGGGAAAAAGGTCTTTTTGCTTTTTAGTCCGGATCTAGTCCAGTACCCTGGCTAGGAGGCGATATCATAGGCCTCTTCTAGAGAAGACGAGGTAAAATGCCAGGAGTCCGTAAGCAGCAGTTCCGGAAGGGTTTAGCGGCCCCGCCCCGTGGTGCAGACCCCTTCTGGCCCCGCGGTCAGAACCTCAGCTGAGGTTCTTTCTGCCTTTGCCCCTGTGCCTGCGCCCCTCAGAGAAGAAGAGCGTCGTCGAGGAGGAGAAGCCCGGGCGGAGGAGGAGGCTGGAGCCGCGGGCCACCTGCCCCTTCTACAGCCATGAGCAGCTGCAGCTCCTCCGGGACGAGGTCCTGTTGGAGGTGAAGGACATCGAGCAGCTGGCGGCCCTGGGGAAGGAGGCTCGGGCCTGTCCCTACTACGGGAGCCGGCTCGCCATTCCAGCAGCCCAGGTGAAGACCCCGGAGGCTGGGCGGTGGCTCTCGCTCTGAGCAGGGCCCAGGAGGGAGTTCTCACTCCTCTTTTGGTTCAGGAGGGTGTCACTGGCCGTGGTTGTCTGCCCGACACACCGCCCACTGAGGACACGTCACCCACTCTCTCCTGGTACATAGGGTTGGAGGAGGCCCCAGGTGCCTAGGTGGCTCTGGGCTGCAGGGACAGTTGGCGTCCTGGGGGATGGCACATTAGCGCCAGGGCAGAAACTAGAGTGCCGTGGGGAGCTACGGGACGTAAAGGTCTTTCCAGGTGCCCTTTGGGTGCGTGGTCGTCCCACCTCGCGCACCTGCCTGCAGCACAGGTGGAGACCCTTCCCTAGACTTGCTGTATGGAGTCAAAAATGGTATCATTGTTATTTGGTGGTATGATTTAACTGTTTTCTTTCTACTCCCTTAATTTAAATGACTTTTGGAAATAATGTATCATTTATGGAGAATTTCATATAATCAAGAGAAGATTTCCATAGATTTTTAAAGATGCGGGGAACTGTGTTAGTAACAACATTACCTGGCAGTTAGACGCTTGTCAGTGTGCTGCCCGGAACTGAGTGTGAGGGTCACCGAGAAACTGGGGAGCCCACCCAGCCTCACGGTGGTCTCAGCCCTCCTGGGGTCTGGACACACTTGGGTGCCAGTATAGTGAGGTATCCTGAAACTCTTATGATCTCGACTTTTTAAGGCACTTTGCACGTCGTTTTTGTTTATAGTAGCCCACTGAAATAGCTAAGGCAGGTATTATTCATATTCTACACGTGAGGACCCCCGGGGCCCAGAAGGGTTAAGTGATTGATCTGTTTTCTCACAGCACATGAGTAGCGGAGCCAGTGTTAAAACCTGGGCCTTAAGTTTCCAGTTTTTTGGATTTTCACTTTATCGGTATCCTTTTAACTGGAAAATCGTCATAACAACACGGCACCTAAGAAATTGACAGAGTGCTTTTATTTTTGCTACCCCGCCTCCCCCCGCCCTTAACCCTCATTTGAGATAGACTTCCTCAAGCCCGTTTTGCAGACGAGGAAACCGAGGCTCAGAAAGGTTGACTGTCCCAGAGTCAGACAGCTGGGAAGTGGCAGCTCCAGGGCCAGAGCCCAGGGCTGCTTTCTGGGCCCCAGTGCTGTCACAGCGTGTTGAGGGACCTTGGTGCGTTGGGGGCGCAGAAGGGGCTCTGCAGCAGGGGCTCCAGGCCCCTCCGCCCTTGGTCCACTCGGAAGTGCAGTCGGCTCCAGTTTTATCTGTTCTGTAGCTGACGTTCCACATAAGACTTTCCTGGGAAGGTTCTCCAGCTCAAAGCACAGTAAGCTGCTCTAGCTTTCTCTCCTGAGTGCCCGCCTACGCGTGTTCCGGGGGCTGGGCCCGCCCACTGTGGGAGGGGTCCTGCTCCCACCTCAGGCCGCCTCTCCCCCTCCAGCTGGTGGTGCTGCCCTACCAGATACTGCTGCACGCGGCCGCCCGGCAGGCGGCGGGGATCCGGCTGCAGGGCCAGGTCGTGGTCATCGACGAGGCCCACAACCTGATCGACACCATCACCAGCATCCACAGCGTGGAGGTCAGCGGTTCCCAGGTGGGTCGGCCTCTGCCTTCCCAGGCCAGGGCCTGCCGCGGGGGGCAGCGGGCACGCTGAGCCGAGGCCGGGGCTCCCCAGCGTGACTTAGGACGGGACCCAGCCCAGGCAGTGGGCACTTCGCTTGCTTCTCCCCAGCCTGTGTCGCCCAGAGTCCTCCAGGCCAGGGTGCTGCTAACTAGGTCTCTGTGACCCGGATGGTGGGATGAGAAGCAGGGGTCCTTGTGCAGCTGGTTGTTACTGTTGATACTGCTTTGAGGGATGCTCAAGGTTTCTGAAAGCCGCTGTTCATTGCCCATTATGTGCCCTGCACCACGTGGGGTGCCTCTAATCTTCACGCTGACTCTGCATCGGGCTGGTGGCTGTTTTAAGTAGAGACTCGGAGGCTGAGAGAGGGTTAAGCGCTGCCCCTGAGGTCAGCCTGGGATTTGACCAGCGGTTTCTGACCCTGAAGCCCACGTGACACCCACCCCCCGGACTGCCCAGTGCCAGCTGGCCTGGACGGAGCCGTGATGGTTGCCTGGAACCGGCTCTCCCAGCAGACAGCACGTCTTTCCCACCCCAGGAAGCACTAGCAGGGACGTTCGTTGTCTGCGAGTCATCGTCTTCCCCTTTCCCTGACCCTCGGCGGGTGCCGCTGCACCAGCGCCCCTTCACCTCGACTGCCCCCCACGTGTCCTGGGCTGGCGTTGTCCAGGCATCGTCGAGGGCACCTCTGGCACGGCCCCAGGCTGCTGGTCTAGGGCCTGCTCTGCCATCACATCGCTCTCTGTTCTCCCCCCAGCTCTGCCAGGCCCACTCCCAGCTGCTCCAGTACACCGAACGATATGGGTGAGACGTTGCCCCCCGAGGGGTTGGGAAGGCCCCGCTCAGCCTCGGCACCCCAAAGCCAGCCTGCGAGAGGAGGCACCGGGGTAGCATCTGGCCGGGCCCAGCATGATGGGGGCCAGCTTGCTTTCGCCTCCTGTTCGTTAGGCGTGCACCCCAGGAGGCCGTGCAGGCCCTGGGCCACAGTGAGCCGCCCTTCTGGGAGAGCGTGTGTAGCTCGTGACCCAGTTGGGAAGACAGCAGACAGGAGGGCCTCAGCTCAGGCACCGGGAGGGGAAGTCGGGGTCCTCCCGCCGATGTCCACTGGCTTCTCCCCAGGAAGCGCTTGAAGGCCAAGAACCTGATGTACATCAAGCAGATCCTGTATGTGCTGGAGAAGTTCGTGACTGTGCTGGGCGGTAAGGAGCATCCCCGCCCTGTGGCCAGCTGCTGAGCCTGCTGGGCTCCGTCCCCCGGATGCCAGTCAGGACCCCTGGGGTTTCTGTCTCTCAGGAATCGCCTTGGCCATTGACTTAGAAAATTCTTATTTGTCCGGCCTTAGACCTTTGTTTAGAGCCCTGGTTGATTTGCCCCTGTTCTGAGTCCTTTTTATTTTGCCAGGCCCGACCCCACAGGTGGCAGTAATAATAATATATTGTGATATAAATGTGTGTATGACACTACGTCACAGTGATGGGACTCAGGACTCGGGTGCTCCTGTGAGGAAAGCAGTGCAGGCACGGTAACCCTCAGGCCAGTAAACTGAAGCCCGGAGCAGAGGTGACCGGCCTGTGGTTTGTGAGCCCGGTGAGAGGGACTGGAGTCTTCTGGCTCCGGGGCCCACACTTCTTGGCGTCATTCGGAGCCACACGACTTCCCTCTGGCAGTTCCTATGCGAGCTTTTATAGAAGCTGAAGGGCAGAAAGGCAGCAGGGCTTTTCGGGGGGATCTGTCTCATGTTGATGCTCTTCACTGGGTCTCTGCCGTGCAGCCTGGGCGTCTCCTGCTGGCGCCCGTGTGGAGTGGGGTGTCCCTGTCCCCGCCTCCTCGGAGGATGTGGGAAAGGATGACATCGCCAGGCTCGGGCTGCGTGTGCAACACGTGGGTCAGACCTTGAGGCCCCCCGGGCCGCCCTGCCCCCTTCGTGGGGCCTTTGGGTGCTGTAAATGGCAGAAGACCCCTTCAGATAGGAGCGTTCTTACTCGATAACTACAGAGCGGAGGGGGAAGATGGGGGCCAGAGGCCCACCGTCCTGACCTGTTTGATTCTCTTTTGTAGGGAACGTTAAGCAAAGCCCCAATACCCAGAGCCTGTCTCAGGCAGGTAAGAGCAGGTGGGAGCCGTTTCTGAGCTGCCCTCTGGGGCGCGGAGGCCACGGTCCTCAGAGCGAGGGCTTCAGGGCCCTTCGCTTGTTTGCCCTTAGGGACGGAGCTGAAGACCGTCAGCGACTTCCTCTTTCAGAGCCAGATCGACAACATCAACCTGTTCAAGGTTGGTTTTCACCTTTGTGTGGCATCCAGGTTCCTTTTCTGCCCGCCCCCCGTGGGCGGAACAGCGTTAAGACGGTGGAAGGAATAGAAAGTAAATTCTTTCTGTCCTTGAGCAGCCTCGAGGTCCGAGGGTCTGTAGAGTTACTGTACCTGACCCTCACACACAGCTCATGTCGCAGGAGGGCGGAGTCTTCAGCCTGGGGCGGAGGGTCACGGGGAGCCGTGCCTTCCTCTCTGTGTAATAAGCGGACGCTCGCAGGTGCCTCCCCTCCACCTGTCTTCGGGCACAGTCTTCCCGGGCGCTGGGCAGAGCACGAATGACTTTGCGATCCAGCTGTCGGGCTAGGTGCCTGAGAATGCGGCTAGGGTGCTTGGCCTGGGTTGGGCCCAGCCTCAACCTTTGCTCCCTCCAGATGGGGCACAGGCTCTGTCGCCTGACAGACCACCTTAGTGAGTCTGGTTTGCTGACGACACAGAGCACCGTGTCCAAGGCAGCGCGTGGGTCCCGTGACTCCAAGGGAGGGGCACCACGTCATTCAGGCTCCCCAGCTCAGGAGGACAGCACGCCGCACACACGAGGGGGCTGGTGGTGCTCGGTGGAGCCCAGGGCGACCCGGCTGTGTGGGCTCGAGGCCCCGCTCCCCCTTCCCCTTCACACCAGCTGCCCCCTGGCCTGGTCGCTGCCATCCCCCGCCAGGCGGGCGGCAGGCCGAATGGCCTTGGACTCCTTTCCCCCTCGCCTCGCATCCACACGCTGCCAGGCCCTGACCCCGTGCTCTCATCCCACAGCTGCTGCCCCAGAGCAGGCGGTTGCCCTCCTCACTCCTTTCTGGTCTCTGGTCCTGTTCTCTGCCTCGTGTCTCCTTTACAGACTACAGTCCGGTGACGTTTTTTCTTTTTTCTCTTTGACCACACCACGCAACTTGCAGGGTCTTTAGTTCCCCGACCAGGAATCAAACCTGCACCCTCGACAGCGAAAGCGCAGGGTCCTAACCACTGGACCACCAGGGAGTTCCCCAGTGAATCTTTTTTTTTAAACATCTTTATTGGAGTATAATTGCTTTACAGTGGTGTGTTCGTTTCTGCTATACGTAACACATATCTCCATATCCCCTCCGTATCCCACCCCTCCCCTTTAGGTGGTCACAGAGCACTGAGCTGATCTCCCTGTGCTATGTGGCTGCTTCCCGCTAGCTATCTGTTTTACACTTGGTAGTATATATAAATCCATGTCACTCTCTCACTTCATGCCAGCTTACCCTTCCCCCACTGTGTCCTCAGGTGTGTTCTCTACGTCTGTGTGCATCTTTATTCCTGCCCAGCCCCTAGGTTCATCAGTACCGTTATTTATTTAAATTTATTTATTTATTTTTTGGCTGTGTTGGGTCTTCATGGCTGCACGCAGGCTTTCTCTAGTTGCAGCAAGTGTGGGCTACTCTTTGTTGCGGTGCACAGGCTCCTTGTTGCGGTGGCTTCTCTCCTTGCAGAGCACGGGCTCTAGGCGCGCGGGCTTCGGTAGTTGTGGCTCATGGGCTCTAGGGCACAGGCTCGGTAGTTGTGGCTCATGGGCTCTAGGGCACAGGCTCAGTAGTTGTGGCGCACAGGCTTAGTTGCTCCACAGCATGTGGGATCTTCCTGGACCAGGGCTTGAACCCATGTCCCCTGCATTGGCAGGTGGATTCTTAACCACTGCGCCACCAGGGAAGTCCCAGTACCATTTTTTTAAAATTCCATATATATGTGTTAGCATGTGGTATTGTTTTTCTCTTTGTGACTTACTTCAGTCTGTATGACAGACTCTACGTCCATCCACCTCACTACACATATAACACAATTTCGTTTCTTTTTATGGCTGAGTAATATTCCATTGTGTATATGTGCCACATCTTCTTCATCCATTCATCTGTCGATGGGCACTTAGGTTGCTTCCATGTCCTGGCTATAGTAGATAGAGCTGCAAGGAACATTGTGGTACATGACTCTTTCTGAATTATGGTTTTCTCATCCCCAGTGAATCTTAATGGAAGATGGCCCCTTTTCAGAGATCTTCAGGGGCTCCACACCCCTCATCTTGCACACTGTGCTCACAACCAAGCTCCTCCACATGCCCCTGACCTAGCCCAGCTCTCCCTTTTTTTTTTTTGCGGTACGCGGGCCTCTCACTGTTGTGGCCTCTCCTGCCGCGGAGCACAGGCTCCGGACGCGCAGGCTCAGCGGCCATGGCTCACGGGCCCAGCCGCTCCGCGGCATGCGGGATCCTCCCAGACCGGGGCACGAACCTGCGTCCCCTGCATCGGCAGGCGGACTCTCAACCACTGCGCCACCAGGGAAGCCCCAGCTCTCCCTTTTGTGTTGTGCTTTTGCTCATAGGATTTTTAAAAAACTACCTCTTAATCCTCAAAGTCCAGCTTTGCTGTCATGGTGCAGGAGAGCAGAGGGGACGTGGCCATCACCAAGCACCTTTAGAGAGGAGAGGCTGTGCCGTGCTGCCGAGTCCCTTCTGTGGCAGGGCACCGTGTGCGCATATGCGTGTGTGCGCGCACGCGCACGCAGCGGGGGGACAGTGGCAGAGGGGAGGCCTCAGGCAGGAGGGTGATGCGACCACAAGAGGCGCTTTGGGCACCTGGGGGGTGGCGTGGGCCTGCTCCTGTCGTTTGGAAGGTGGTTTTCTCCAGCTGGATGTGTTTTCCTGGCGCCTCTGGCTGGGTTTGCTTTCGCAGGTGAAGCGCTACTGTGAAAAGAGCATGGTCAGCAGAAAGGTACGTGTCCCTTTGCGCGGGCCCCCGTCGCTGTCCTCCATGTGTCTCTTTCCTGGCCTGCCGAACCTCCAAACGCCCTGTCTCCGTGCTCACCGTGCGGCAGCTCGCTGGGGGCGGGGAGGGGCCCGTCCGGCTCCCTCTCACAACCACTGCTCTCATCCCTGTCCCAGCTCTTCGGCTTCACAGAGAGGTACGGGGCGGTCCTGGCGCCCTCCAGGGAGCAGCCCAAACTGTCCGGGTTCCAGCACTTCCTGCAGAGCCTGCAGCCGGGGGTGACTGCGGGTGAGTCAGAGGGGGAGCCTGGGCAAGCGTTGGCCTTCCTCACGCATGGTCTTCCCGGAGGATGGCTTTAGCCCAGGTGCAGGGAGCCCCCTACTGTCCGGGCTCCCAGACCCTCCTCCTTCCTCTGCTCTGTGCAGCTCCTGCAGCCCCCGCGGAGGAGGGGGAGGACAAGGCACCGCGGCCCGCTTCCCCGCTGATGCACATCGAAGGCTTCCTCGCAGCCCTCACCACTGCCAACCAGGATGGCAGGGTCATCCTGAGCCGTCAAGGTAACCCCGGGAGGAGCCAGCCTGGACCCAGGCTGCTTTACTTCCATCTGGTACGCCACCAGCTTGGGACGCAGAAATGGGTGAAAACTGGCCACCTGTGACCCACGCCAGTAGTCGAGGGGGTGAGGAGGGATGAAGAGGTGCTGGGCTGCTGGCTGGTCTCGGGCGAGGTTGCCAGAGACTCCGCGTAGCCCAGTGTGAAGGTCAGGTGGGCTTTGTTGGAGTCGTGGCTCTATCACCTATGAGCTGCATGACTTGGACCAGTTTCTCCCTAAATCTCAGTTCTTCATGTGAAAAGGGAGACAATCCTGCCATCTACCTCAGGGTTGTCCTGGAGATGAGATGGGTCTAATTTAAAGAGAAAGTTGTATCTCTTATGGCTTCTACATGGACCCGACTGGACATCCCCTTTGTCTCAGGCAGATGGAGGTCTCTGTTGGGCCTGCACCTGCCCTTCTCCATGTAGCTGTCTTTCTCTTTCTTTAGGCAGCCTCAGTCAGAGCAGCCTCAAATTCCTGCTCCTGAATCCAGCCGTGCACTTTGCCCAGGTGGTAAAGGAATGCCGGGCGGTGGTCCTTGCAGGGGGCACCATGCAACCGGTAAGGACACGGTCCAGCCTCTCGCGCCCAGCTGCTGGGATGGGGAGGATGTAGCATCAGGCCTCTTCCCATCCTGAGTCCCCCAACCAGAAGGGGGTTAGCTTGAGCCAGCCAGGCAGTGTCCACCAGGTGGCGTTGCTGTTCTGTCTCGTGGCTGGGTCTGGGGTGGGGTGGGCACTGCCCTGCCCTGGTGTTTCTGTAGCCACTTCTCCAGAGAAAGCCATTCTGGAGCTTCAGACCCAGAATGGAGTGCTTTTCCATTCCTGTACCCACCATAGATACAACCTTCTCTTCCTTTTATAAATTTAAGTTTTAGTATACATATTTAGGAAACATATTTTCATTATAGGGAGCAGAGACAAGCAAAAACAGGAAATAGATAATTCCACCAACAAAAGATTCGTTTTGGTGTATATCGTTACAGTAGTCTTTGTAGTCATAGTTTTTACAAATACACATACATATTTTAAAAAAAAAAACAAAAATGGTATCTCCACACGCTGCTGTTATAATTTGCTTTTCTCACTCAGCAGCAGAGCACCTTCAGCATTTTTCCTTGTCAGCGAATATGCATTTATCCTGCCCAGCTCTGGCTGCACTTTATCCCGTTATGTGAATCTATCACATACGACCACCCTTCTTTTGTCAGGTATCTAGGCGATTTGCAGCTCCTCTGTTTTAAACGGTAGAGTGGGAGATACAATTGCATCTCTGCACAGCGGTCACTTCCTTAGGATGTGTCTTAGAACCAAGACTTACTGGCTGAAAGGCAAAGGCTCTTCAACCTCCTCAAGCCGTCAGCTCCCAACCTCAGCTTCCTGTTAGAGTCACCCCTGTAGCTGTATTATTTTTCCATTTTTCTTTCTTGTGTATAGAAGTAGACTTTTATTCACTGGTGTATTAGAATCATTTATAGTTGCTGTTTTTTGTTGCTGTTGTTTTTAAATTATTTTTGGCTGCGCTGGGTCTTCGTTGCTGCACGCGGGCTTTTTCTAGTTGTGGTGAGCGGGGGCTACTCTTCATTGCAGTGCGCAGTCTTCTCATTGCGGTGGCTTCTCTTGTTGCGGAGCACGGGCTCTAGGCACGTGGGCTCAGAAGTTGTGGCTTGTGGGCTCAGTAGTTGTGGCGCACAGGTGCTGTAGTTGTGGCACACGGGCTTAGTTGCTCCGTGGCATGTGGGATGTTCCTGGACCAGGGCTCGAACCCGTGTCCCCTGCACTGGCAGGTGGATTCTTAACCACTGCGCCACCAGGGAAGTCCATAGTCGCTGTTTTTGACGCTCAGATTTTCTGAGACTTGGCCTGTGGGAACCCCTCATGCTGCTCTGGTCCCTTTGACATGGCCCCCTTAGTCTTGGGAGGCTTCCCTGCTTTCAGCACAAAAAAATGTCCTGGGCTCACCTTAACACTTTCCTTGCCCCAGACCTGGAATCATTCATTTGTCCAGGGTGCCCTGGTTTCTTCAAAGGGGGATTGGTACTTAGAAACCAACATCTGGGAGCTAGGGCGTTCATAGTGCTCCTGGGTCATCACCGTTTATAGGCCATTTCAGGGGACAGACCTAGGGAATAGTTTTCAGACGTTATGAGTCCACAGTGACATTTCTGTATCAAAATCACTCAGTCATTTTACTTGACCTTACGTAGTATCTGTTACGCTGCAGTTTGATTTCTTATCACATTAACATAATTACTTATTTGCTCTATCTCGAATATACTTAAAATAGTTTCAAAATTATACCAGTATTCTGGGACTTCCCTGGCGGTCCAGTGGTTAAGACTCTGCACTCTCAGTGCAGGGGGAACAGGTTCGATCCCTGGTCGGGGAGCTAGGATCCCACATGCCGTGCCCCCCCCCCAAAAAAAATTATACCAGTATTCTAACAAGAAACTACTGATTGAATTCAATTACATGCATTTATTTTTTGCCTTTAAAGTACCCCACTAAGGATATGTGGTCATTAGTGATACAAAGTCACCTGAAGTCAAGCTTTTCTCTGTGTGGCTATATTCTGAGTTTGATAGGGAGGTAGGCTTTCAGTTTTTGTTTTCAATTTTAGTTTGCCTTTTTACTTTATGTTCTTAAAAATGTCCACATCTGTATGGTTCAGAAGTCGAAACTTTTGAACAAGTTTTGCTATACCATATAGCAAGACGTATTCAGTCTCACCTCTGTCCCTCTTCAAACCGTTCCCCATTCCCAAAGGTAATCATTTTTATTAGCTACTGGTCTATTCCTCCAGTGTTTCATTCTAATTTTTTTTGCAAAGATGAGCAAATTTTTTTTCCTTTTTATTTTATTTATTTATTTATTTTTGCGGTACACGGGCTTCTCACCGTTGTGGCCTCTCCCGTTGCGGAGCACAGGCTCCGGACGCGCAGGCTCAGCGGCCATGGCTCACGGGCCCAGCCGCTCCGCGGCATGTGGGATCCTCCCGGACCGGGGCACGAACCCGCGTCCCCTGCATCGGCAGGCTGACTCCCAACCACTGCGCCACCGGGGAAGCCCTCCCTTTCCTTTCTTACATTAAAGGGAGCTCAGTCAGCTTTAACTTCCCAGCATGCTCTGGCGATCACACGTTAGCAGTGCACAGGGTGGTCTGCGTTCCTTCTGTTAGCTGCAGGGTCGTCTGCTGGGGGAGATAGGGTAGCTCCTTCGGCCAGTCTCTCTTGAAATGCAGAATGTTACGGATAGCCTCACAAGGACTGTCCTTGCGCATATGTTTGGTTTGTGGAGCTGTACTTCAGGGGAGATGCCTAGATAGGGGATTGTGGGTTAAAAAGTAAAAATATGTCTACTTTGTTAAATAGTGTCAAATTCCCCTTCCACAGGAGTTGTGCTATCCTGTGGCCCACAGGCAACATAGAAGAATGCCTGGTTCTCCAGAGAGCAGTCAGACTTTGGGATTTTTGCCAGTTTGATAGGTGAAAACCCGGAGCTCTTTAAAAATACAAATGCATATGTCTTCCCACTAGAGATTCTTATTCAGTAGTTTGGGCTGGGCCCTGACCATATATATGCGTTTTAAATTCCGAGTGGTGATTTTGTTGCATAGCCAGGGTTTGGAACCACTGTTTCAAATTGCTGGATTCCTCTTGCTGTTCCCACAAGTGGTTTAAATGAGGCTGCCAGCACTGGGTATCATTATTTATTTTTTTTCTTTTAACGAATCTGTTACCAGCCTTTCTTTTTGCCTCTTTTTTCTGTTCTTACGTACTCGTCGCCTTCTGGCCCAGGCCTCTGGGAGATGACAGAGCTGGCTTTGTGGTCTGCAGGTGTCCGACTTCCGGGAGCAGCTGCTGGCGTGTGCCGGGGTGGAAGCTGAGCGCGTGGTGGAGTTCTCCTGTGGTGAGGACCCATGCCCAGGGTTTCGGGGCTGGGCCTCGTGTCAGTGTTCAGCCGTGTGCTGTTATCAGGCCCGGGGGCTGAGGCCACAAGAGGGCAGCTTCCTCGTGAGCTCCCCATCTCCGGGCTCTCCTGCTCTGCGTCCCCTGTGTCTGCACGGAAAGGCCTGGGCATCGCTGAGTCGGTCCCGTGTGGAAACGGGGTGGGGGGCGGGGGCTGTGAATTGCTCTTCCTAGTCTGGAAGACAGGGTCGGGGGAAGCTCTTCCTGGACTCTGCCTTGCGGGACAGTCGACTCCAGTTCAGCCTCACTGGGTCTCGCCAGGTCACGTGATCCCTGCAGACAACATCCTGCCCCTCGTCATCTGCAGCGGGCCCTCCAACCAGCAGCTGGAATTCACGTACCAGAAGAGAGAGCTGCCTCAGATGGTCCGTACCAGGCAGCCTGCCTTCCCACGGCCTTTGCGGGGGCAGGAGGTAGACTTAGGGCTGGGGGCACCCTGCCCAGGGCCGAGCATTCAGGCGCTGGGCTCTCCCATCACAGCTGGCACAGGGTGGGCAGGATCTAGAAGTTTACCACGGAAGGTCTGAGCCATCTCCAGCCTCATGCCTTCGGTTGCTGAGGACGTGTTCTTTAAATGAAGCTCACGAGCAGGCTGCTCAGCGCCTTTGGTTCTCTTGCCGTCCGGCTTTGTGGGCTCCGCCTGGGCAGGAATGCGGGTGTTGGGAGCACACCTCTAGTGGCATGCCTGGGGTTTTCAGTGCCTGATTTGTCACAGACGGGGCTTAATCCCCTTTAGGATGTTGGGAGTTGGAGAACAGTGGACTGAGTGGCATCCCACAGTGGGTTTTAGCTCTGGTGTGCCAGCACGGTGGTGTGTCACAGATGCTACCAGGCACCAGAAGCATCATCGGGTGTGTGGTAGGGAGGGTGGCACATTCCGCCCCGGGGAGCCACCTGGCCGTGCTCCCCCGCAGTCACCCGTGGGTTGCTGTACTTGGCTTTGAGCCTTTTTGGGGGGCTTCAGGAATGGCTCTGTGGCGGGTTCCTTGTCTTCCCTCCCTAGATGGATGAGACGGGTCGCATCCTCTGTAACCTGTGCAACGTGGTGCCGGGAGGGGTGGTCTGTTTCTTCCCCTCCTATGCGTACCAACGCCAGGTCCACACCCACTGGGACAAGAGTGGCCTGCTGGCCCGCCTGGCTGTCAGGAAGAAGGTGAGTGGCTGCTCCGCTGGACTTCCCACTCGAGAGGACGCTGGCACCCAGAGCTCCTCCTTGGATTTCTTGTGTGCAGGGGCTTCCGCTAGTTCCTCACCCCCGCTTCCAATCCCTGATAACCATCCAGGGGATCTCCCCAAGGGCCCTGGCCCTGTGGGCTTCTCCAGTCCCCAGTCTGGAAAACATAAGGCCAAGAGCCACCCAAGACCCAGGCATTCTGAAACCCTTTTCTGGGAGACATTATGTTTACCTTCAGATATTTCAGGAGCCCCAGAGAGTGAACCAGGTGGAGCAGGTGCTGCTGGAGTATTCCAGGTGCATTCAGGTAAGAGGTGTGGTTCTGAGGCCTTGGGTCCAAAGGGCACGTGGCGCTGGCAGCTGAAAGTACCGTGGCTGGCATCCACGCCCTGGCTCTGCAGCTCTGGGCTGGGTGTTTCCTGCAGCACTGTGGCCAGGCAGGGGGCATGGTGACAGGGGCCCTGATGTTCTCCGTGGTCGGAGGGAAGATGAGTGAAGGCATCAACTTCTCTGACAACCTTGGCCGGTAAGGGGTGGGCTTCCCATCTCCCGTGGCTCTGACACCCACCCATCTGGCGCCTTCGGAGTCCACACCCAGGCTGACTGCTCAGGCCCGTCACCCACGAGGCGCATGGATGCAACAACTCTGGACTTGGCCCTTTGGGGCCAGGTGGAAAATCAGGCAGCCCCTAACTTGATCAGGCCTCAGTTCCTTGGTCTAGACCGGATATCTCCGCTGAGAAAACCCTCTCCAGGTGGTAGGGACGAGGGGAGGGAGAGGCGGAAGGAAGTGGAGTGGAGGTGTGGGTGAGGACGGGCCCCTTGTCCTGGGCACCGCCCAGCTGCCGTGACTCGTGTGTGCCTCCGCCCTAGGTGTGTGGTCATGGTGGGCATGCCCTTCCCCAGCATCAGGTCTGCAGAGCTGCAGGAGAAGATGGCTTACCTGGACCAGACCCTCGTGAGTACCGCCAGTGCCTCGGAGGACGAAGGGAGGGGGCACCCCACGGCTGTGACTCCCCCTTGCCCTGGGACGCGTGTGTCCCGTTTGCTCCAGAGCGACAGTACGCCCCTCCACAGCCCCTGAGCTTCTCCATGCCATCACCTATCATGCCGGCTGCTGTGCCCACGAGGCCCACGGGTCCCGCTCCAGAGCCCGGCTGTGTCACTGTCACCGAGAACACTAGGAGGAGGCAAGAGTCCGCTCTGACGGGTCACCTCCTTTGCCCTTTCCAGCCCCGAGCCCCAGGCCAGGTGCCCCCTGGGAAGGTGTTGGTGGAGAACCTGTGTATGAAGGCCGTCAACCAATCCATAGGTGAGCCTGGGCTGACGCTGCTGGCGAGATGGATGGCTGGAGAGTGAGGCGACAGGAAGGAGGGATTTCACCTGCCATCTCTCCAGCCCGAGCGCTGAGCAAGGGGAAGGGGACACAGTAGAAACGCACTGTGGGGGGAGGCAGGTTTAACTCAGACCCCCAACCTCTGTCCCCATCCAGGCAGGGCCATCAGGCACCAGAAGGATTTTGCCAGCATCGTGCTCCTGGACCAGCGGTACGCCCGCCCTCCTATCCTGGCAAAGCTGCCAGCCTGGATCCGGGACCGCGTGCAGGTCAAAGCCACCTTTGGCCCTGCCTTTGCTGCTCTGCGGAAGGTCAGTCCTGCCTTTCTCTCTCGTCCCCAGAACCTCCCACCCCCCAGCCCCACCCCGCCCCGCCCCCAGCCGGTGTCTCCCTGTCTTTCCCTCTCTCCACAGTTTCATAGAGAGAAGTCTGGCTCTTCCTGACAGATGGCTGCACCACTGCCTGGTCACCAGGCCCTCCTTTCACCCCGCCCACTAGAAATGTTGTCTTGGGCCTGGTCTGCAGTGATCCTGCCTAAGAAGTTGTGAAGCCCAGGTGGCGAGCGCGGTAGCCCCCTTTCGGAATCAGTGGGCTGCCGGGACCTAGGAATAGGTGGAGAAGCCAACAGGAGAAAATGAGGCTGATCCTGAAGGAACAGTGCCCCGCCATTCCTGGGCCTGTCCCAGGGCAGTTGCTCTCCCTGGAATTGAGCCTGTCTTCCACTCGGCACGGCCCGGAGTCCAGCTCCCTGACCTGATTCCCGGCCGGCCTTTGTGAGCGACTGTGGAGGCCACAGCATCTCCGCCCTTGCTTGCTTCTCAGTATCCACATTCTTAGAGGTGAGGTGGGGCAGGCCCGCCCTCCCTCTCATTTCTCACTAAAAGTAGCTGTTCTAGGCCTTTCACCCTCTCTTGGGGCTTCTGCTCACCCTAACCACCTTCTTGCTCTGAGTTGCTAAGAACTGCTCCCCACTCCCGCCCGCTGGCCGCAGGTCTTCCTGCACGCCTGCTCCCGGCCCTGCAGCAGGATCAGCTTCCCGGCTCGGCTCGGCTCCAGGTCCTCCCAGGCAGGGGCCCCTCCCTCCCTCCCTCCCTCCCTCCCCCCCCACCAGCACCAGCACTGGAGCCCACGCGGAGACTCCTCTTCGCCTGACATCAGCAATTATGCTGAGGGCCATCAGGCTCTCAGCGAGGCTATTTTTAGCGACCCCGTGTCTGTCACTGAGACATATTTTCCTGCGTGGAAATGTCCCTCCCTCCGCTGGCCCCTGCTGACCGCACCTCTCCCTGCCCCCGCTACCTGAGACCCGGCCTGGAGGGACATCACCTGCGTTTTGTGCAGCTGTGGTCTCTTAATTAAGAGGGTGCTGTTGGTTTATGCTCGGTTCTGGCGTCATACTTCTTTATTGACTCACGTACTGTTTCGCCGCAAAGCGTCTCTAGGGAAAAGGCACGCACGCCAGCCGAGAGGCTGGGTGAGGCACAGGCAGAGCGCGGCCCCTGAAGCAGCTCCAGGCAACAGAGCTGGCCGGTCCTCTGTGACCCCCTTCCCTCCCGGGAGGCTGTCCATGATGAAGTCGGGGGCTTGGGGAAGGCGGAGCGAGCGAGCCCCTAGGATTCCCAGTCATCCTCGTCCTCCTCTCCCGGGGCTGGCTGCAGGGGAGGCAGGGGCGGGATGGAGTCCGACATTCGGGCAAAGGCCCCTCCCGGCCCCTCGCTGGCCCCCGGCCCAGGTCCTTTCCCGGAGATACCTGGGAGGGCAAAGGTGGAAAGTGAGGGGGGCTGGTTTGGGGCACCAGTCCACCCGGGCTCTAGAGACTTGAAACAGTGAGAAAAAAGGATGTGGACGACCTCAGCCAGGGAGGCAGCTGGCGTCCTGCTTCCTACCTTTGCGCCTCATGGCCAGCTTGTTGAAGAGATCTGACATCAGGTCTCCACCTTGGCTGGTGGCTCTCACTGCAACAGGAAAGCCATGGGGAGAAGATGAAGGGGCTGGGGTGGACCAGATCCAGCCTGCCTAACACCCTGAGGGCTCTATCAGTGTCCTCTGTGCTGTCAACGCACCCAGCCCCTCTGCAGCCACGAGGCCGCCACGGCTCACACCCGGCCCCTCCGCGGCCATGTGTCACCACAGCTCTTGGAGCTCTGGTCAGTGCTCATAAGAACACAGGTAACCTCTGAGTAACAACAGTCACAGCTACCCTGTGACACAAGGGCACAGACGAGCGGCCTCGCTGGACAGATGAGGAATCTGGCCCAGAGAAATTAGGCAATTTGCTTGGGGTCACAGTGCAAAGCTCAGAAGCAGAGCTGGGACTCAAAACTCAGGACTGGACTCCCAGGGCATTGCTGCTTTAGGCCCAGGTGTGGTATTTATGTCAGCCATGGGGATTCACAGCTGACGTAATCCAGAGTCTCAGAGGCCTAGAGAAGCAGGACTTAGCCAGGTCTCCGTCCCTAAAAACATCCCAGGTCCCTGCCCGTTTCCTGGACAACTGGCAGAGTCTAAGAAGGCTCTTGCAGTTTGAGTGGCAGAGGCTCTGTCCCCTACGGGCGTAGAGAGGACAGCTCCACCGAGCAGGCTCCAGGAGCAGGAAGGAGCCCTCCCGCGCGGGTCTGGCCGCACCTTGCTTCTGCTCCTTCTGCTTCTTCTTCTCCAGCTTGCGCTCCTTGACGCTGCGCAGCTTGGCCTTGCCGATGCCCCCGGCCTGGCGGATGGACTCCAGCAGAGTGGCCCGGCCACCGGAGGGGTCAACCACTTCCTTGGGCGCTCCCTGGACTGGGGTGGGAAGGGTGCAAGGAAGAGAGGCTGCTCAGGCAGGGCCTGGCCGTGCAGCCCAGAGGCGGCCCTGGGCGGTGTCTGAGGAAGGGCTCTTCCTCGGCGAGGTGGCAGTGGTGAGGCAGCGCCTCGGGAGACTCGGGGCCTGGACGCTGCCTGCATCTGCCTGGGCTCGGCCGGTCCCTCTCCAGCCCCACCTGCTTTAGGTGCCACGCTGCACAGGTGGACCCTGGGAATCACCAGTGTGTTGAGTGTCTGAACTTAACACAGGAGCCAACAGGGGATTTCTGTGCCACTTCTGGGTGCTGGAGATGGACTGGGAGATACAGGAGTAAAACCGAAACCCTACAGCTTAAGGGCCACGTGGATACTTTGTTGCTGTAGTTTTCCATGTCTATTAGTTGCCCCCTTTTCCCCGTTGGTTTAAGGGGGAATGGGGGGCCCATGGCTCCCCCTGTCCAGGCTCCACAGACATGGTTTGAAACTGCTGTTATGAACCCAGTAGAACAAGAGTTTGCAATTGGAACTACTCTGAAAATCTAGCATTTATGACCACTTAACTAAGCTACAGAAAATCCTTCAGGGATCCAGAAATGAGGGGCACCCTCAGAGAAAGCAGACGCCCCTCCCTGCCCCGCGTGCCCTATGCCGCTGCTACCTGAAGGAGATGCGCCACCGCTGTCATCCTCCCTGGCTGGCTGTCCCAGCGGGGCCACGGTCTGGGCTGGGGGCGGAGGTGGGAGAGCGCTGACCAGCAGGGCCGGAGCTGGTGGTGGTGGCGGCGGCGGCGGGGGTACTGCCAGCACCCCATCTTCTAGGTGGGAAAAGCGTGAGAAGGTGCCTGCGCAAGAAAGTGGCCAAGCAGGGGTGCTCCCGCCCAAGTCCGTTCCCAGCTCTCGGCTCACCGGGCTTGAAAGGCTCAGCCACCTCCGTGTGGAAGGCAGGCAGCTCTGGAATGGTGCCAGGGGCCGACGGGGCAATGCCGGGGCCTAGATCTGCACTGTACATGAGGTCGTCAGCCACGCCCGGCAGGTCAGGCAGGTAGGACGGCACATCGATCTCAGGCACTTGGCCCAGATCGGGCACGTAGAAGTAGTTCTCTGGGACCTGTGGGACCGGGGGATGTGGCGGGCCTCGGGCAGCCAGCGGCCTCGCGCGTCCCCGCCACAGCCGGCCGGGGTGAGGGGCTCAGCAGATCCCTGGCCAAGACCACACGGCAGGACCACGTCCCCTCCCCCACCCAAGCATCATCCCTCTCTACCTGCTGCTCCAGCTGTTCTCTCTTGCTGATGGACAGTGGGGCATCGAACAGCTTCTCCTCCGTCTCCGCGCCCAGCATCACATGGGTCTTTGTTACGGCACCAGCCAGGGGGTCCAGGAAGACATACTTTTTGTACCTACAGAGGAGGGGTGGAGGTCAGGAGGTCAGGCGATCCAGCATCTGTTCTAGGCCCGTGGTCTGGACCACCTTTCCTACCTTATCGGGGCCACCATTAGTTTGTACCACGGCCTCCCAGGCCTTACCAGGCAAAACCAACTGGTCAGGAGCCTCGTGGCTCCCGCGTTGCAGACTTCTGCGGCACCCAAGTCTGGTGCCCCTGGCCCCCCCCAAGCCAGGCCAACCCCCCACACACACCCCCCGCCCCGCCCTTACAGGTTCTCCGTGGTGTTGAAGAGCAGCAAGGAGCTGACAGAGCTGATGTTGCTGGGGAGACCCCCCAGCCCCTCCTCGGCTTCATCTTCAGGCTCTGGCTTGGTGCTCACACACACGGGGAAGTATTTCAGCTTCTCCTGCGGTGGGGTGACGGGAAATGACCGAGGGATGGTGGGTTTCAGCACCAGGCCAGAGTGACCTCCCCCACTGCAGTCAGAGTCCTCGGGGGACAGAACCCTGGGGTGGGCCTCAGTTCCTCCCCAGTGCCCAGGTCACCCCCGTCAGACCTGCAGGGCCTGCTCGTCCAGGGGACGGTGCTTGCTCTGGACCCTGTGGCGGGCACGTCTCTGCAGGCCAGGGTCCTGGGCCCCCGTGAAGATGGAGCTGTACTCCTGCAGGCGCTCCGGGGCAGGGTACTTGGCACTGGAGAACACCTGTGTACACGGGGAGTCTGAGCACTTCCTCAGGGGGCCTGAGAAGCTCCAGACAGGCTGGGCAGGAGGAAAGCTTGCCGTGTGGCTGAAGCAGGGAGCTGGCAGCCTCAGAGGCATGGGGAGAGGGGAGGGAAGGGGACTTCTGGGACTGCCGACCAGCCAGAGGGACAGGGCCACACACGCTACCTTGATGGCTTTCTTGCTGCCCTTGATCTTCTCAATCTTGGCCTGGGCCAAGGAGACCCTCTCCCCAATGGCCTGCAGCTGGCTCCGGCTGAGCTCTACTCGCTGGGAGATCCTGCCACCGGAAGAAAAAGTCACAGGGGCTGAAGGCTGCTCCCCAAGCCCCTGCAGCCTCCTGCACCCCTTCTGCTTTTAACAGCAAACCTGCGAAGCCAGGGGCTCGGGTAAGGGCTCTTGCCTAAATTTTTGTTTGTGTTTGCGTGTGTTTGTTTTGGCAGTGCTCCAAAACAAGGCATGCGGGATCTTAGTTCCCCGACCAGGGATCGAACCCGCATTCCCTGCAGTGGGACCGCGGAGTCCTAACCACTGGACTGCCACGGAGGTCCTCGGGTAAGGACTCTTAAAACACAGCAATACCTGCTGTCAGGCCCGATCTTAGAACTGCCCAGGTGACCTCTACCAGGACCATCCAACCTGAAGCATCTAGGAACAGACTGTATTAAGTTCCTTGGAGCTCTGGGTAGGGATGGGCAATCACCTTGGCCCCAAGTTGGCACCTGTACGTGCCACCTGAAGGGACGTGGTTCCTGCCTGCCGGGGTTCTCAGCCTCAGGCCCAGGTGAGCAGAGGCAGAATCGTCATGACTTACGTGGAGGAAACCAGAGCTCAGCTGAGTGACAGGCAAGACTGGGCCTGAATTCAAGTCCTGGAGCTGTCCACAAGGAACTGCCCGGCACATAAGAGGCAGCTTTTGGTAAATCCAAGTCCCCACCGTGGTTCTCATGGTTGTGGTCGGGCTGCCGAGGGGCTGCCACTGCCCCCTCCCCGGATTACGGCGCCCTGCTACACTCCCTGAACATGCCACACACCGCCTTGTCACGTGGCCTCTGCCGTCTCCTCGGATACCCACACGGCTGGTCCCTCACTTCACTGAGCCCCTCGCCAAAGCCTCCCCGACCACGGAACCTAAAGCTGCACCTGTCACTTTCCAACCCCCAGCCAGTTCTTCCATTACACAGAGCCACCTGTCACCACACGTCTCCTGTGCACTCCTAGGCTAAGGGCTTTGTTCCCCGCTGTGTTCCCAGAGCCTGGAACAGTGCCTGGCACCTGCAGGGGTCCCTCTGCAGTTACTGAATGGCTAACACCATGTGCCCCAAAGAGAAACGCACACGAGCCTCACTTGCGTTATTCAGCAACACGAGGTACTTCTCACTGCACGGGGACTCCGGCTCCCCTGCCAGGGCGTCCTGCCCCTGAGTGCTCCCCTACCTCCAGGGACACCTGCCCGTGGCGACCGTGTTCCACATCCACAGCGGTGGTCACATCTCCACGTTCACCGGGCAGGAGTGAGCACACAGCGAGGCACGAGAGACGAGGCAGAGTTGCAAGCTCAGCTCCCGGGGAACGGCCAGAGGACACAGTGAGTGGATGGCCGAGGAGTGCCGCGGTCCCTGGGGTCAGAGACCACGCGGCCAGGGAACTCTAGGATTCCTTTAACGGGTTGAAGTGAACAGTCAAGACTCTGGCCCAACCTTCTTAAACCACCCCCACCAACTTTAGAATGTTTTCGCCCCCAGAGAACACACCTGATGGGCCAGCTTCACAACCCAGGGGTCTCCACCCCTGATGAAATCTCCTTGGTTACTCCTGGCCCCTCGTGTGCAAGGGCTTGGGGATGCAGGGGCTGGCCTACGAGCAGGGACCCAAACCAGCTTAGTTTTCCTTGACAGGCTGGTCTGAGTGGGGCAGCAAGGCAGACAGAACAAGAGGCACGGTTTCCTTCCGGGAGAGACGCAGAACCAGCACCCTGTCCGAGCCCCAGCTTTCCGGCAGGGAGATCGGTCTCCCTGCTTGCACACAGGCCAGTTCCTGTGGCTCCAGGCTCAGCCCTACGCTGCCCGGGGCTGAAGCAACCGCACAGTTATGTAACCGCTCCACTCAAAGGTGCCACGGAGGGTGGGAGTGACGTCGGAACTAGAGCCAGACACAGCCGGCTCTGTCTGGGTCTTCCATCTGATTTCTCCAAGTTACAAACATCAAGCTTAACAATGGATCCTGGCAAATTTCCAGAATGGGTTATTAAATAGAGGGTCGTAAGCAATTTGAAATGGAAGAGGCGGGTCCCCGGGGCCAGCACGGTTCTAAATTCATAGCATTTCTTTTTTGACAAGGTTATTAGACTGGCGTATCAAGGGGAAAACCTTAACACACAGTGCAGCTTGAGTCAGCAAGGATTCTGACGGCTTCTCACAAAATCCCGTGGACAAGGTGGAGCTATGGGGGCTGGAGGAGAGCACATTTAGGAAAAATCAGAGCCAGAGAACAACAGCGCCCCAAAGGCATGGCTTAAGAATGGACTGATCTCAGCCCTGCACGAAGGTCTCTGGCAGGGCGCCGCACTCTCATGCGACTCTTGATTAGTAAGCTGGGGGCATCAAATGGGGAGGCCCCCAAACGGTCTGCACGACGGGATCCAGACTCACGGGATCCTGAAAGGCCAGGAGGCCAGAAAAGATGAAACTGATAAGGAATGAATGTGAAGCTCAGCATTCGGGTTTAAAAGGTCAAGGGCACAAACACAGAGGACGGAGGTTTAGCAGGAGGTTTCGGTTACCTATGAGCTGAAAGCACGTTAAGCAGCTTGGAAGGGAAGTGAGGTCTCAGAGCACACAGCTCCTGAGATCTTCCCACCTTCTTTCAATAAATAGGGAACGTCCACTCTCCTGGAGGCACTACAGAGAAAACAGAGCTCATCTACGCCAGACGCCCACCTCGTCCACAGCCGTGTCCCCTTCAAACTGGTTCCACATGTTAAGAGGACTCTGAAGTCCCTTCTAGACCACAGGGTCTGTCTGATTCACAGCTGCATCTCTAGCACCTGGGACAATGCCTGACATGTAACATCCTGGCTGAATACAAAATGACAAGCTAACGAACAACCAGAGGAGGGTGATGAGGCGGGTCATGGTGGGAAGATAACTGAAGGATGTTCTGGCTGAAGATGAGATGACTTCGAGAATATGAAAATCCCCTTCAGATATCAGAAAGATCACAAGTGCTGTCAGGCGGAAAAGCGATTAGACTTTCTGTCACCCCAGAGAGTGAGCTGCATTACAGCCGGTGGGAGGAGTTACATGGAAACAGACCTCTCAGTTCTGCATAAGGAGAACTTTCTTGTAAACAGCTGCATGGCTTTGCAAAGCAATCAGATTCCAGCTGGATGCCCACCTGTCAGGGATAATCCAGGGGAGATTCCTGTGTGGGACAGGGGGAATGGAGGATGGGATTTCCAGGGTTCTTTTCTTATCCAAGAGCCTAGGACGGCTAAGTAACACCTTGCTTGTTGACAAAGTCCCCAGGCAGCCCAATCTCAGGCCAAGGGTGAGAAGGAGGTTTCAATCTGTGCGTCACCTCTACCGCCTGGCAGGCAGTGTTAGGATGGCCTGCTGGGCCACACGGGGCCTGGGACCAAGAGCCAGGAGTGATTAGCAACACCCACCACAAGCGGGGCTGGTGGCAAGAGGGCGACTTGTTTGCCGCTCCTTATCTAGAGCCCCTGGCTTGGTGGCTGGCTTCAGGCAGGTCAGTTTCCAGGCTCATCACTGGAGCCACGTCCCTATAGCATGTCACCAGGACACCAGCAGGGAAGGAACTGGCTCAGTCAGTCTGCTGAGAGCCTGGGACAGAGATGCATCAGATAACACATATCTGCTCTCAAGGAGATAAACAACTACAATGTCCCAAAGACCTGGGGACAGCAGCAGTGTGGCCTTCAGCCAGTCACTTAACTGATCTATGTCTCACCTTCTTCAGCTGAAAAACAGGAATTGTAACTTCTACATCGTGGAATTGCTGTAAAGGTCAAAGTGAGAGACTGGATGTCTCATGAGCTGTACAAGCCGACATGTCCCAAGAACTTGGTCAACATTTACCTTTACCACCCACAGACTAGGAGGGGTGAGGGGCTCAAGGCAGTGAAAAAAGTTCCAGATGAGGAAACAGCACTCTGCAAGGGAGCACCACCAGAGAGTGGAGCACAGAGGGCTCTTCTGGCTGGGGCCTGGGGTGTGAGGTGGTCAAGGTCAATGACACACCTAGGGGGCCAGGACAGTGCCTGGGCTCCGTGTCCCCACCACCTCCAAAGCTGACCCCCATGGCCGTATGGGAGGGTTTCCTAGGAAGCCGCAGGCCCCTGGCCCCTGCAGGGCTGCCACACCCTCCAGTCAGCTGCTGTGACAGGGCCACTCCCCTGGCCCTAACTGCTGCTGCTTCTCCCCTCGCCAGCCCTACCGCCGCACCCCCAGCCGGTGCCCTGAACAGCTCTTGCTTCCCCTTGTCTTCTCCACTCACTGGGGTAATTAAGAATGATCTGCTAATCGTGCAGGCTGCTGATTGAGGCCTCCTAACCTTGGAAGGCACAGGTGCGGATCAGCAGGGAGAAGGGGGAGCGGGGAGAAGGGAGGCAGGGCCCAAGAAGAGGAAGCAGGAAGTGAGGAGGAAGAGTGGGGAGGTGAAAAGGGAGGAAGGGGGGAAGAGGGGAGAAGGGAGGAGGAAAGGAAGAGGAGAGGAAGGGAAGGAGCCTTGCAAAGGCCAAGTGGCCGGGCTGGGGCCGACGGGGAGGGCAAGCCCACACACAGTCCCAGTCTGCCCTGCCCCCACTGCTGCCCCTCTGCCCTCATGGAAGTCCTGTGCAGCAGGGGACATCTCTGGGCGGGTACCCTGGGGCTGGCTTCTCCCAGGTGATGATGGGCAGGTGAGGGCAGGTCTGCTAGGCAGGAGGACAAGCCAGGGAGGGGCTGCAAGGAGCCGGAGGAAGGAGCCAGCTGGGGACACCGACCTTCCACACGCTCACCTGCCTGGGGGCACAGGCTCCGGGTGGGGCTGAGGGGCTGGGCCTGCGCCTGAGCTCGGGGGAGAGGCGGGGGAGCAGAGACATCAAGCATTTCTTCTCCACCCGCTGCCTCTCCTTTGCGAGAGGAGCACATTCAAGGGGCGAGGTTCCAAGCTGGGGTCACATCCCTCAGCAAAAGCCCGTGAGAACAGAGGAGCCCCTGCTGCAGAATGGGGGGCGGGGCTTGGCACTGTCCACTCCCTGTCGTCCCCGACCCCTCCTCCCCTTCATCCTGTTCCCAATCCGTCATCTGGTCCTGTCGTTATTCCATTTGCAGTGTCTCCTATCCGCCTCCCTACCTGCAGCCCCCCCCCCCGCCCCCGCCCCCCGACTGCAGCCTCTCCCTGCCCACAGCACGGCTCCCCTGGGACGGCTGCCTGATGAACCTTCCCCAAACACTTCTGTCCCATCACTTCCGGCTCAAGAACCTATCCGGGCTCCCAAAACCCTGGGCTCAAGCTCAAAGCCCCATCCAGCTGGGCGAAACCCCACGGCCCTGACTCACATGTCCCAGCTCTCCCCTCAGCCACATCCTCTTGCCCGCTCCTTCCACCAGGGACCGTCCCCAGCGTTGCAGCGGGAGGAGGGCTCCCAAGGGCACAGACACACGGAGGGCTGACTTTCAGCCCCGTCCTGCAGCAAAGGAGTGGACCGTTGGGACAGGCGGCACTCAGGTACTCAGGGCCCCGCGGCCCGGGGCGCACCGCCCTCCAGTCAGGCCTCAAGCCTTTGGCACTCATTTCCGGGCCCCAGCGGAGGGCCCTCAGGCGGCGTTCCCCACCCGGCCTCGCCAGAACCCTTCCGCGTGGCCCCATTCGCACCCCTCCTTCAGGAGGCCTTCCCTGACCTGGGGGAGCAGGCGCTGGTTTTCCTCTCTAGCATCTGCTCCCTCCTCGTTCCGTAACAGCCTGCTTCCTATGGGGGCGCCATCGCTCCCACAGGCTCGGTCCCGCACTTTGGGTGGGGCTAAACCCAGGGCCTGGGGGTAAGGCATGTGACCGAGGTCTGAGCCAGCTGCTGTGTCACCCTCCCCGCCAGCCCGGCCCCAGCCACTGGCTCTGGGATGGCCATGAGAACCAGGCCAGGCCAGTGGGAGGGCGGGACTTCCGAGGGAACTGCTGCAGAAGAAGACATTCTTTCCTGCTGGACCTGAGCCTGAGTATGAACCCTGGGCCCACTGGTTACCTTGCAAGAGCGAGGCCTGTCTGGGAATGGGGCCAACCCAGAAGTAGCGAGCAGGGATGGGATGAGAGCAAAACCAGGCCCTGATGACAGCATTTAGCCCTGCAGCTCCAAAGGCTGCTCTATGCACGGGTTACTTCTGCTTATTGGTCTGGGGAGTCTGACTGATAAATGTGCTGCCAGTTCTTGTCTCTCTCGCCTCTAGGCCCCTAGGAGCTCACACAGTTCATGCTACGCGGCTCAGAATCAGCTCAGATGGCTGTTTTCCCATCCTAGACGACGACGTCCCTGAGGACGGGAACCCCATGCCACACACCATTAGTATCCCTCTGACCTGAATGCTGGGCACGTGGTGGGGGGTCAATGGGGGGACCTGGAACCCAGCGGTGAGGGAAGCGTGGATGCAGGTACCAGGCTCCTGGGAGCATCCTACCATCCCTGGGCCATGCTGAGCCTATGTTCAACCAACTCGCCACTCCCTCCCCACGAGATGGCCTTCCTGCCCTCTGCTCACCCCATCCAGGGTCAGAGGAACGTGAAAATGTCCACTGGTGCCAAACACCAGGAAGGGAAAGGAAAGTATGCTAAAAATCCAATGCTCCCCTTACAGAAAGGCAAGCACGCAGTCACAATCTTGGTGAGGAAACACAAATATTTCTGATGGATTGTTTCTAGCATCCGTTTCAATCACGAGGTATGGGGTGGCCATAATCTGGGACCAATGGCTCTTAAAGGCCTGTGTCCTCTGGCTTACGTGTTCCTTGGGCATATTTAGCACAAAAATTAGCACAGAAGGGGCACCTAACACTTCCTATAACTACTGATAGCAGGTTAACGGAGGGCCAGAATAGGCAGCAAATGAGCAGAGATGATGTCACCAGATAAGAGGAAGGAACATGTCCTGAATGCTTACTATATGCTGGCACTTCAATTCCTTGGCATGTTCCAATTCATTTCATCTTAACAGTCCTCTGAGGAAGGTACCATTATTACTGCCAGTTTATGGACGGGAACACTGAGACTTAGCGAGGTTAAGTAATTTGCCCGAGGTTACAGAGCAAGCAAATGGGGAGGCCAGACTGGAGCCCAGGAAGTCTGCTCCAGAGTCAACCCCCTTAACTACTTCGGGGCACCGCCCTTGGGTACATTTACATCCGGGATAGGTGTGAGGCAGGCAGGTGCATTAGTGGGCAGCCCAGAGGCAAAAGAGTCAGGTGGATCTAATGTTTGGACTGTGTCCAGCTACAGACAATGACTCCATTGTCTGCCCCCATTGGGGAAGGCTTCTGGGAAGAGGTGGAATTCCAGTTGGTGGGGGAGGAGACTGCATGCTGCAGCGTCGGGGTTCCTGGTCTGGGGTACAAGCAGGGGACGGTGTGGGAGACCTGACCAGCAGAGGGACCTGAGTCAGGCAGTCAAATACTCCAGCCTTCAGGGGGCACGGTGTGGGCACCCAGGAAGGAGAAGCTCTATGCCCCTCTCAGCTTGCTCATGGCCAGAGAAAGATAGGACCCGTACAGGACAAAGGGCTGAATGAGTGAATACACTCAGGTCAGCGGTGGCACACAGTTAATGTGATGCAAATATTAGTTGTTACAAAAATATTAAAAATAGGTTTTGCCACAATTTTAATTAACTAACATGCAATTAATCAATTAGAGTCTGTCTCTGCTGCTGGAGTATATCCTCTGGCTGGGTAGAGATGCTGCCTTAGTCGTTGCTGTAACTAAAGAGAGTAGCACAGAGCCCTGCACACAAGAAGTGTTGGGCGAATATTCGCTGACTGTGGGAATAAGCGAAGGAACAGGGCCCCCCAGTGGGGGGAAGAGCATGAGCTGGGAGAGCTGTACCACCACTGGGTGGATGCACAAGGAACCCAGGGGCTAAGAGGGACAGGAGGTAGTGAGCTCTTACGATAAAATTCGAAGCTGGGCACCCAGCTTGGCCCCTTGGGCACAAGAAAGCCAGCTGGGTCCCCCTCAGGACCAAGAATCACCAAAAGGGGTGCTCTGAGAGGGTGCATTCTGGGATTGGAGAGATGACTGCCCAGGGCGGGGAGCAGCCCCCGATCAGGTGAGGGTGGCAGCAGCACCCACCTGCTGAAGATGTCTCCGGAGACCTTCTGTAGGTGCTGCAGGGCATCTGCCACCTGCTGGATGGCCTCCTCTCGCCGCAGGTCTGGCTGTATGAGGGGCACCGCGTAGGTCTGATCGGCCAACGGACTCTGAGTCCCCGTGGGGGTCATGGTGCCTGGGGGTGGGAACTGAGCATCAGGACTACCCGCACACCCACCTGCCACGGGGCGAGGTGATGGGCGCACAGCCCCCCGCCCAGCAGTCTGCACGGGGTGGGGCGGAGGGACACAGCACTGGGTGGGAGGCTGGGCGCTCACAGGAGCTGGTGTTCTGCTGAAGCTTGTTGGGTGAACGAGGGAGGGAAGTTGCTAAGGGCCAGAGACTGACATGAAGCATTCAGAGGAGGTGCAATGCTGACTGGCTGCCGGGAGGCACTTGGAACCCCGCTAGGCACCCCTTCCCCACCTCATCTCACTTTAGCCTCCAAAGCCTGGATGAACAAGAAAGAAACCCTGGCTGCAGAGTGAAAAAGAGGGAAGGGTTTGGGGGGAAAGTTGCCTGTGTCAACTCCCAAACGGTACCCGGGTCTGGGAAAGCACAGACAATGTGGACTCGAGCGTCCTGCTCCCGGGACAGGACAGGCAGTGGCTGGAGACTCCAGGGTTAAGGATGTCCGGGCTCTGCTCTCCCAGGCCAGAGCTAAGGGGGGCCAGGAGGAAGGAGGGGCACATGGGGGCAGGGGACAGGAAGGAAAAACACTCCTTGGAACTGCAAGAGGGGGGCAGTCAGTCTATTTATACTGGGTTTAATTAACTCCGCTCCCTGGTGCCACCAAAGCAGCAATCACACTGCAGACGGCACTGATTTGATTGGCGAGAGGTATCGGGCAGAATATTAAGGCACCAAGCCCCTATAAATAGGCCTAATCGCAGCCCCTCGGTGGAAGAGTGAGGAAGACACTAAGCAGGCCTGGCACTGTGCCCCAGACCTGCTCTTCTAGGCACTACGCTGGGGTCCCTGGTTGCAACAGAGGTGTGGGTGGGGTTGGGTAAGTGTGGCATGGAGGGTTTAGGAGGCTTCATTTGAGTTTCAAGTGCTGTGTGACCTGGGGTAAGTTGTTTGCCTTCTCTGAATCTCTGATTCTTTCCATTTCTCATCCTACAGACTGAGAATGGCACTGCCCTCTGAGAAGTGGTTATTCTCAATGTTTCATGCCAATCTCCTCAGCAAGCTGGAGCTTATCCTCTGTTGGCCTCCCCTGCCCTTCCTTCCACCCAACTTGTTCTTGCCTACCCTTCCTAGGCCAGCACTTCTCCTGGTCCGAGATGACCATTCTGCTCTCCAAGTTTTTCTCCAGCAGTGAGCTCCTCAGCTTCCTAGACCTGAACCTGCAGAGAATCCTCATCAGGGCCCAGGAGTAACTCACCTCCCCACTTCTCTTCCCACCTATCAAATGACCAAAGTGGAGCCAGCTGATGCCAAACCACCTGAGGAACCTGACCCTCTGGGAACTCGCATGCCTTTCAAAAATCCCACCCCCATCTCTCTTTGCATTTACACGGATGCAAATCTGCCTGGAGTCCTAACTTAGCTCTGTACCTCAGGGAGTAAAAGGCAGAAAGAAGGTACTTTCTGGGCTCATCTTGTGATGTATTCCTCGTGTGCCCATGCACGACGGGGTAGAACAGGCACAAAGCTCCTAAGCAAGGAAGGAGCAGGTCTGTTCAGGAATTAAGAAACGCTACAGCTTCGTTTAGCACTTTACTCATTCTGTCTGCTGACAAATGCTCATCGACTGTCAGGTGCTGGCCATGATCACAACAAAGATGAAGAGGACGCTATACTAGCTGTGAAGACAGCCTGGAAAACAATTAAACAGCAGGTGATAAGTGCTCTAATCCAGCCATGAATCCAGTGCTAGGGGACACTGAGGAAGGAGTGAGTGATAAACCCCTTCTGGGGTCAGGGGAGTCAGGAATAGCAGAAGCTGTACCTCCCTGCCAGACCCAGGGAGACAGGGCAGGGCGAGCACCCCAGGCAGAAAGGACAATTGAACAAAGGTGTGTAGGGGAAGGGCAAGTGGTTTGGGCAATGAGGATGAAACCATCCTTGGCTAAGTAGCAAAAAAAAAAAGAGGCCAGACCGCGAAAAACACTGAATACCACGGCAAGGAGTGTGGACTCGAGCCTGCAGGCTCGGAATGAAAACCTCAGACCTGTCGTCCAATACAGGAGCCACTGGCTACGTGGGCTATCGAGCACCTGAAATGTAGTCTACGTGTAAAATATACACCAAATTTCAAACTTCCTAGTAAAAAAGGAATGTAAAGTATCTCATTAAGATTTTAAATATTGATTACATGTTGAAATGACCATATTTTAAATACAGTGGGCTAAATAAAACACATCACTAAGTTAATTTCGCCGTTTCCTTTTACTTTTAAAGTCACGTATGTGGCTCGCATAATATTTCTATGGGACGCCTCTACCTTAGAGAATCTGGTAAAAACTGTGGATTCCCCCAGAAAAATGAACATAGAGCAAACCCGCTCTCACAATGCTGTTGATAAATTTCGAAGTGCTCGGGATCCCTCCCGCGACCCACGCCCGACACCCAGCTCGGAGGCAGGCAACGGGGACCCAAGCAGGGTTAAAGCGGTGGGGGGTCATCCAGGGGCCGGGAGGGGTGGCCGCAAACGGAGGGTCTGAGCATCCACTGCAGCTCGTTCCAAGAGCCGGGCCCTCCCCGCGAACCGACAGGGGCGGGGGGCGCCGACCCTCCTACTGAGGCCCAGGCCGGCCCCGCGGGTCGGCCAGCCAGCCGGCGGCCGAGGCGGAAGTCACCGGGCCCGGGCCTCCCGCCTCGGCTCCCGGCCCGGCGGCGTCCCCCGGAACCGCTCCCGCCTCCTTCCGTCCCCTCCGCGACCGGCCCCACCCCCGCCCCGCGTGTCCCGGCCAGGCCCGCGCCCTCACCTGCGCGACGCCCGCCGCTTCCGCTCCGCCGGCCGGGCCCCGCCGCCGCCCGCTCCGCCTCCCCGGCGCTCCCGGCCCCGAGCTCTGGCCCCGCCTCCAGCCGCCAGTTCCGCTCGCTCGGCGCCGCGGCTCAGGGGCCCTAGCCGCCCGCGCCTCGATCCCTCAGGCCTCAGCTCGCCGCCAGCCCCTCAGCGGCTCCTCGCCCCGCCACCGAGCACGACCCCGGCGCCCTCTGCCCCTTCTCCCCGCGCAGCCCCGCCCCCCCGCGCAGCCCCGCCCCCCCCCGCGCAGCCCCGCCCTCCCCGCGCAGCCCCGCCCCTCCTCGCGCAGCCCCTCCCCTCCCTCCGCGCCCCCTCCACCCACAGGCTCGGAGGCGTACTTGACTGACTGCCCCTTCTCTTTCAGCCCGGATTTTCTGGGATTGGGATCTGCGGGCCGAGCTCCCCGCAGAGTCCGCCCGGTGCCCGCCCCGCCTTAAAAAGTATAAATAAATGCCGGGCACAGAAGGACAAAAGCTGTACGAGTCCACGCTGTGCGAGGTGTTCAGAGCCGTCAGATCCAAACAGAGCCAGAACGGCGGTTACGGAGGGGGCGTTATTGTTTAGCGGGTACAGAGCTCGTGACGGTTTTCTCCTGGACCGCACTTTAGTCGGGCTCCTTTGAATCCTCTTTCAACTAGGCCTCCACTTGCGTCGCCCAGTTTTAGCGAGAATCCTGTTACTCATTTTAGCCAGAACCTCCCCCCCCGACCCCGCCCTCTTATCTGACCAAATGCCTCCCTCCCCCGTCCCCAGGTGACGTCCCATCCCTCACCTGCCTGCCTGCAGCAAGAATCCTAGCCAAGAATTACCCAACCCTCTTAGTAATTTTCTATCCCCCCCAATCCGGCTTCTTGGCTAAAAGTCCCCACTTGTCCACGCTGTATTTGGAATTGACCCCTGTTCTGTACTGACCTCTCTTTTCCCTTGTTGCAAAGTCCTGAATAAAATCTGCTTTCACCCCTTTAATGACTGTGCGGCTCTGGTTTTCTTTGACCTGTCAGTTTGTGATGATGACAAAGTCCTGGAGATTGGTAGCGGTGGTGGTTGCACCACGATGTGAATGTACGTAATGCCACTGAACTGTATATTTAGAAGTGGTCAAAATGGTAAATTTTATGTTACGTTTTTGTTACGCCAAGAAAAAAAAAGCTCAATGGTTTTTAAAAAGACTTTTAAAAAGTTAAATATGTAAAGCAAGAATCTGTCCAGAGACCCTGTGATAGTACTTTGTGAGGCCCACTGGCCTGCCTCAAAACTCTTGGCCCCTCTCTTTTAGGGTTGCCAGATAAAAATACAGGACACCAAGGTCATTTGAATTTCAGATGAAAAAAAACAAATTTTTTTCTATTTTTTTTTAGTATAAGTATGTCCCAAACGAAGTATGGGACACATTTACACTAAAAAAATCATTCCTCGTTTATTTGAAATTCAGAATTAAGTGTTTATATTTTTATTTGCTAAATCTGGCAACCCTACTCTCTTCCCAATACTCTCCGAATTTTGTCCTCCTTCCCTGCCCCGCCTCTCGCGTCCGTCCCTGGGAGAGAGTTAGGTTGAATTGTCTATTTTCATGAGAACACCCCCAATGACTTGCAGGCTGTAGCACATGGTTCCCACCAATGATGGGTAAGAGATGGGTTTGCACATGTATTATAGACTGAATGTGTCCCCCCCGCCCCAAACTAATACGTTAACACCCTAACCCCCAGTGTGACGGTATTTGGGCCAGGGCCTTTGGGAGGTAATTAGGGTTAGATGAAGTCATGAGGGTGGGGTGCCCACGATGGGATTACAGCCCTTATGAGAAGGGCTACTCTCTTTCCACTACTAAGGACACAGGGAAAAGGCAGCCATCACAAACCAGGAAGAGAGCTCTCTCCAGGAACCAAATCAGCCGGCACCTTAATCTTGGACTTTCCAGCCTCCAGAACCGTGAAAAATAAATTTATGCTGTTTAAGCCACTCTATGGTATTTCGTTTCTGACTAATACGACCTGCAAGCTCATTTCCCCCTCACTCCACCTGAGCAATGACTAAGCAGCTTAAGGTGTCTGGACAGGAAGCTCGGAGGCTTGGGGCTCCGCCCCTCGTCCTCTGTGCGACCTTGGGCAAGTCATCCGATGGGGCCTCAGCTGCCCCATTTATAAACTGCAGTTAAGAGTGCTGGCCCTGCCTCCTTTAGAGAGCTGCAGGTAAAGGGCTCTAAGTGCTCTGTGATCTGTAAAGTGTGCTCGAACACAAAAGGCTCCAGGATGTCTGTCTGTACATAGACACGTGCCCACATGCCCCACATCACACATCCAACCTGGCTGTGTTTTCTCACAAAAGTGCGGCAAGACAGCACCCCCAGTGCAGAGCAGCCAGTTCACCCTCCAGACCGTTCACCCACACTTCATCAAAGATCTCTACCAAATCTGCTGGTGAAAGGCTCATCCCAGACTTAATTTTAAAGATTTCCTGGGACTTCCCTGGTGGTGCAGTGGATAAGACTCTGCACTCCCAATGCAGGGGACCCGGGTTCCATCCCTGGTCAGGGAACTAGATCCCACAAGCATGCCGCAACTAAGAGTTCTCATGCCACAACTAAGGAGCCCACCTGCTGCAACTAAGGAGCTGGTGAGCCGCAACTAAGGAGCCCGCCTGCTGCAACTAAGACCCAGTGCAACCTAATTAATTAATTAATTAAAAAAATAATAAATATTTCCTAGGAGCTGGACTGCAAAGACATTTAACCTCAGCCACTCGAGCTACAGAGGGAACCTTTGACCTCAGTCTGGATAAAGAAAAGCTAAGTGTCATCTTAACATGTGGACACTGGGGCCCCACCTGCCTCTGCTAGCCCAGCATGCGATGCTATTTATATGAAACATCCAGAAAAGGAAAATCCACAGAGAATGCAGATTGGTGGTTTCCAAGAGCTGAGGGAAAGGGATAATGCGAAATGACTGCTTCACGGGTATAAGATTTAATTTTTAAATTTTTGGCCACACTGCACAGCATGCGGGGATCTTAGTTCCCTGATCAGCGATCGAACCCGTGCCCCATGCAGTGGAAGCACAAGGTCTTAACCACTGGACCGCCAGGGAAGTCCCGGCTATAAGGTTTTCTTTGGAGGGTGATGAAAGGTTTTGGAGCTACACAGAAAGAGCGGCTGCACGACACTGTGAATGCACCAAATGCCACTGAATTGTTCACTTTAAAACAGTTCTATGTGGCTTTGACCTCACTGTACAAAACAAAACAGAAGGACGATGCTGGGGCATAAGAAGCGCTAAGTACTAGTTGTGATTATCCTGCATTCCCCGACCCCACCCACGCGAGGGCAGAGCCTGCGTCTTGTACTTCTGCACTCTCCTTGGTGTGGAGCTTGCACTGGAAGGCGCAGGGAGGCCACTGGCCGAGGACCTCTTCTGTGTGTCCCCTAGGGATTCCTTTTTTTTTCTTCAGAAGAAGGATGAGGAAGCCACACATTGTCCCTTGTCACTGTTCTCTCAGCACACGTTTATTGAGTGCTTGCTCTGTGTCTTCAGACAAGTCAGAGAAACAGCCCCTTGAGTGCATGACGGCCAGCGTGTGATGGAGTTTTGAGAGCAGCAGAGTGGGAGCACAGGCGCTGGGGAGCAGGGGCAGGGGCCCACACGTTCACTTAGGAGCGTGTTCAAGTGTGCCAAACAGGAACTTCACCGCAGGGCTCTAAGCCTTAGGAGTTTCATTTTCCATATATGGACCACACCGTCTTTATCCAGTCCTCTGTTGATGGACGCTTAGGTGGCTTCCATGTCCTGGCTCTTGTAAATAGTGCTGCAAGGAACATTGGGGTGCATGTATCTTTTTGAATTATGGCTTTCTCCGTGTATATGGAATATTACTCAGCCATAAAAAGGAATGAAATTGTGCCATTTGCAGAGCTGTGGATGGACTTAGAGACTGTCATACAGAGTGAAGTAAGTTAGAAAGAGAAAAATATCATATAATATTGCTCATATGTGGAATCTAGAAAAATGGTACAGATGAACTTATTTGCAAAGCAGAAATAGAGACACAGATGTAGAGAACAAACTTATGGATACCAAGGGGGGAAGCAGGGGTAGGACGAATTGGGAGATTGGGATTGACATATATACACTACTATGTATAAAATAACTAATGAGGACCTACTGTATAGCACAGAGAACTCTACTCAGTGCTCTGTGGTGACCTAAATGGGAAGGAAATCCAGAAAAGAGGGGATATATGTATACATATAACTGATTCACTTTGCTGTACAGTAGAAACTAACACAACATTGTAAAGCAACTATACTCCAATAAAAAGTAATTTTAAAAATTAAAAAAAAAAAAAGAAGTTTCATTTTCCACGTTACAAGAGAACTGGAGGTAAGCGGAACGGGGCTGATCCGTGGTGGCTTTAGGAACCTAGACTCTTCTTTCTACTGTGCCTTAGCACGTGGCTTTCATCCTTATGCTTGTAATATGTGTGCTCCATTCTGTACACTGCATCTGACTTCCAGGTGGGAAGAAAGGAAGGACAAAGCAAAATGGTAAAATGCAGATGTGGGCCCAATCTACTTTTTTTTTTTTTTTTGCGGTACGAGGGCCTCTCACTGTTGTGGCCTCTCCCGTTGCGGAGCACAGGCTCTGGACGCGCAGGCTCAGCGGCCATGGCCCACGGGCCCAGCCGCTCCATGGCATGTGGGATCTTCCCGGACCAGGGCACAAACCCGTGTCCCCTGCATCGGCAGGCGGACTCTCAACCGCTGCGCCACCAGGGAAGCCCCCAATCTACTTCTTTTTAGGAAAGATTCCTTAACAATCTCCATCCAGCAACTTCTTCTTACATCTTATTGGCCAGGACTGGACCACGTGACTGCAGCCAGGTACAGAGGAGTCTTGGGACGTGAGTATTTGTAACTGGGGATACTACTTCCCTGAACAAAATAGGGATTCTATTAGGAAGGAGAGGATAGAAGGAGGGTAGTCAACTGTGCAGTGTCTGCTGGAGACACCCAACCTTTGTTCAAGTTTGCTCAGAGAAGGATTTCTGAAGGATGCAATGCCAGAGATGAAGCTTAAAGGATGAGCAGGAGTTACCCCAGGGAAGGAGGGTGGGGTTATAGGCATTCCATGAACACAAGACAGCAGGAGTCTATTCATTAAGGTAAGGCTAGCTGCTGCAACAAACTGAAAACAGTTCCATCACTTCTCACTAATGGAACACCCAAGTCCATGGACGGCTTTCCTTCACGCTTTAACTCAGGTACCTGAGTTCTTTCCATCTATGGCTCTGCCGCCTTCACCATGGGGCTTCTGGGGTTGGGAAGGGAAAGAACATGAAGAGCATGTGGGAGTTTTGATGCAACAGCCCTGGCAGCAGCATGGATTACTCTTGTGCCTCTTCCACTGGCAAGACCTTGTTCAAATGGCCACATCTAAGTGCAGGGGAGGCTGGGAAATACAGTCTATGTATAGATGAGCCAGTTTCTGCTACAGTGATCAGGAGGTGAGAAAATGTGCAGCTGGTGTGGAGTGGGACGTGACACAAGACCATAAGCAGTTCGGTGTCGCTGAAGTTCAAGGCAGAGGGGAGGTGGGGATGAGATTAGAGAAGTAGTAGGAACCAGATCACAATACCGGGTACCGTTTCTGGAGCTCCTGCTCTGTGCCGGGCAATGCACCTAGTACTTTACATCTATAGTCTCAGTTATGATAGGGTGTCTGACCTGTGGAGAAGAGGTGGGAGATCTCCTGTGTATATTTGCTTTGTATAACAATCCTATTTCCTAACGAGTATATAGAGTTTCACTGTGTGCAAAGCACATGTATGCATACGATATTTATAAGAATTTGGTGAGGAAAGTAGTCCCGTCATTCCTATGTACATTGGGGGGAAAATGAGGCTTTGAGAGGTTTAAGAACTTGTCCCAAGTTCAACCAGGTCCACCTGTTAATAAACATTCTCACTCATTCTATTATATCACCTCCCAAAGAGGGTCTCATGTGTCGTAGTAGGGAGTTGGGGCTTGAGCCTGAAGTCTAATGGCCGATGGGCTCCGAAGAAGCCATCCCTTTCTGATGCTAAAATTGGACTCCTTCAGATTTGCTCAGACTTACCTGTCGTCGGTGGCATCAGCGGGGGCAGGGAGGGCGCGGGGGGGCAGGAAGGACTCGTGAAACGAGGAACTCGTCCTTCCTGGGGCAGCACCTGGCTCTGCCAGCTGAGGAAGTTCTCCGTTTTCAGAGGGAAGGGGGCCGGGAGAGTCCGTGCCTCCCTGAGTCCAAAATGACCCACCTGCGGACCTTACGGCTCTCCTGCCACCCCCAATCCCAGCCTCCTGTGCAGCCTCGAAGGACCAGGGCTGGGAACAGAGGGTGGGGCGCAGGCAGGGCCAACAGTAACACAGTACTTTCAGAGGACCACAAACGTATTTTCATTAAAATCAGAAGAAAAGTGACCTTCAGATGGAAGAAGATATTTTAATATATAATATTAATATAGTCATCTGTGTACCAACATAGAAAATACGATTTTTAATATTTTTTATGGAGTAAGGTCTCCGCGAAGGCAAAAGGACCCACCTAGTCTATGAAAGTTGTCATGAGGTTGGGGGGGGTGTGTGTGCGTGTGTGTGTGTGTGTGTGTGTGTGTGTTTCAAGGCAGAGACTGAGGGCCTAGGGCTTCGGGCTCTGACTCTCCAGCTCGTAGCCTGGCAGGCTGCCTGCCTCTTCCTGCTAAACTCCACACGCCAGGACGTGCTCTAAGGAACCTGGAACCCACAGTCTGGTGCTCACCACCCTGCGTGGATCTGCATTTCAGGAGCCGCACCCCCTTCCTGGCACGGTGTCCACCGCTCTGAAATCCCACCGTGTGGGAGCTGGACACAGGGCAGCAGGACTAATCCTTGAAATAACTCAGGGAGGATTATCCCAGCCTCTCAGCAGCAGCGAGGCCGGGTTGGTTCCCAGGGAGGGGGAGGCCAGAGCAGGGGGGCTGCCCACAGTGGGAAGACGGGGAAAGGTGAATGCCCAGCAGAGAGGCTTCCAGACTGGACCAGGCAAGAGGGGGTCCTAAGGGGCGGGGCTAAATCTCAGAGGTGGGATTATGCAAATCAATTCCAGCCAGAGATCTGAAGCTTGAAAAAACCCAGACTGGGGGAAAGAATTTAATTTATAAAAATTTAAAAGTATGAAATATAAAATAATCCCTTAAGGTGCTTATTTCACAACCAAATCATTCCAACACAATGAACCATATGTAAAATGTACCTCCCCCCAGCCCCTCACCTACACCCCGAGGAGCCCCTCTTCTCTCCACCATCCTACCACCCAGGCTTGGGTGCTTTTCCCGTCCTCCTTTCCGTCTCACTGACCCAGCAAATTCTGAAAGTCCCACCTCCTCCAGGGGGTGACTGGAGGACAAGGCCCGATTTCCTGGGTCCCCAATCTGTGGGGGGGACATGTCTCCAGATCCTGAATTTGCCTATGCAAATTGGCTTTCTGATATGCTGATGTCTATACATGGAGGCTTAATCTTGGTAGGAGGACCAGGTAGGTGAAAGTGTGCCAGGGGAGCAGGGACGCATATGAGTCATGAGTGGCTCCCACAGGCTGGGGTGTGGGTAGGAAGGGGAGCCCCTTTTGAATGGAGATGTGCGCACAGAGGGTCTGGGTAAGTCCGGGTGACTGGAGAGAGCCCGAAGTGGGTGCTGGACCTGGGGCCCAGACAGCAGAGGCTTACACTCTGGTAGCCGCTAGTCACAAGTGAGTGTCCGAGCACTGGAAATGCAGCTTGTGTGTGCAACTGAGGAACCGAACTGCTAATGTGCTTAATTTTCACTAAAAATTTAGAAGTTGTTACTCTCTCCATTTAGTTATTGGAAAACGTAAGTATTGGTGAGGTAAGTTGAGTATGTGAACTTACTTTTCAATGTGAACGTTGTGAAATCTGAACACAGGCCACATATAGCCAATAAAAATTTAGCATCCAAACTGAAATGTGGTGTAGGTTTAAAACTACGCAGTACATCTCCAGGACTTAGTACAAAAAAAATTTATTTTTCAAGGATCTCAGTAATTTTGTACATGATTACATGTTGAAATGATAATATTTTAGATACAAGTTAAATAAATATATTATTGAAATTAATTTCACTTTTTAAAAACTTGTTTAAGTTTAAAAAAAGTTTTTTTATTGGAGTCTAGTTGATTTACAATATTGTGTTAGTTTCAGGTGTACAGCAAAGTGAATCAGTTATACATATATCCACTCTTTTAGATTCTTTTCCCATAGAGGCCAAAAAATATGGAACGCTTCACAAATCTGCATGGCCTCCTTGTGCAGGGGTCACGCTAATCTTCTCTGTATCGTTCCAATTTTAGTATATGTGCTGCCGAAGCAAGCACTTTTTTTTTACTTAAAAAAATATGGTTACTAGAAATTTAAAAATCATGCACGTTGCGCACATTGTATTTCTGTTGGACAACTCTTCTCTAGAGGGAAAAGCTAAGAGAGACCTAACTGGCTTCAGGTGGCAAGGCAGCGTGGAAGGCTCTCTGGGGCAGGGCCAAAGGTAGCTTGATGCCGGGGTGGAGGTTGGGGGTAGGAGGGGAGTGGGGGCTGGAAGAAGGCAGAGACAACTCGACCTGGCAATGTTGAGAATGTGTTTCATGGGGCCGGCCGTGTCTGCTGTGTGTATCATAAGGCTCAGGTGTCTCTGCACCCCTCCGTACCCTCTGTGCCCTTCTCCCCCATCTTCCTTAGGTGCTGGCAGAGCGGGTCTCACCTCCAGCGGTATAACCATCACTGGACCGGAAGCTTCTCCAGCACACAGATCGTGTCTTATTTCTCTTTGTAGTTTCAGTCTCAACATCATGTATAAAGAAACTTAGCAAGTTTTGCCGACAGAGGGACTGGCAGTCCAAATGCTGTTTGCTTTAGTGGGCTGACACGTGTGTGTTGGGACAGGCCCCCTGAGGGGCAGGATGTGAAGGGGAGCAGCTACAGCCTGCTGGGGGAGGGGAGTCCTCATCCCCTCATCCCTGGGGAAGTGCAGGGGGTGTCCCTCGGAAATGGACAGGAGCCTTGTCTGTGTCAGTTCCCGCAGCATTGTCTGTGTCAATCCTGGGTCTCACGAAGACGCAACGCAGCCAAAAGCGAAATAAATAAATAATTAAAACAAACCAAAACAACACCTAAGCAGGGGACACCCAACATTGGCTCAGTGAATTTCAGAACCTCTATGGACCAGCGATTCCTCTGTACCTCTCCTGTTACCCTCCCCTGTTACTTTTTGAGCAGAAATGTCTGTAGCTGTTGTCCTGCCGTGGTGTGCTGTGTGTGGGCAGGCAGATAACTTGCATCTTTAGTTGTACAGACCAGGTAAGAGGAATACCTAAAGGAAACTCACCTACACCTAAACCCGATTTAGATGAGATGCTGGACCCTGAGCTTTAGGGTGTCTTGGGAGGGAAGTGAATGTATTTTGGACATGAGTCACTGAGGGACAGAGGACAGCGTGGACAGACTCTAAGGTGACCCGCATGATCCCACCTCCTGGTACTCACACCATTGTATAACCCCCCCGCCCTAGGGTGTGGGCAGGGCCCGTGCCTTGCTTCTAATCAATAAAGCACAGCAAAGATGACAGTATATATGTGATTATGTATCCAGAGTATGTAACATCCATGATCGTTACACTGGTCTTGCTAGAGCACTGACTCCCTTGCTGGCTTTGAAGAAGGAGGCTGCCATGTTGCGAGCTGCCATATGGAGAGGGCCATACAGCAAGCAGCTGGAAGACACGTCCAGCTGATGTCCAGCAAGAACTGAGGCCTTCCGTCCAGCAGTCGGCAAGGATATGAAGGCTGCCCCTCGATAAGGACCCAGCCCTGGCCCACAGCTTGACTGCCGTCTTACGGAGGACCCAGTTAAGCTGTGCCCACACTCCCGATCTTCAGAAACCATGAGCTGATGTGTGTTGTCTGAAGCTGCTAAGTTTCCGATCATTTGTTCCTAGCAGAAGAGAACGGACACCGTCTACCAGCCGTCCTCAGTCTGAGCCTCACCTGCACCTCTCTGACCTCATCTCCAGCCACTGTGCCCCTGGCTCACTCCACACTAGCCACAGGGCCCACTTGCTGATCTCCAAACCACCAGGCAAGCATCTGTCTCCCAGCCGTGGCATTTGCTGTTCCCTGTTCCTGGAACGCTCTTCCTGCACTTGAAAGCAGGACTCACTCCCTTGCCCCCTTCAGATTATGGCTAAAGTTTTGCCATCACAGTGAGGCCTTCCATGGGCACCCTTTTAAAAATTGCAACTCACCGCTACCCCAACTCCCATACTCCCTACCCCTCTTTCTTCTTTATTTTTCTCCAATTCTTTTTAAAAATCATTTTTGCTTGGTTTTTGGTTTGTTTTTTACTGTTGCGTCCCCAGATCATAGGAGCTGCTCATCAAATACTAGCAGAGAAGCTAAATGAACCAGGGAGATTGGTGGAGGCTGCAGTAAGGATAAGGTTAAAGTTAAGATAACAGAGGAAGAGACGGAGGCTGGAGGGCATTTTCTGGCTGTCAGATGTCTGCAGACTCCAACTTCGGACATGCTTTTCCCGGAAACACTCCTCATTATATAAAATATGATCCTGGGAAGTCCCTGGCGGTCCAGTGGTTAGGACTCCGCACTCTCATTGCCGAGGGCTGAGATTCCATCCCTGGTCGGCGGAACTAAGGTCGCACAAGCAGTGCAGCGGCGCAGCGCGGCCAAAGAAAATAGGATCCTGCAGGTGGGGAATGGACTGCATAAAATAGCTCTATGAGGATACATCGAATTACTCCAGGTATGTGACGAGGCTGACATAACGTTACCCCTGGTAAGTGGTCTGTAGTGAAGGAGGTGCCCCTCGTCAGACCCTCGTTATGCTCGTGAGACACCCAGATTCTCACGTGACCCAGGAACTTAATCCGGGTCACTCAGGTATTTCATTCCAGATCTAGGAATCAGAAAGGAGGTCTCCGGACTCACCGTCCGCAGCTGGAGAAAGTGTCTCACGGGAAGTTTCCCTAGGAGCCCGGTCCCCTGGAGTAGGAAGCGGCAGCTGTAGGTCCAAATCCAGCTCTGCCACCAAAGTGCCCCATATCCTGGGGCATATGCTCCAGCTGGGAGAGGCGCTGAATGCGGCCACTTTCTGACCAGGCAGAGATGAGGGAGCTGCTGTTTGCCAGGTGCTTGGGGCCCCGGGTCGACACACAGAAGGGAGGCCCACCACGGAGAAGCAGGCCCCCCTGCAGCTGGAGATTTTCCGCCGCAGCAGATCTCACCGTGGCTCTCTGGGTGTCTGACAGGCCCAAGCAGAGCCCCCAACCCTGGCCTGTCATCTTGCGAGGGCTCCCTTGGGTACTGTGGGGAGGGGGGCTGGTGGAGGGAATATGGCAGGTTTAGGGCAGAGCCAGCGCAGCGATCCCAGACCCTCGGGGGTCGGTGATGGGCAAGAAGCGTCACTTCATATGCAGAGGACAGCACACGGTTTTCAGATCCGGGCCCAGTCCTCAAGGCCACTGCCTTTCTTCCTCAAAGAATAGGGGTTGGGGTGCTTCTCCTTGCTTGGTGACCACGCTCAGCCATGGGCCCAGGCCTGGTTGATGGCTCTGGGTTCAAGCCCCAGCTTTCCTCCTTAGTACTGTGTGATCTTAGGGAAGGCACTTCACTTCTCTGAGCCTCGTTTTTCTCACATGCAAGATGGGGGTAATGACACCTGTTGCCTGTAGGTAAGATTAGCAGCCACCCACCCTGCCACACACATTCTCTTTTCTTCTCACTCTATCCTTTTCACTTAGTGAATCTTATCTATACTCATGGCTTCAGTTTAGAAATTGTGGGTTGTTTTTTTTTTAAGGTTTAAGGTCTATGCAGTAAAATTCACGATTTCCGTGTACAGCTCTGAGAGTTTTGACATGCGTATAGCTGTGTGACCACCATCACAATCAAGGTACAGAGCAGTCCCACCGCTCCCGCAAAGCCCGTGCCCTCACCCCCACCTCCTGCAGTCAGTTGTCCCCCCCCCCCCCCCCGCTCTGTGCTCCAGGCTGCACTGATCTGATTTCCATCACTAACGATTACTTTTGGGGCTTCCCTGGTGGCGTAGTGGTTGAGAGTCTGCCTGCCGATGCAGGGGACACGGGTTCGCGCCCTGGTCTGGGAAGATCCCACATGCCGCGGAGGGGCTGCGCCCATGATCCATGGCCGCTGAGCCTGCACGTTCGGAGCCTGTGCTCCGCAACGGGAGAGGCCACAACAGCGAGAGGCCCGCATACCGCAAAAAAAAAAAAAAAAAAAGATTATTTTCGCCTGTTCTTTCCATCACTAACGATTACTGGCATGTCATGCAAATTGAATTACGCATATGTAGTCTTTTATATCTGATTTCTTTCCCTAAGTGTAATACTTCTGAGATTCATCCATTTCGTTACACGTAGCTGTAGTTTGTTTCTTTTTGTTGACAGGTAGTATTTCATTGCGTGGATTCCATTGCACGGATTCCAGTTGCGTGGATACCCACAATTTGTTCATCCACTCACAACTGAAGCACATTTGGTTTGTTTCATTTTGGGGGTGTTGTGAATAATGCTGCAGTGAACATTACTTGCAGGTCTTTGTGTGGACAAGTGTTTTTATTTCCGCAGGACAAATATCTAGAAGTGCAATTGCCAGGTTGTACACTAAGAATATGTTTAACTTTTGAAGAAACTCCCTGTTTTCCAAAGTGGTTGTACAATTTCCCACGTCCACCGTAATGGGTGAAAGTTCTGGTTGCTCCACATCCTGGCCAGCGTTTAATTTTGTCAGCCTTAAAAAATTTTTGCCATTTAGTGAAATGGTATCTCATTACGGTTTTAATTTTGCATTGCTTTAATGACTAATGATGTTGAGCTCTTTTTATGTACATACTGGCCATTTGGAGAATTTGTGAGCTGCCTATTCCAGCCCTTTGCATGGCTGTAGTTTTTATTAGCTGTTCTCCAGACCTTACTTCTGGGTCCTGGATGAAGATGCCAGTGGCATTCTTGATACCCTGCTGGGACGCCTCAAAGGGAACTTAACTGAACATAAAGGTAAACTCATAACCTTCCCCCTCACCTGTCCTCCATTCTCCAACCTCGCGCTCCATCGCCGATACACGTCTTAGTAGATGACCTCACCGCCCACACAGCAGCACAGCCCAGAAGCCTAGGAGTCATGCCCCGTACCCACTCTCCTCTTTTCTCCCCGCCTCCGTCCACGCCATCACTTTTCCTCCTCCCTGCCTCTTAAATCCATTCAATCCTCTCTCCCCACTGTAGCCTAAGCCACCATCCTCCCTCCCCTGGATTATTGCAATAGCCTCCTTTCTAACGAGTTTTTCTCCCTTCAGGCTGTTCTAACATTTGTCGATGAAAATTCAATTATAAAGTTAAGAAGAAAAAAAGGGAATTTTATTCGAGCCAAACTGAGGCTTATTACTATTATCATTTTGGTCGCACTGCACAGCTTGTGGGATCTTAGTTCCTCGACCAGGGATTGAAGCCAGGCCACAGCAGTGAAAGTGCCAAGTCCTAACTAGTGGACCACCAGGAAATTCCCCAAAAGGAGAATTATAACCTGGGAAGCAGATTCTCATAAAGATCTGAGAACTGCTCCGCCTGTTAGAAGTGGAAGGCACGTCATGCACGTTTTCGGGATAAAGGCTGTATATCAAAATGACACACTGATGTTCTACATAAAGCGCACCAAGGATACACAGTCCAGGTAAGTGCATACAAAGCGAGCAGCAAGTCGCCATGACCCCCTGCAGAGCTGGGAAAGAACGTTCTTCTTTTAAGAAGTTACATTGCTAGCATCAGAAGAAAGAAAAAAAATTGATCTCCACAGCTAAGAAGGCGCTCCCATCTTTGAAAAGTTTTGATTAATGTGTAATGCAGGTGCACACTGCACATGAGGGAAGGAGAGAGAAGGCCCAAACAAACCCACAGAGAGAATTTTATGTTTAATTTTTTCTTGTCCTGCCTTAAAATATAATTTTTTTTTTTTTTTTTGGCCGCGCCGCATGGCATGTGGGATCTTAGTTCCCTGACCAGGGATCGAACCTGTACCCTCTTCAGTGGAAGCACGGAATCCTAACCACTGGTCCGCCAGGGTTTTATTTCATCACACGGTAACAGTGCAAGAACTTTTCAAAAACAGCTTTGAGGGTTTCCCCAGTGGCGCAGTGGTTAAGAATCCGCCTGCCAATGCAGGGGACAAGGGTTCGAGCCCTGGGCCGGGAAGATCCCACATGCCACAGAGCAACTAAGCCTGTGCGCCACAACTACCGAGCCTGCGCTCTAGAGCCCGTGTGCCACAGCTACTGAAGCCCGTGTGCCTAGAGCCCGTGCTCCACAACAAGAGAAGCCACTGCAATGAGAAGCCCGCGCACCGCAACAAAGAGTAGCCCCCGCTTGCAGCAACTAGAGAAAGCCCGCGCACAGCAACGAGGACCCAACGCAGCCAAAAATAAACAAATAAATAAATAAATTTATTTAAAAAACCCAAAACAAAACAGATTTGATCCCATTTACTCTCCTATTTAAATACTTTGTGTGTGTGGGCGGGGGGGGGGGGAGGAATTCTATTTAGATTTTTTGTTTGTTTTTTAATTTTTATTTTTTGGCCATGCCATGCCGCCTGCAGAATCTCAGTTCCCTGGCCAGGGATCAAACTCGCCCTCCATGCAGTGGAAGCTCGGAGTCTTAACCACTGGACTGCCAGGGAAGTCCCCTATTTAGATTCTTAATGGCTTTCCATAACTTCTAGGAGAAAGATCAATTCCTAATGGGATTTATAAGACTGGGCCATGTTCCAGCCAGGTGGCTTTCTTTTCCTGGGATGCCAGGCTCTCTCCTGCCTCAGGGCCTTTGCACATGCTGTCCCCTCTGTCTGGAACAGTCATTCCTTGTTCTTTGCTTCACTAACACCTGCTTATTCTTCACATTTCTGTTCACACATCACTTCCTCAGGGAAGTCTCCCCTGACCCCAAGGCTAGTTTAGGTCCTGCTACTACATGCCCTGAGGGAACCCTATAATATTTTTACTTAGCACTGATCAGCTTATAATGATGTATTTCTAGGATCATTAGGTTAACCTATGTTTCTCTCACTAGACTAGTAGGCTCTATGAGGACAGAGACTGTATTTTGTAGATCCCGTGTCCCTGGTACCTCACCCCAGGGCCGCTATGTAATGTGTGGGCCCCATGTAAAATGAAAATGCAGGGCCCTGTTCAAGAAGTAGGAAAAAGTGTCATTAAAGGTAGTAAAATATACAGCTTTTTCTTTTCTTCCGTGTTCTCTTTCTCTCTCGACTTGTCATAGTATTTAAAAAAAAAATTGTTTTTAATCGTAGTTGCCTTACAGTGTTGGGTTAGTTTCTGGTGTATAACAAAGTGATTCAGTTATATATATCTAATGGAAAAGAATCTTAAAAAGAATATATCTATATGTATCTAGATATATTCTTTCAAGATTCTTTTCCATTAGAGTTTATTTTAAAAAATATTTTATTGAAGTATAGTTTGTCATAGTACTTTTATTTGCTCTTTCATGTTATCCTAAGTTAAAAGGTTAAAAAATAAATTCAAATTATCGTCACGAATTTTCATTCATCTTTACACTGTTTTTGCAAATTTTAAATGGAAATATGAGGCTTTAGCTGCTGTGTGGAATCACCAAAGTCACACAGTTCACGGCGGGTTCACGTGTATGTATTTCATTCTTACGGGAGCAATGGACGTGCTGCATGAATGAACTCGGACGTTTCTCTATCCCTCCTGACATGCGCCATTCCACCCCAACACTCTGCCTCGGGTCACTGATGACTCAGGCAGGGCTGCAAGGAAAGGGAGCTGGCGGCTGCTCTGTCTTTTCCTTTCCTTCCGTGTAACCATTTTTAGCCTAAGCGTTGGTTAATAGGGACATAACATTAGTAGCAAAGGATGTGATAAGGTTCCTTGGTCATTTGTGTCTCTTCGAATGTCACTGCCTTCTTTCTGCGCACAGAGCCAGCTCTGCGTTGGATGGATGGTGTGGCCTCTCCAGCCTTTGGGCGCCCCACCCGTCAGTCGTGGACCTGACAGCCCTCCCCCCTATGCTGATTTGAGTCTCCCTGCACTGACCCCACGGTGTGTGTCCCCTGGAGCTCCCTGCTCATGGGGTGTCGAGAAGGCTGCACGGGAGTGGGCTGAAGGGACAGGACACACTCGCATGACTCATCTCCTGTCCGTGTGCGCACTCCCCTGCACTGGGCTTCCCTGACAACCTTACAAAACAACAACGTCAAGGTAAAATGATTAACGATTTCAAGATGTTGACAGCAGAGCATTAAACCAAATGCAGGGTCCTTCTGAGCATAGGACCCTGTGTCATTTCACAGGTCACATGCTCATGAAGGTGACCCTTCAGAACATACATAGTAGACACTCAAAAAACGTGTTAAATGAATGAGTGAGGGGTGACACTTGATATAAGAGAAGCAGTTCATTTGGTTTTGATAAAAACTAAAGACCTCCCTCCTCTATCACCTTGGAGATGCAACATAAATGTCAGAGGGGCGCCCCTGCCTGGAATTGCCTGTTTGGGGAGAGACGCTTCCTCTCATGTTTTGGAGTAAGAGTGAGAGAGGAGGGGAAAGGGGGCGGAGAAAGGCTGATGGGTCTCCAGACTCGCCTGTCAATTAATCACTGCATTTTGCACGTACAGCATGTAACACCTTGTAGCCTGTGCTCTTAAGACCTGGCCTCTGTGTGAATTAAGCTTCACAGCTCACTGCCTTCACACACCTCCTCCCCACCTTTCAGCCTCCACCCTTACTCCAAGAGGCCCAAAGTTGCTACTTCATCTGCACAGGACCTCTGGGAGCCGGCCTGGAAATGGGGAGTAGAGCAGCTCAGCCAAGGTTAGACCTGCTGGCTGCTGGGTCATGCTGATTCCTTGTCTCTGGCTTTGACTTGGGTCCACAGCTCGGCTCGTGCAGAAAGATATTTGAGAATTGCAAAGGCCAGGAGACAGGAGACCTCAGCTCAAGATCTGGCTTTGTTCTACAGCACTCCATCGTGGGACCCTTCTCTAGGTCTCTGTCAAATGAGAAAATGAACTAGATAAGTGGTCTACAAGCAGTGTTCCCAGAAGCTCCAATGTCTCAATAATTACACTGGTTGGAGGAAGGGAGAGTCTCCCCACCTTCAGTCATTGATCATCATCACCACCACCATCGTCACCACCATCACCACCATCATCAACACCACCATCACCACCATCACCACCATCACCATCACCATCAACACCATCATCACCACCATCAACACCACCGTCACCACCATCAACACCACCACCATCACCACCACCACCACCACCATCATCACCATCATCACCACCACCGTCACCACCATCACCACCACCGTCACCACCATCAACACCACCACCATCACCACCACCATCACCATCACCACCATCACCACCACCATCATCACCATCATCACCACCACCGTCACCACCACCGTCACCACCATATCATCACCATCACCACCACCATGGCAGACACTCACTGCTCCAGGGGTTATCTTAAGGCTTTAGATGCAGTAACTCACTTAGTAGTCACAATATTCCTATAAGATGGGTTTTAACCATTACGCCCATCTTCAGATGAGGAAGCTGAGGAGCTGAACAGTTAAGTGACTCACTCCGGGTCACACAGCTAGTAAGTGACGGAGCAAGGACTTAAACCTCGTAGTCTGGCTCTACAGTACACCTACGTAACCACACCATTCCCGTCTCATCTAACTACCTGCCTCTCCATTCGTCCACCCATCCGAGTTCCACGTAAGAGTCTATTTGATAAAGAAGGATTCTTCTGAAAAATTATTAAAAATGATAAAGAGGTGAAAACTACTAAATATTGTCATTCAAACTGGAGAAGCCCCAGGGGGTGGTGTGCTAGGATTGCTTCCCACTTCCTGGGTCATTCTCAGAGCAGCTTCTGTGGGTGGGGCGGGGGGGTGGTGAGGAAAAGTTGGCAGCAATCAGAAAAAGAGAATATTTCAAAACAATTTGTCAAATGTTACACCCACAGCTTCTGTGGAGACGATGCCATGTGAGAAAGTCAGGCAGTTTGGCTGTGGCTTCCTCCCTCCTCCCTCTCCCTCATCTCTCCCTATTCCTGGAAAGGCAGAGCTGCAAGGGGTTAAAAGGGATTGGCTGGTATAATGAGACTTCAGAGGGCTGAACTTGACCCATGGGAGAAAGGTCAAGGGAGGCAGATCACAGCTCAACGTAAGTAGAATCTTCCTAGCCATGCTGTCATCCTGAAATTAGACACCCATCTTGTGATGCAGGGACTTGCTTGTCCTAGGAAATCTGGGGCGGAACCTGGTGATTAGGGACGACACAGTGGGATGCTTGCATTTTGGGGGGAGGGTGTCCTCAGGTAGGTGAGCGCCCAGGCCGTTCTTTCTCCTGGATCCAGTGATTCCACCTCCACCCCGACTCCACAGCGGGACTCCTGAGGTCTGGAGAAAAGCAGACCTTGGCCCCAGCTCACAGGCTTGTCAGGGGCAAAGAGGAAGGATTTGAACCAGTAACCAGGGTTCTCAGACCTGTGGCCCCAGCTGAAGCTTCTCAAATGTTCTCAGTGACACCGCACAGCACTCCCTCAAAGAAGGACAGTTCTCTCCATGCCCTTCTCACTCCAGGGCTTTCTGGAGCATCTCTATGCATCTGCCGTGGAGGCTTATGACCTTCTCCAAATTCAAGGCAGGCCTTTTGTTGGGGCTGGAGATGGGGGGACAATGGCGGAGGGGGGTTCCCACCCTCACCTGGGCCCACAGGTTCTGTTTGGATCTGGACTTCCTCCTAAAACAACGTATTCACCACTTGCCTCTTCACACAGAACATTCACAGATGTGAGTTCACGGGATACCGCTACTGACCCCTTCACAGATGGAGGTGGGGATGCGCAGAGACAGCGACCATGACTCCGGGGAAACCTGTACTGCTCCTACTCCGGAAGCAGGCAGCGTGTACTCTACAGCAGGTACCGTGTAACCACAGCATCTGTATGAGGTTCACCGTACGGGTGAAGGAACGCAGACTCAGAGCACGCGAGTAATTTCCCCAGGGTCTTATGGGTGGAAAGGGCAGAGTGAGGGTTCAAACCCACAACTGCCTTTTCCAGAATCCACGTTCTTTTTCCATTCCTAAATCCAGAGGAGCCCCAAGGAAATGGTATCTTGGAAGAATGGGTGTGCAGCTCTCTTCAAGCCAGAAAGCCTGGGATGCCTTCGGAATGGCCCGGAACCTGGCAGGACGGGCCTGATCCATCGGGGGGCAATTAGGGTGACTAGGGCTTCCCCAGCTCAAACCCCGACTGCAGGATGACCTCGGAGGCTCCTTCTGAGGCCCACGCCATGAACTGCACACCCTCAACTGAACTACACTCTGTGAGACACAGAAACGCCACCTCCTGGGCTGCATTTGAAAGAAGCCCTGTCTGAGGAGACCCAGGGCAGCCCGGCCTGAGGGGGGGTCTCAGGCTCTGGTACCTACTAGCCTTGGGAAAGCCACATTATTCCCGTGTGCCCCTGCACCCTTTTCTGTAAAATCAGGTTAATACAGATACTTCATGGGCTTTTTGTGAGGACTAAATGGCACTGTGTATCTGTGAAAGTACTTTGTACATGGTATAGCATTACTATATTTATTACTGTATTATATAAGCTTTATTAAAATAAAGCTGATTTTATTGGACACATGCTCTGTGCCAGACATGGCTCTAAGTGCTTTAACGCCTCACCTCATTTAAGCACACATACAAGTATAAGGTCATTGCTGACCATCCCCTAAAGTATTCTCTCTACGTCCTATCAGGATGTCCGAATATGGGGTGCAGAGGAAAAGGAGTAGGGGCTTAGAATAGGAGACCTAGGTTCCAGTCCTGGTTCTGCCATCATTGGCTGTGTAACGTCAGGAAAGCTACTCACCCTCTCTGAGCCTCACTTGCCACATCTGAAAAATGTACTTGTCTTGCTAACCACTCGCTGAGAATCAAATAAAATGAATACGTGTGATTGCACATCTTACGCACTATTTATCCTTACAATATTCTTACAACCTGTGATGGGGATTCAGTTATTATTCCCATTTTACAGTTAAGAAAACCCAGGCCCAGAGAGTGAAATACAAACTCTGGCTAGGACTATCGTCACGGTTATTCTATAATAAGGCAAACACCTGTGAAAACAGACCCAAAAGGTCAATGGAAGCGGCTGTGTTTGCTTTACTTCCCTGTAGGCTGATAGCCTGATTTATTTCCAGTCCTGGCAACGAAATACATGAGAAGCATGTGTGAGCCCGAGTTCTGGTTTGTATGGAGCCCAGAGGCAGAGGGTTGGACGAAATGCTCCCGAATGCCCCCTCTAGTTGTCTGGCATCCACTGAATCTCGTGGGCCGGAGCAGACACCGCCACAGTTTCTTCCCCAGCCCCACCTGCCCATCTGGCGAGCTGTCCAGTCACAGCTATGTGTGAAATCTGTGGGTCTTCTGTGCTGAAGTGAGAGGATTCCCACCCCACTCATCCCCCACCGTGCGAGGCATCGTGTGGACAGAGGTGGCAGCACCTTCTGATCTTGTCAGGTCGTTGAGGGAGAAGAAAGGCACAAATTCACACCCTGGGCCAGAAAAACTGAATCCCTTGCTGTCCATTGGGCATCAAAGCCCTCATCAGTATTCCTTCTTACCAAGTTACCGTAGAATTATAATTTTACCAACATATATGTCATAGCTAAGAGGGAAGTCTTAAAACCCCACCTCCTTCAGGAAGTCTTCCTGAACTGATCTCAATGCTGAAACATTTTATTGTTGATTATGCATACAGGTAGAAAAGTACATACACACACCACACACACACACAATTTAACCAAGTGTCCTACCATGTCATTTTAAAAGGGACATCGGAGGGACTTCCCTGGAGGTCCATGGTTAAGACTCTGTGCTTCCACTGCAGGGGGTGTGGGTTCGATCCCTGGTCCGGGAGCTAAGATCCCACATGCTGCACGGCATGGCCAAAAAATAAAACGATCAGTAAGAAAACAAAAGAGACATCGGAGGCTCAAGGGGGTAAAGTGCCATTTTCTGTGGCTGAATTCTTCCCTACAACTAAGCATAACGGCACACTGTCCTCTCTCTCACCGCTCCCAACCACCACCTTATTCTTCTATTGAACACATATCACTGCAACATTGGACCAAGGCCCTGGGATGAGGGCAGATCGGGTGTGGGGTGGGTGCCCAGATTTATAAGGCGCTAATTCTTGCCCTGGAGGAGTCTGCAGTCTAGGAGGAGAAGACAGCTACACGGATAACCAGGTAACAGAGAGAGTGGTTAAGGTCAGAGAGAGAGAGACGTCAAGGTGCTATGAGAATCCAAAGAAAGAAGAGAGGATGCAAGATGCTCACAGTGTAAGTGGTCTTTTATACTGAATCTTGATGGGATGGGATCTGGACATGTAGGGATTCAGAGTGAGGAAGAGCCCTTTACACAGAATAGAAAATACCAGGAAGATGGACTTCCCTGGCAGTCCAGTGGTTAGGACTCCGTGCTTTCACTGCCAACAGGTTCCAATGCCTGGTCGGGGAACTAAGGTTCCAATGCCTGGTCGGGGAACTAAGGTTCCAATGCCTGGTCGGGGAACTAAGATCCTGCAAGCCTCATGGTGTGGCAAAAAAAGAAAAGTGTCCTGAAAGGGGAATAGTAATCTCTTCCCAGCCATCCTCAGAGGGTGGATTGAGGATGACATGATAACGAACATGAAGGTGTCTTGTGAACTGGAAAGGCATTCCCTTTATTGCTCTCCAGCCCAGGAGCTCTCCACATTAAGGTGCATCAGAATCACCTGAGGTGCTCGATAAACATGTAGTTTTTGGCTTCCGGCCATAAAAAATTGGCCAGAAGCCAAGAACTGGGACTGCATTTGCCCTTCTATCAACAGCTAGAAAATTGTTATATTCCAGTATACACATACATTTAAAAACCAATTTTCAGACATTGGAAAACTAGCTGCACAAGGGCTATGGTTCCTGAGAAAAGGAATGCAAACTAGGTGAGCCCTGATCGCCCTGGCTTGCCGCCTGGGAGATTGCTACGCAGGGAGGGGGAACAAGGCAGAGCACGACAATCTCTCTGAGTTGAGGTCACAGACACTGGAGCTTGGGGAGGCTGAGGTGGCCGGAATTTACAGGGCAGAGTTAGAGAAGAAGGAGTTACGCGAAGAAAGAGCTCCAGGAATCCGCAGAGAGCCCCCTTGAGTCTGTTGCTAAACACTGAACTGTACACATCCAGGGTAAAACTCTACAAGACTCAGCAAATAATGACGGGGTTTAAGCTGAACAATTCTCAGGGCTCACACAGGCTGGAAGAGATTAGAGCTCTGACCAGCCAGACTGAAGAGACCTTGATGGTGTTCAATCAGATGACAGAGTGATCGCACCATAGCAGTAGGGATAGATTAGCCCTAGAATAATGATTACTCTAGACTGGCCCTTCAAAAAAGCCTGAAAAGTAGTCTTGAAAGGACCAAGTGGACCCACAGGTAACTTAACTACTTGCAAAAACAAAGCCCAACACTCTTTAAAGGAAAACAACAAAATCCAGCACTCGACAAAGTCACATTCAGAATGTCCAGCATAGCATAGAACAATTACTAGATATGTGAAGAAGCAGGAAAGTGAGACCCAAACTAGGAGAAAAACATAAACATAATGAGGTGAGAAATGTAAGATATGAAAAAGAACTAAGTGGCACTTCCAGGGGTAAAACTCTCCTCACAAAGCTCAGAGGGAAAGAAAGACTGGGGAAAAAAAAAAATAAGAGACTCAGTGACTTGTGGAATAATATCAATCGGTTTGGATAGTTTCTGTTGCTATATCTTTAAGTTTATTGATTTTTTAAATTCTGTAGCGTTTATCTGCTTTAATCCCATCCAGTAAAACTTTCATTTAAGATACTGTATTTTCACCACTAAATGCTATCTATAAGAAAAAAGACTTTAAAGACACAGATAAATTTAAAGGATGGGAAAAATGTAACATGCTGTATTAGTTTTCTGGGGCTGCCATAACAAATGATCACAAATGTGGTTTAAGCCATTCAAATGTATTATCTTACAGTTCTGTAAGTTAGAAATCCAACACGGGTCTCACTGGGCTAAAATCAAGGCATTGGCAGGGCTGCATTCCTTTCTGAAAGCTCTAGGGGAAAATCAGTTACTCTGCCTTTTCTAGAGATGACCCACATTCCTTGGCTTATGGCCTCTTCCTCCATCTTCAAAGCAAATAAAGTAGGTCTAGTTCTTCTCACATCACACTACCCTGACCATTCTTTTGTTGTCATGTCTCCATGTGCCTACAGCCAGGAAAGGTTCTCTGCCTTTAAGGAATCAGGTGGTTAGATTTGGCACACCTGGATAATCCATGACAATCTTCCCATCTCAAGGTCTTAATTTTAATGGCATCTGCAAAGTCCCTTTTGCCATGTAAGGTAATATATTCATAGGTCCCCAAGGGTAGGATATGAACATTTTGGGGAGCTATTAGTCTGCCTATCACACATGCAAACATTAACAATGAGAAAGCTGGAGTGGCTACCAGACACTTGCACATGAAACGTTCATCAAAACAGGCTGTAGACTGGACCATATAAAAGGCCCAGAAGTTTCAATAAATGTAAAAAAGATTGAACTCACACGGAGTATGCTCTCTGACCACAAAGGAATTAAATTAGAAATCGGGAATAGAAAGATTTGGAAGTAACAAGGGAAATTACAAAATATTTTGCACTGAGTGAAAATGAAAACAAAATTTGTGGGATGCAGCAAAAACAGTGCTGGGTGGGAACTTTAGAGCTTTACATGCTTATATTAAAAAAGAAGAAAGGTCCAAAGTCAATAATCAAACCTTCTGGGACTTCCCTGGTGGCACAGTGGTTAAGAATCCGCCCACCAATGCAGGGGACACGGGTTCGAGCCCTGGTCCAGGAAGATCCCATGTGCCGCGGAGCAACTAAGCCCGTGCGCCACAACTACTGAGCCCGCGTGCCACAACTACTGAAGCCCACGCACCTAGAGCCCGTGCTCCGCAACAAGAGAAACCACTGCAATGAGAAGCCCATGCACCACAACGAAGAGTAGCTCCCTCTAGCTGCAACTAGAGAAAGCCTGTGTGCAGACATGAAGACCCAACACAGCCAAAAATAAATAAATATATAAAATTTAAAAAATATTTTAAAAACAGGCTAATAGGAAAATATTATAAACAACTTCATGCCAATAAGTTTGACTCTTCAGATGAAATGGACACATTCTTAAAAGACACTTATATCTACTTCCTATTGCTGCTGTTTACCACAAAGATGGTGACTTTTATTTTGGTTGCGCCACACGCCTTGCAGGATCTTAGTTCCCCAGGGACTGAATCCAGGCCCACAGCAGTGAAAGTGCCAAGTGCTAACCACTAGACCACCAGGGAATTCCCCCATTTAAAACAACACAAATTCACCATCCACCTTAGAGTTCTGGAAGCCAGAAATCCAAAATGCATCTCACCTCGCTAAAGCCAAGGTACTGGCAGGACTGCGTTCCTTCTGGAGGCTCTGGAGGAGAATGTGTTTCCCTCCCTTTCCCAGCTTCTGCATTCCTTGCCCTCTGGCTTCCAGACAGCAAGTGCCTCACTGTGGCCTCTGCTTCTGTTGTCACATCTCCTCTCTGACACTCTTGCCTCCCTCTCACAAAGACCCTTGTGATTACGCTGGACCTATCAGATCATCCAGAATAATCTTCCCAATTCAAGGTCCTTAACTTTACCGCACACTTAAAGTTGCTTTTGCCATATAAGTTAACATATTCACAGGTTTTGGCGACTAAGACAAAGGCATCTTGGGAGGTCATTCTGCCTACCAGAGACACAAATGGCCAAAATGGATACACAAAGAGAGAGAATGTTGAATAGCCCCATATCTACTAAAGTTCTTCCCACAAAGAAGCCTCCAGGCTGGGATGGCTTCAGTGGTGAATTATGTCAAACATTTAAGGAAGAAATGGAATTTGACTCATCATACCAAACACAAAAATTAACCTGAAACGGATCATAGGCCTAAACATAAAAGCATAAACAATAAAACTTCTAGAAGAACACACAGAATATGGTTTTGGCCGTGGGACAGGCAAAGAATTTTTGATAGGACACAAAAAGCATGAACTATAAAAGAAAGAAAGAAATTTTTCTTCATCAAAATAAAAACCTCATCAAAAGACAATGTTAAGAAAAAAAAAAGGTAAGCCACAGACTGGAGAAAATATTTGCAGTGCATACATCTGGCCAAGACTACTTTGCATAATAAATAAAGAACTCTTACAACTCAAAAATAAGGCAAACAATTCACCAGAAACAGTGGGTAAGGAAGATAATGGCCGAATGGCCAAAAGCACATGAGAAGATACCCGACAGCATTACTCAATAGGGAAACACTTACTAAAGCCATATTAATACACTCCTGATGGATAAAGTAAAAAAAAAAAGGCTAAAAATACCAAGCGTTAGCAAGGATGCAAAACATCTGAACCTCTCACATACTGCTGGTCAGAATAAAAAACTGTACAACCACTTTGGAAAACAATCTGACAGTTTCTTATTAAGTTAAATATATATATATATATATATATATATTTAGTATATGACTTGGCAACTCCAATTCTAGATTTTTCCTTCTGATAAGACACATGTAACATGAAACATGAAACATATGAAAGCATATGTCTACACAAAGACTTGTCCTTTAATGATCATAGCAGCTTTTTTCAAGATAACCAAAACCTGGAAACAACTAAAATGTCCATTAATAGGTGAGTAGAAAAATTATGGTTTACCCATACCATAGAAGACTACTCAGAAATAAAAAGGAACAAACTATTGATACCTATAAGAGAATAGATGAACCTCAAAAATATTATGCTGTGGGAAAAAAAGGAAGACACAAAAGAGTATATACTCTATGATTGCCATTTACATGAAATTCTAGAACAGGCAAAACTCATCTGTCTTGACAGGAAGCAGATCAGTGGTTGACTGGGGATGAGGATGACAGCAACTGACTGCAAAGGGGCATGAGGTAGTAACCTCATTTTTTGCAGTGATGGAAATTTTGATTAGAAGGTGTATATATTTGTCAAAATTCATTGAACCGTGCACTCAAAGTGGGTACATATTATTGCATGTGAGTTGTAACCCAATAAAGTTTTTTTTAAATGAAACAAAAAAAGTTAAAAATATGAAAACACTTGGGCCCCATTTCAAGTGATTCCAACACAGCAGGACTAATACGGGGCCCAGATATCTGTGTTTTAAACAAGCTCCATAGAGAATTATGCTGCAGGCTGTTTTGCTTATAGAAATGGTATTGGTTTCTATGAACACCCAACTCTTATTCAGACAACGAATCAACTAGGCAAGCAAGGAAAATTCAGAAGAAAAGTGTTTGAGTTTTTGTGGGCCCTCATCCCACCGCTCAACCTCCATTCCTCAGCTGGAATACCGGTCACTACCAAAGCATCCTCCTGGAAGCTGGCTCAGCTGTGGCTAAGCTCCCTTCACGCATTCTTTACAAAAGGAAGTCTGCTAGGAAAATGGATGGGAGGAAAGCACAGTAAAAACACAAGTGCAGAGAAACCAATATATTTATTTGCAGAGCACAGATCCTTTCCCATAATGTCATTCAAGTCTGGCACCAGGCGGGCTTGGCTGGCCCAGCTCACAGGACACGTGGTACCAACAGATATGCCTACTCTGGGGGGGAACAGCAGGTCCATAGGGAGGCTGGTGGCCCACCTCGGTGGAAGATACAACAGTACAACAGATATGCTAAGGGTACTCATAGCCCAGAGGAAAGGGTCATTTTTTTGCCAGATTGGATTGAACGGAGGTGCTCTATTTCCATTCCTTAGTCTTTTCCTGCTGCCTGACATATCTCCCCTGTCTTCCTCTGTTCTACTTGTTGAAACACTTCCCATTCTTCAAGGCCCAGCTTGAATAACACCTCCCCCTTATCAGATCACCATAGTCAAACACAACTTCCCACTCCCCCGAACTCCTATGGCACTTGGCTTGAAGAGCCCTTACAGAAATTTTGATTGGTATTTTAGATATTCATGTGCATGCTGTATCTACTAGGTTGTAATCTTGATTATAGAAACTATAACTTATGGTCCATGCTAGGGCTAAACTACATAGTTCCTAGTACGTTACTTGGCGCTTAGTCTGTGTTTTATGTACATGTATTGTAGAAAGTAATGAATGATTCAGTCCATGCGGATTCCTATCTCTGAGCTTTTGCTTATGCTGTTCCCCCTTTCTAGAAAATCCTTCCCACTTCAAGTCTTATTCCCTCCAAGGAGCCTTCTCAAATCCCCAAGCTGTTGGGCTCCTATAGCGCTCTGGGCAATCTCTATCTTATCACTTACAACAACCACCTTCTATTGAAATTAAATATTTATTACCTGTTTCTCCTACTTAACCAGAAGCTTCAAGAAGCCAAAGAGTCCGTCCTAGTCATCCTTATCTTACCACCACCTAGCACAGTGTTCGGTGTAGTATGCATTTCATAAATATTTTTCAAACAGACCGCTCTCTTAAGAAGTTTCTGGAAGCGTTAGCCCTGTGACACAGAGGGCCCGGTTTATTTAGTCTGTGTTCCCATTAGAGTGGCCCAAACTGTCCTGAGGTCTCATTCCCAGACAAAATCCAGCGGAAACAGCCTTCCCACCCGAACTTTCTCCTTGGCTGGAGGGGTAGGACCGGATGTTCGCTGGGGTCCCTTACTGTCCTCTGATCCCCCCGATCCAGGGAAGACCCCAGCAGAACAGACTGCCGAGCGTGTGGCCTCTCCTCACAAGGTCTTTAAGGTGGACCCTCGTCCTCTAGGATGACTGGACATAGGAAAAAGAACCCGTGACCTGTCAGACCACCTCTTTCCAATACACTTCTCTCTCCTTTCACCACCTTTCCTTTCTGCGCTTCCTCGTTCTCCCAGCCGCTCTCCTCCTCCTCTTTCCGCATCTGCTTCTGCTCTCCTACCGGTCCCACCGCACTCTCCCGGTGCCGCTGCTTCCGCCTGGCCGGCTTTCCCTTTCTCGCCAGATCCCGCTCATCCATCCCGGGTCCCTTCGTTTATCCTGCTCCCCTGCCAGCCCTGCAGGAAGCCGAGACTCCTCACGAAGCTTAGAGGTGGGAGGTTGGGGGGGGGAGGGGTGGGCCCTGGCGCCGCGGTCCCGCCCCTCGTGCGTGTGTGAATGTCTGTGTGGCGGTGACGCGGCGCCGGCGGAGAGCGAGGCGAGCGGATCGCCGGGGCTGCTCGGCTCCTGCGCGCCCTCGCGCTCCCCGCCGCCCGCCCAGGCGGAGGCAGGGCGCAGGCGGCGGCGGGCGGCATGGAGAGCTTGCTGGAGAACCCGGTGCGCGCCGTGCTCTACCTCAAGGAGCTCACGGCCATCGTGCAGAACCAGCAGAGCCTCATCCACACGCAGCGCCAGCGCATCGACGAGCTGGAGCGGCGGCTGGACGAGCTAAGCGCCGAGAACCGCAGCCTGTGGGAGCACCAGCAGCTGCTGCAAGCCGTGCCTCCGCCCGGGCTCGTCCCCCCGTCACCAGCCCCGCTGCCGGCCACCCCGGCCACCGCCGCCTCCGGGGCCCAGGAACAGCTCCGGGACCACGGACAGCTCCCGCCCACCGCGCCCGAGAAGCCCCCGCTTCAGCACCACGGACAGCTCCTGGCGCAGCCCCAGGCGGGCCCCAGCGGCAGGGCTCACGCATCCCAGCCGCCCCACCACCACCCGGCGGGGCCAGGGGCCGTCGCCGACAAGGAGAAGGAGCGTCCCCCGAGCTGTTGCGCCGCTGCTGGAACCCTCCTTCAGCACAAATCCCCCGCCGCCCTCGGCAAGGGCGTCCTGAGCAGGAGACCCGAGTGAGTGGGGAAGGCGGCACGGGGACCAACGTGCCGGGAGGAAGGGAAGCAAACGGGCGTGAGGAGGGGACAAGGGGGAAGTGGGGTGCACCCGAGACTGAAGGACTAGGGCCTTCAGTGTGCTTGCGGGGAGAAGTGTGTCAAGGAGGCTTGGGGGAAAGGAGGGAATGATATCAGTGTCTGAAAGGGCTTGGGAGGTGTTGGAGCCAACGGGAGTATCCCAACCATCACTGGGGGCAAAGGAGGAAAGAAATGAGGGTTATTGGAAACTGGCAGATTTTAAAGGGGACAAGACTGGGGGGCAGATTAAACTGAAGAAAAGAGAACAGTTGAAGAATCTTTTCAAGTTAGGAAAAATCTGGATGGGAGTTTGGGTAGTAAAATTATTCGAATGGAGAGTGAGCTATGAAAAAGACGGAGGCTTGGCAAAGAGACATGTTGAGAGCTTTGAAAAGGGCAGGGTCCAGGGGGTCTGAGGGGCTTCAGAAGGCAGAGCACAAGGCTGAGAGGCAGGATGATGTGAGAAGGCGGGGGGCTGGAGACAGAGGAAGAGGAAGGGTGGGAGAAAGCGTTTCCCAGAGGAACGAGGTGGCTCTTTAAGTGATGCAGTGGGAGTCCAAGCCAGGAGTGGCTCATTTGGACACGCTTACTCTGCTCTGACCTGAGTGGGCACCTTTCTTCTGAATGCCCACAGACCCAGAGGGGTGCAAGGTAACAACCCACCAGGCCCATAGAGGGTCCCTTTATAGTGTCAGGATTCAGTCTGGTTGTAGCTTTTTCCTCTGACTCAAGGAGGATTTCTGTGCTGGGTGTTAGCAATCGTGGAAAGGGGATAATGATGAGAGAGACAGTTGGCTTGCGGAGATGGTATTTGGGTGGAATTCCTGTTTAAATCTCTGTTGTGGCTGGTGACTGCAAACCTTGCTTCCCCTTGGTTATTTGGTGATGACTGGAATCCCATGTTAGGTCCAGAGAGAAATATGCTCATTAGCCCCTGATGAGAAACTCTAGGACTTCAAGCTCTTTCTTTATGCCCAATGTCCATGAACTAGAGATATGGGGAGAAGAGATGAAAGAGGATTGGAATATTCTCTCCTCTGTATTGGGAAGGCTGTGACCAAGTCAGCTTCCTTTCTCTCATTAGACAGGTGATAGAAGAACACCTCACGGGAAATCAGAACCTAGTCAGCGCCTGCCCCTGGCGATGGGGATGCTAAGGGAGTTGGGGGAGGGGGTGGGAAGGGTGGAGAGCCAAGAATCACCTTCAGCAGCCTTGGCGTGCCTTAGTCTAGGGCTACTTGTGAAGATTTGATGTAGACTCATTTTCTCCTCGCATCTACTGCAGAGTTAGACAAGTTGGGTCAGGACACAGGATAGATTTGACCAGAACTTCGGGTCCTTAGGCAGAAGATCCAGGATGATCTCGCAGCATTTGATGCAAGTCCCAAGAAGATGTGGTTTTCCTTCCTACCTTCCTCAATGGCCCATTTGCCCTTCCTTCAGTTTAATGGTTTTCTTTCCTTATCTGGCAGAAAAAGCAGAAAGTCAGTTTTCCCTCAGTGCCCCTGGCTCAGTAAGAGGCAAAAGGCAAAAAAAAAAAAAAAAAAAGGAAAAAAAATCCAAGATACTATGTGGCTTTTTCCCCAAATACGGGCAGCTATTCCATTCCATTTCCCGGGGGTAGCCACGGCTTTGTGGGAATTGTGCTTCTTCATCTGATTCCGCTCCTCACGCCCTTTGGCGTCTCCCTCCTCCTCCACCACGTCCCCACATTCTTTGCATCCCTTCAGGGGACTGTGTGGGCAAGACCGGTTGAGGAAAGATCATTTTTCTTGGATAAGGACTTTGCTGTGGCCCCCAAGGTGGCTTAAAGACCCAAACTCTCCTGCTCAGGTGCTCTTGCTGGGAATCCAGGGATTTTAGGAATCACCTGGATTCCTACCCATCCTCACATGTCAAAACTGGAGAGAAACCGTCATGTCCTCATCTTTCCTTCTCCCTTGTCCTGCTTTTGCTTCCCAAGGGAGCAGAACAAAAATAAGTAGTTAAGATGGTGGAAGAGAGTGGAAGTTTTGGAAATCTTTCACGCGGGAAGTTGTGCCAGGCACCAAGAGGTTAAACCCAGCAGTAACTCCTTCCTTTCTCCAGATCCTCCAGCTTTTACCCCCTGCTCCCCAAGCCCGGACACCCAGAGACTTAGGGAGCTCAGACACGCATGCCTCCTCACTCTTCCTGCAGCTCCCTCCCCACTCGCATGGGAAATCATGAACATCAAGGCGGACTGAACGCCCTTTGGATCACCCATTTCTTCCCACTGTTTTGCTTAACTTCAGTCCAAGTTTCCCCCCCCAGAATCTCAGGAAGGAATCATCTTTGCTGACTACGTGTTTAGCCCCACCCTGCTCTCCACCCACGACCCCAATTTTGCACGTCTTGTCCTCCTCTGCCCAGCCTCTCAGTGGTGTAGGGCTAGATGCAGGCGGCCGGCAGGGGCCCCTCTCCATGGATCCGGTGACATGGGGAGAGGGAGAGCTGAGCCAGCAGCCCTCTCCCTGGGGCCTCTCCTGGGGATCTCCCTGATGAATCAGTTCTCTACTGGGCACGCTGATGTAGGAGGAAGAGCCAGCGGAGGGGGTCCCTGGGTCATAATTTTGCTGAAATCCGTTCTTACGTCCCCTTCTCTGGACCCATCAGGTTGAGAATGCAGCTCTGGTGAGGTTGCTGAGGGTGCGTGAGGGTTACCAGGGGCCAGGCAGCGTGAGATGCATTACCTCACCGCACGGCTTATCTCTTAGCCCCAGAACTCATCTTCCTCCCCAAATCCAGGAGACGCAGGAGCCCTGGGGACCCTGGGGCTGGGAAATAATAGATTATTTAGTTGTCATCAGATCTGCATTAACATGCAACCTGGCCTCTCTCCCTCCTTCAGCTGAGGGAGCTACTGAAGGTGATGGCCTTGGAGGTCTGGCCAAGGAAGCAACAACGCGGGTGTGGGTGAGCTCAAAGGCATCACGGAAGAACAACACCCGAGGGGTTAAAATTCTTTCTCTGCTGCTTCCTGGCTCTCGCTAAACTCCAGCCCCCACTGCCTTTGCCTCTTAATGAGAGCAGCAATCTAGCTTCCTCCTCTTTATTTTTTCAATCAAGGCTCACAGCATCTACAGAATTGATTATCCCTTTCCTGGCTGGAGCCAGAGCCTCAGCTTGACCTGGCAAAAATCCCCTCCGCGTCATGGAAGCACGTGACCTGACCTGAAGCTCCCGGCTTCAGTGTGGCCACAACTTCTCTGTCTGAGCACACGTTGGCCCACCCACCCAGCCATGCATTTAGAGCCAGCGGACCCCAGTGTCTGCCCAAGTCCCCAAGCCCACAGGCAGAGGATTACTGGATGGTGGCAAAGATTCCTGCCTTATAATTCAAATTCAGCACCTACCCTGGGCTCCCTACCTCCAAGGCACCGTGAAGTCCGAATAGCTCCCGCGTTCTCCTCTTCCTCCCTTGTCTTTCTTTACACCCTTCCTCTTCCTCCCTACTTTCCCCCTTCTCCTTTTCCTTCCTTTGCTCTTACCCTCCTTCCCTCCCCTCAAATATGTTCCCTCTCCTGTATTTTCTTCCTTCCATCCTTTGCTTCCATTTAAGCTGCGTAGGGAAGTCTCCTCCTCTCTGCTCCCACCCTAAGCGTAAACTGAATCTTGAGTCATCTTTTGAGCACCACGGTCTCATGCTACCTGGAGGCCGGGGCACGGCCGGAAGACCCCTGGACGTGCTTTTTAGCCTGTTGTCTGAGATGCTGATTGGAGCCGGCATCTCTGCTCCTACTGAGTCCGGGTTGTCTGCCTGGAGGTGGCAGACAGCAAAGACTGGCCCCTCCTGGGAGCTATTAAGAGAGTATGACGGTCTGTCAGTCAACTCTACTGTATCAAGCGTCCGGTCCGTTCAAAAAGACAGGAGAGATGCCGCCAGCCCTTTGCTCAACACACCCAAGACACAGACCTAGAAACACCTAAATAAGTGGAAGCGGACCGCAGGTGCCCAGAGCCATCCTCTATCAGAACAGAATGGGGTTAAGAGGGTGAGCGTACAAAGCATGTTCAGAGCCCAGAGAGGTTTCCTTGGTTGGCGTCAAGGGCTTATGTCAAGAATAGCGAGAACCAAGGAGAGCTGGAAGGGGGACGGAGCCGGGAGGAGCCGATCCACAGAGATGTCTGTGCTACGCGTGCTCACCATCCCACCCTCTGACCTACAGCCCCTCCCCCCATCATCCCTCCCCCGACTAGGCTAAACCCATCAACGTGGGAAGGAGATCTGGTGCCGGGGTCCTTTCTGCCTTGTGGCCGAAAGCCCTTCTTGCTGAGGAAGCAACGTTACTGCCTGGCTCCCTGGCCTGCCTGTCCTCCTTCTCTTTCCTGTCTCAGCGAGGAGAGAGCTTCGGGCTGCTCACCTGGAAAAGGGGCCGAATGAAGGCTCACTGAGAGGAGGGCGTGGGTGTCTTTTGCTCACTCAGCGGCTGGTACGGAGCAGGCACTGGTGACGATCTGCTGTCCCCTGCCTCTCCGAGGGCCTGGACCAGTGTTCTTCCCTCCCTCTCATCCAAAAAGAAACCAGTCACCCCAGCCTCAGGAAAACCCGACGGCCTCCCTGCTGCTCAGCAGCCCGTGTGCCTTCCTCCCCAGCCATCTCCTTCCTAGCCGGAGCCCTTCCTGGGCCCACACAGTCAGCACCAGTGGCCCTTGCACAGGCATTTGGCGCGTCTTCCTCTTGGCCTGAAACCCAGTGGGAGGAGCAGCAGTTGGTCCTGCTGATTCAGCAAATATCTATGCGGCCTGAGTTTCAAAGATCACTTATGAAAAACGGCAGATGGGGGTCAGGTCTGGTGGGGGGAGAGTGAATGAAAGGGAGGGTGACATGAAAAAGTGGGGAGAGCCAGGACAAGCAGCTGGACCCTGGTCTGGAAAGAGGCCTGGATCTTGGATTGAAATCCCACGTAAGGGGTTTCTTAGTAAGAGGTCCTGAGGATGCTTTCATTGCATCTGGCAGATCCCCAAATGTAAGGCCATCTGGCAGGATCTCCGAGGCTTGGGCCACTGCAGCGCCTTCCTCCTCTGCTTCTGGAAAAGCACAAAGCGCGGGTTCCCACACGGGCTGCTAAGGGTTTTTGTTTTCACGCAGGAATGGAGCGGTCCTCTCCATTTCAGGCAATGAGGGCATTAACAAACAGAAAGGGGCAGGAGTAGAGCGAGGGAGAACTTAGGCTGTTCAGGCCAACAGGAACTTAAGGAAACCATAGAATCACAGAATTTTCAAGATCTAGGTGGTTCAGAACATGGGCTTTGGAGGTAGGCATACCTGGGTATGAATCCTGCTCTACCACCTACCAGCTGGGACACCTTACATTCATGGTGTACCTTCTTTGAGCCGTGGTTTTTTCATTTATGATATGAAGAATAATATCTACTTTAAAGGGATGTTTTAAACTTTTAAAATTAGATAGGTTTTTTTTTTTTTACTGTTTCAGGCACAAAGTAAGTGCTCAATATATTGTAACATTTCTATGGATAAAGAAACCAGGGCCCAAGGCTCATCCAGAGTTAGACCATAGCTATCCAGGAGAATACAGGTTCAGCATTCCTTCAGGAATTCTTCCAGGCCACCTATCTAGAGTGACCTTTCCTCAACCACTCCCCTACCTCTGGACAGTGTGCACCCAAGCTATTCCAGATATGTGAATGGGCGCTTGCCTTAAAATGCAGCTAGGCAGGACAAATCACCATCCCTTAGTGATCTATAATGAGGTCTCACAACTGTATAGCTGGGAAATGCTTCCTTAAGCCCAACCTAAATTTCTTCGGTTGCATTTTCAGATTGTTTGCACTTCTCTTAAGGACACTGAAGGGATCTGAGTTACCACCCAATACCCCGTGGGGATGAGAATGACCTCATCCATTTTCTAAATGGGGAAACTACAGTCTCATCTAGTACGCAGACGTGACAAGGACAAAAGTGGAGAGTGGGGGACTGGAGTCTGAACCAGGAGATTGCCTCCCATTTGCTGGAATGAAAGCTAAACCCATTGCTCCAAATTCTTCCATCCCGGGAATGGAAAGGACAAGGTAGAACCGCACTTTGCAGGACTCTGAGGTCAGAAAGTGAGGCAGAACAGCAGGGAGGGGCCGAGAAAAGGGGAGGCCTGACCCGACGTGGGGTTCTGGTGGAGGCTGGGGGGGAGGGTGGCTGGAGGAGGACTCTGATTTTCCTGGTCAAGCCGAGAGGGTAAAGGAGTTTCTTCTCGTAAGGACTCTGTTAGATGAAATACCTTCTAGAAAACACAAAACAAACGGAAAAGAAAGGGTGGCAAGGTGGTCGTGGCTGTGTGTGTGTGTGTGTGTGTGTGTGTGTGTGTGTGTGTGTGTGTGTGTGTGTGCGTGCTGAGACACGGCGTGGGGCAAAGGCTGTCGTGCTGTTGCTGTTTGGAATATCCCATCTGGAGGGTTATGTAACTCTGTGATGCTAATGCCTGGGCTGTGCTGAGCGCTCCCTTTCCTTGCCAGCTGGGGCCCGGGCTCTGTGGACAGGGAGCCTGCAGGCCTGTCCAAGTCCAGAGAAGTGTCCCCCTGCCCCACACCCTCACGCTGTATGGTGGCAGGTCATTTCCTCCGGGCCACAGCTGCAGGGGCTGGAGGGCCTTAGGAGCTGGACCAGGGTCCCCCAGCCCCTCTGGGGAGTCAGGTGAATGTCAGAGCTGGAAAGGTCCTGTTAGGTCATTTGGACTGAACTTCTCATTTGGCAAACGAGAAAACTATGGCCCAAGACAGAAGTGACTAGTGCTTCCAAACTGGTTAGTGGCCGAACTAGGTATAGAACTCAGCTTCTCTAAACTCTTCATCCAGTACTCTCGTCAATATAGTGGGGGACCAAGAGGACCAGTCAGGACTGCTCCGTGGGTGTGCGTGGCCAAACTTACCGCGAGTTATGGGGCCTTCAGGCATTCCACAGGGGTCTCGCTGCCTTCCAGAATATCTCGCCTATGCCAGCAATTCTACACGTAGAGATTCCTTTGGGTACTTCAAGGTTATCCCCCTTGTTAAAATGCAAATTCTCCTAGGACAGGAGAAAAAAACAACACATTTGGCTCTATTAGACTGTTGCACTTCAGCATGAAAGAGTTCATCTGAGCAGTTTCTGAAGGGCGGGTTTGATAAGGGAGGAGGATGCCTAGCGGCCAGGGCAGCAGGCTTATAAGGCATTGAGGGGCTCACGGGGGATGCTGTTGAGAGTCTAAATGGTCTTCGCCTCCACTGTATTTTGCAGAGAATTAGCACTGCCTTGCCTGGGCCTGGTAAGCAAAGGGCAGGGACCCAGGGCACTCACTCCCACACTGGCTTGTCTTGAAAAAGTAATTATCTGGGCTGGAGAAGGAATACTTCCCCAAGGAGCTTCATGTGTAAAAGTCATAACGCAGGAATTTAAGGAGCATCCTGGTGCTTGGTAAGCACTTTTGATCCTTTCTAGGCTCTTAAAATAATTTTTTTTTTTTTTTTTTTTTTTGCGGTACGCGGGCCTCTCACTGTCGTGGCCTCTCCCGTTGCGGAGCACAGGCTCCGGACGCGCAGGCTCAGCGGCCACGGCTCACGGGCCCAGCCGCTCCGCGGCATGTGGGATCTTCCCAGACCGGGGCACGAACCCGTGTCCCCTGCATCGGCGGGCGGACTCTCAACCACTGCGCCACCAGGGAAGCCCTTAAAATAATTTTTTGGGTGGCAAAATTTCACACAGCTCTATTGGGGTTTGTCACGGTGGGGATGAATAGCATGGGGGATGGAGGCCAACTCAACACCTAGTAGGTGTGTGGTGAGTAATGCTGGAAGGAATAAACTCTCAGTGCGTAGGGCACAGGCAGGCCCATCCACGCTTGAGTGGAGGGAGGGGGTATGGAGTCAGGGCTGAAGAAGGTCTCATCTGGAGGGAGCCCCACCAGGGGGTGGGCTGTGCTCTGGCCCACGAGCACAGTTTCTGCAGCTGAGCACCTGGGAAATGCTGGATCAGAGGCTTAGCTCTTAAGGCCATCTGGGGAGTGAGGGGGACCTGGGTGCCCCTCGCAGCTAACAGATCCCACCTCAATTCTACCGGTGAGTATGGAGAGCCCTCCTTCCGCTCTGCCCCCAGCCTCTGCCCAGTCCAGTCTTTAGCCTGGGAAGCTGCATTAAGAATGAAGCATGAGGGACCTCCCTGGCGGTCCAGTGGTTAAGGCTCCGCACTTCCACTGCAGGAGGTGCAGGTTCGATCCCTGGCTGGGTAACGAAGATCCCGCCACGGCCAAACAAAAGAATGAAGCAGAGAAAGCCCTTGGAGTGTTTCACCTCAGACACCCACACACATGGCCTGTCAGCAGGTTGAACCAGAAACGGAAAATGGACCTATGAGGATGGGAGGGAGAGGAAGCCGGAATCGCGGCCACGTCTCCAGGTAGAAAGAGACAAAGGAGAGCTGGACTCTGGGGTCCCACTCTGGCCTGGGAGAAGCAACAGGAAGCAGCATCAGGCTCCAGGCCTCTCCTCTTTCTCTGCCAGGCAGTGGCGTCAGCTCTGGTCAGGGAGACGTTAGGACCCTGCCGGGAGGCGACTAGATGTGAATCCGGCGTGGCTGCGTTTGTGGGACTGAGGGGGTGCGTCTGAGTGTGGGTGAGTGTTTTCCTGACTTGGGCTGGGGGAAAGGGGTGAGGATCCCACCACACAGCACAGGCCTTCCTTCTCCCTGTCTCCCCACCCCCGGGGCTCGTCACCCTGTCAGGACTCTGGGTTCCTTCTCCTTTTCTCTGCGTGCTTGTTTCTCTCTTCTGGCCAGCCAGGTCCTCCCGTCTGTAAAATGGGGCGAGTCTACAGTGCCTCCATGCCCCGTTTTCTACCCCTCACTCTGCCTCGAGCGTGAAGAAGACCTGGCCTCTGGAGGCTGTGAGCTCCTGGGAAAAAGGCTGCCCGGACGGTGGGCGGCGTAGGGGCGAGACATCTGGGGGTCTAGTGACGCATTTTGTTTGGAAGGTCAGGTACCAGCAGCAGCAAGATGCATATGCCAGGCTGCAGCGTGATCTTCCCTGCACCCAACTTGGCCTGGCTGCGGCCAGGGACTGGCGCCCACGACCTCTCTGGGCTGGACAAGTCAGGTCAAACCAGCTGTCCCCCTGCCTCCAGCCAGGAATGCACTCCCCATCCCAGCAGAGAGGCAAGGGAATTCCACCATTTCTTCTGTGATAAATGATTCCAAACGACCACAATTTTCATTCAACACATCAATCCAACACAATGATTATTTAAAACAGCAACAGCAACAAAAACTCTGCAGAGCAGTTGGGAATCTCTTGCCTATGTCTAGTTTCAGCGTTTCCAGTGCACAGTCTGGTCTTTACAAACGGAGATGCCCTGGTGCTTCCAAACCGGCTGGTTGGGCATCTTGGACATTCCTGGAGCTACTCAACTCGTAAGAGCCCGTGGGTGAGGGCCAAAGGGAATTCCAGAGGCAGGTGAAGGCACCGTGCTGCACAGCACTGGATCGGGGTGGGGAGGGAGCCCAGAAGCTAGACTGAGCCCAGAAGCCAGGACTCCCGAGTTCCGATTGCTGTGTCCACCCTCACAGACCCCAAGTGTGACCTTGCAGCAAGCCGCTCCCCCTTCACTGGGCCTTGGTGTCCCCTCTGCCCAATGGGGACAATCAGTCTTTGCCCACCTTTGGGCCCCTCTCCGCCCTCAGCTCACTGAGTCTGTGGCAAAGCAGGGCTGTTCAGAGGCTGCTGCAGCAGGAAGCACTTACCTTAGACGGGCAAAGTGACCTCCAAATGGTAAGAGCCTTAGGAAGGGAGCTCAGAACCCACTCTCCATTTCGAGAAAACAAAGGAGACAGACCCTGGGGCCGGGTGTAGGGCGGCCAGGCCCCGCAGGTCGGGGAGGGCGGGGTGAATTCTGCGGGGGCTTCCCGCTCCAGTCCCCCAGGAATTTCCACGGGGCCCCCTCTGGACATTGGCGCGTCAACAGCTGGAGGGGAGCGCTAAGGATGCAGCCCCCTCCTCCCCCCGACTCGCCGAGAGCCTGGGGAAGCCCTTCCGCGGGCGGCGCATCCCATGGGCTCCGCGGGGGCGGACCCAACGAGCCGGGCTCGCGGCTGCGTGGGCGGCCTGGCGAGCTGCGGCGGGCGGCGCGGGATCTACCCGCCCACGCGCCCCTCGGCGCTTCCCAGCGGGGGCGGCAGAGTGAGCCCCCACCCCCGCGCCCGGAAGCCGCGCGCCCTGCGCCCATCCCGGCGTGGAGGCTGCTGAGTCACGCGCCCGGGAAGCGCGGCCGCTGCTCCCCCATCCCCCCCACTGCGCGCCCGGGCCCCGTGGGGGTGGGGAGGGGCGCGTCTCGCGGGTCCGCTGCTCCCCTCCCCCCACCCCCGCGGCCCTCCCCGCTAGCCTGGCGAGCCGCCCGCCCACGTCGTCTGGGAGCATCCCAGCCGCGCGCCTCCCGGGGGAGGAGCTTCCGGGCTGCGACCCCGCCCCACACCCGACAGGCCGGGCCGCTGCCCGAGGGTGTGGGCGCTGCGGGCGGGGCGTGCGCTCCGGTCCCGGCCTCCGTGGGCCACTGCCCGGGTTGGGGGGAGGGCCCTCGCCGTGCTGGGGGAAGCCGGGATCACGGTGGTGTCACAGAGGTCGGGGAGGGCGGGGTGAATTCTGCGGGGGCTTCCCGCTCCAGCCCCCCAGGAATAGAACGGAGGTCCAGTCCTACCGAGCGTCCACCTCCCTAGCCTTCCTTGTACCCGAGTCACCTTGGCCAGAGAATCCGAGCTCCGTCTTAGCCTTCCATATCTATATTTGTATTTTGTACAAGTACAAATCTTCGAGTTCTGGCCCAGCCTGTGATAACCATAGTGGCTCAGAAGGTGGCCTGGGGTTTGAACCCTGACTCGGTCATGTACTAACTGTGATCCTCAGCAATGACAGCCTTGGCTTCCTTGTCTGTAAAATGGGGGTAGGATTAGTGATAACCTTCCAGGACCGCTGCGAAAATTCAGAGTTGATGCCAATAAAGCACTGAGCAACCCAGCCGCACTGGGAACTCGAAGGACAGCAGTTATTCGGGGACCCCTCTGGCAGGAACTGGGCCAGAAAGTGATTTTTGAAGGTGGAGGCTTCCCGAGGGCTCCGAACGGGGCTCCTCCTTCCCTCCCTGACAACCTCTCAAATATTTGAATACAGTCATTCCCCCTCCCTGGCCTCCTGGACGGCTCCCTCCAGCCGCCTCCTTTTCTTTCTCCTTTTCTTTCCAGTGAGCACACTGACGCCTACACTTTCTGCTCCACGTGGGTCTGGGGGTGTCTCTGCCCACCTGGTCACTGGCTTCTAGCTCCCAGAACACAGCAGCTGGAGACAGCCCTGTGGCCCAGGAGGTGTGGCCCAGCCAGCGTGGGGGCAAGGAGAGTCCCTCCCTCCCCCTTCCCCCTCCCCCTCCCCTCCCCCTTCCCCCTCCCCTCCCCCTTCCCCTCCCCTCCCCTCCCCTTCCCCCTCCCCCCTTCCCCCTCCCCCTCCCCTCCCCCCTCCCCCTTCCCCCCTCCCCCTCCCCCCAGCGTTGCAGGTTCATGGACCCTGCCTGGCTCTGGATGGCACCTAGGAACCCACTGGCTTTCTCGGCCCCGGGCCACACAGATGGGACCTGGCAAACGAGGTCAATGAAAGTCCCTGGGCTCTTTCTGCTGTCTTCCGCTTCTGGCCACCTGTACTTCTGCAAGTGGCTTTCATTTTAACACCCAAAGAGCTGAACTTTTCACATGGCTCCGTTTGTTTTCATTTTGTTAATCCGGTTGTGTTCTTTTTAAAAGTTAATTTACTCTTTTCAAACAGGTAATACTTCGACATAGTCCAAAATTTGAAAGATGCAAGTGTTCTCAGTGAAAAGTGTCTCCCTGCCCTTGTTTCCCACCCACTCACCCACAACCCTACCCCCATCCGCTATCCCCAGCAACTTCTGTTAGAAATTTCTTGTGCATCCTTCCAGGGATAGTCTATATATATTCAAGCAAATATATATATATATATATATATACTTGTTTAGATATGTGTATGTTTCTTTTTACACAAATGGTAGTATACTATATGCCACTCTGCATCTTGTGTTTTCCCCCCCCCCAATAATAATCTATCCTGATGATCCTTCCATATTCAGTATAAAAAGAGCTGTCTCATTCCTTTCAATAGCTGTAAAGTATTCCATTGTGTGGCTGTCCTTTCTTCTCGTCTGCTGAGCGTGTAGAAGGCAAGCTCTGGGTAGCCTGCCTCTGTGTAATCATTTGGGGTGGGCTTTTCTGAGGGTGGGGTGGGTGGTGGATGGGTAGGCAGACATTACCCAGGGGCTCCACTTGAACTTGGCCCTCCAGCTGCGGACCTGCGGCTGGAGCCTCCTACAGACATTGGTAAATTGCGGTAGAAATAAGATTAAGGGAGCGGGCTTCCCTACCTGAAAACGCTTCACCACTCTTCCAGCTTGGAAGAGTTGTCTGCAGTCCTCAGGGCTGGGGGAGCTCCCAGGATATTATAATCTGGTTCAAAATGAGGTGAAAGTGAGTCCTACAGCCCCACCTCCTTCAGGAAGTCTTCCTTAACTGATCTAATAAACAGAGTTTCTCATCGCCTCTTCCCCTACTTCCCACCCCGGGCTGAGCACACTCCAGTTCTTGCTAACGATGAAGTTAATTCTTCATTCCTGTGGCTTAAAAGTGCTTGTTTTCTTCTCTCCATAAGTATATGCTTACGGCATCTGTATTCTTTCTTTCACTTAACAAATATTTATCGATTATCTGCTGTGTGCAGTTACTGTGCCAAGTACCAGGGAACAGTAGTGAGCAAAAAACCTCACATCCCTTCAGGAAGCTTATAGACAAAAAATGAACTAGATTAAGAATGAAAACAGAGTACGTCTGATGGGATAAGTGCTCTGAGGAGAAATAAAACAGAGCAAGGGGGCCTGGGAATAAAGGGATTTGCAATTTCAGACAGGGTGCCCTGGGCAGGCCTCCTGGAGAGCTAAGAGAGCACCTGAGAGATGCCCTGGAGGAGGGGTTCTGTGCCATCTGGGGGAGGAGATTTCCTGGCCAAGGCGGGCGCAGCACAGAGGTGAGTGAGGGAGCCTGTCTAGTTGTTCAGGTAAGACAGGGGCAGAGGGAGCGCAGGGAGAGTGATCTGAGGTGAGTCAGAGACTTTGGTGGGGTGGAGGGAGGCTGGGGGCGTGCAGGGCTGCAGCAGATCCTGTAAGAGGTTCTCACCTGGTATTTCCAAATCCACCGGGCAGTGTTTGGAAGCGCGTGGGGACGTTTTAGCTGTCGCAGTGGCTGGCAGGGTTAAGGGGGGGAAGCGCGTGGGGACGTTTTAGCTGTCGCAGTGGCTGGCAGGGTTAAGGGGGGGAAGCGCGTGGGGATGTTTTAGCTGTCGCAGTGGCTGGCAGGGTTAAGGGGGGCAAAGCATTGCTCTGCTGGCATTTAGTGGGCAAAGGCCACAGCGAACGCCCTCTAGTGCTCAGGACCATTCCCACAAGGAAGAGTCTTCCTGCCCCAATGCCAGCGTTTCTTGTTGAGAAACACTGATAGGGCCTTGGAACCTATTGTGAAGAGTTTGGCTTCCACATTAAGAAAAACTGGAAGCCAGTGGACGGTTTTAAGCAGAGAATGCTTCAAAGGGACCTCGGCTGCTGGGTTGAGAATAGACTTGAGGAAGAAGAAAGCCAGCCGGCAGCAGGAAGATAAGGTAAGAAGTGGTTGCGGAGTCCAGGTACGAGACGGAAGTAGCTTGGACGAGAGGCCGTGGTAGCAAGTGGGGATAAGCAGTCAAACCAGCAGGACTTCCTGCGGGGTTAATGTGGGTATGAGAGGAACAGGAGTAGAGGATGAGTCCAAGAGTTTGGACTGAAGTTACTGGAAGGATGAGACGGGGACATCTGAGGGGGCAGAGTTTTAGCCACGCTAAGTTGGGGATGCCTGTTGTGAGATGTGCACTGGAGAGGGCTGGCAGGTCTTTGGATGGACTGGAGATAAAAATTTGGGAGGGCTTTTAAAGCCTCAAGGCTGGATGACACCACCAATGAGTGAGAAGAGAAGACCACAGAGGGCTGGTACGGAGCCTTGGAGCACGTCGGTGTCAAGAGGTGGGGATGGGAGCTGAGAAAGAGTGTCCAGAGGGAGCAGCAGGCAGCTGGAGAACCATGTGGTGTCCCAGTGAAGAGGGGTCTCAGTGAGGACGGTACAGCAGAGTCACCTCCTGGAGAGGGTGAGCAGGGAGGAGAGTCCATTGTGCAGCATGGAGGTCATCGGTGACCCTGAAAAGCACAGCTTGGGTAGAGCAAGGGGCAGGGTGGAAGCTTGATTGGTGTGGGTTTAAGAGAGAAGGGAAAAGAGATTTAGACAAATCAACCCCGGGTAAAGTGTGGACCTTGACTAGGTCCTAATTCAAATGAAGCAACTGTAAAAAGACATGTTTAAGGCCATCGGGGAAATTTGAACACAGATATTGGAAGTATTGTTACTTTAGTTAGCTATAATAATGATACTGTGATACCTTTTCAAAGTTCTTACCTGTTTAGAGATACATTCTGGGTGAAATGGTATTATTTCTGGGGTACACTTTAAAATACTCCAGCAAAAATGATGGGGGTAGAAGACTGGCAAAAATGTATGTTTGAAATTTCTGTAAAAGGAAGTTTAGAAGGTGACAGAATGGGAGGGGCTGCAGAAAGTATAGAAAACTCTTCGGTGAATTTTGCTAGAAAGAAGAGTAAAGAAATGGGGTGCTTCCTGGAGGGGGAAGAGGGTTCAAGACAGAAGATTGTTCTTGAAGGTGGGAGCAACGGTGGCATGTTTGTCTCAGCCAACTGCGGGGACTGGCCGTCCACCGGAAAGGCCCTACACTGGACACTGCAGGGAGACTAAGGAACACGGCCTCACTGCCTGGAGGAAAGTAATACTAATTTAATGAAAGCTAATTTTTTATCTTGCACTCACTGTGGGCTGGGCATTGTGTTAAGTGCCTGACAAACTTTATCTCAATATGTCTCAATAACTTCTTTTTTTAAAAAATTTTTATTGGAGTATAGTTGCTTTACAATGTTGTGTTAGTTTATACTGTACAGCAAAGTGAAACAGTTCTACGTATACATATATCCCCTCTTTTTTGGATTTCCTTCCCATTTAGGTCACCACAGAGCACTGAGTGGAGTTCCCTGTGCTCTACAGTAGGTTCTCATTAGTTATCTGTTTTATACATAGTATCAATAGATATATGTCAATCCCAGTTCATCCCACCCTGCCCCTTTCCCCCTTGGTATCCATGTGTTTGTTCTCTATGTCTGTGTCTTTATTTCTGCTTTGTAAATAGGATCGTCTATACCAATTTTTCAGATTCCACATACATGCGTTAATATACGATGTTTGTTTTTCTCTTTCTGACTTAACTTCACTCTGTATGACACTCTGTCTCAATAACTTCTACACTTGGGGGGTGAGGCACAAGAGGGTCAGGAACTGCCGCCTCCCTCCACCTCGTTCAAGCAACCACCATGAGGCAGCGTCCAGATTCAAACCCAGGGGTGTGATTCTGGGGTCATTGCTCTCAGCCTCCCTCCTCCTGCAGACGATTGCAGGAACGATTGCAGGAACATGCATCCAAACGGCCTCTGCCCTGGAGACTGTCATTCAGGAGGAGGTTAGGGGAAGGAGGGCAGCCAAGTCTACTCTAAAGGAAGCTCTCAGGATTCCGACGCAGCGCCCCACTCAAGAGCCATCAGAATAGATCAGCCTGAGTCGGCTGGCTGGGGGCTGGGGAAATAATGAAAATGTGTTGAGCTGATGAGCTGAGCTGTGCGGGAGAAAGGAATGTGGAGAGAGGGAAGCTGAGCGTATTACTGCTATTTAGGGATGGAAATTTTATTTAGGCTCCTCAGGGCCAGAGTCCTATCTGTACATCCATTTAACAAGTAGTTATTGAGCACCTACTCTGCAAGTCAGGCTCTGCTGTAGGTGCTGGCGATTCGCAGCGAACAAGTCAAAGACTCGGCCATCATGGAGCTCACATTCGAGAGAAGAAGACAGACGGTAAACCAGAAAAGTGACTCAGGGATATATACACTCACAAGGACTCTAAGGAAGAATAAGGGGGTGACTGGGAGGAGGGAGCTTGATAGGCAAGACCTCACTTAGGCGGTGACATCTGAGCAGAGAAATAAAGTGAAGGACAGAGTCATGGGAAGACCCGAGGGAAAAACATTCTGTGCAAATGCCCTGGGGCTGGAAGAAACACATGTTCAAAGAACAGGAGGGAAAGGTGGAGAGAAAGAAAGAGAGAGAGAGAGGGTTGGAGGGGTCCTCCAGAGGGGTTTGTGGGGTGGAAGTTGTTTGGGTGGCGGTTTTGAGCAGGGAGCAATGTGATCCACCCCTGCAGGAAAGTCAGGGGGCTCCAGGAGCAGAAAAGGGAGAGCAGCTTGCAGAGAGAGCCCTGCAGTGCAACCCGCAACCATTTGATCTTCACTCATTTATTCAGTCTTTCTTTCAACATCCACGTACTAATTTCTGCCGTGCACTAGGCATTTATGTACGTCTTCTAATTTCCTTTTCTCCATACAATCCTAATGGGAAGGTATTATTATCCCCATTTCACAGATGTGATAAGTGAGGCCCAGAAAGGTGAAGGTGACCCACCGAGGTCACACAGCTACAGTGGTGTCTTCAAGATTCACACACAAGCTTTAGCCTCGTACACCCTGACGTAGCCATCCCCGCCCTAGGGGAGTCCCCTGCGTTGGGGACGTGCCTCCCAAGTCAAGGCCTGATTGGGAACTTGGCTCAGTGTTCAGAGACCCAGAGGCTGGTGGCTCCACATGACACATCCATGCAACAGTTGTTCATGCTGCTGAGCTTAGCCTTTGGCCCACTCATCTGTCTTGCCGTGAGGACTGGGCTAGAGGACAGGCAGAGTGTCACCCACGTGTAGCCATGGATGGATGATTTGCAAGTCCCCATAGGACATCGTATCCCTCCATGGCCCACGTGGTCAGGAGGGTTCAAGGAGGGTTCACGTAAGGGATGAAACATCCCTGGTGTCAGTCGTGTGTGTGTGTGTGTGTGTGTGTGTGTGCGCGTGTGTGTGTCTACACAGTGAAGAGTGAGTGCATCCGTCACATGTGTGTGCAGGATTGTGCGTGCATAGGTTTGGGGTGTCCACAGCCACACCAGTGGGGAGGCAGGGATCGAATGCCGCTGTTCCCAAACCTACAGCTTGCGGGCTCTTCGGGAAGCGAGCTACCCCTGCAGTTGGAGAAGGGGCCTCGGTGGACTCTGCCCCAGAGCATCCGTGGCTTCCTGGCTGCTCCGTGGGGTGCACTCCTAGGATGAGAGGAACTTGGCTTAGTGTCCACCCCAACCAGCTGTGTGACCTTGGGAAAACCAGACCACTTCTCTGTTCCTTACCTGCAAACGGGAATAACTAGATCTGACCCATGTACAAAGATTAAAAGATGTGTGAGAAGATGCTGTATAAACGGTGAGGTGGTGGACTGAAGGGAAGAGACGGTAGCCTCGTGTGTCCAGCATGGTGCCAAGTGTGATAAGGAACACACTGGCCACAAAAGGGAAAAGAAACAAGTGGGAGGCTATCAAACTAAAAACCTTCTGCACAGCATGGAAACCATCAACAAAATGAAAGGGCAACATTCCGAATGGGAGAAAATGGGAGAAAATCATATACTGGTAAGAGGTTAATATTCAAAATATGTAAAGAACTCATACAACCCAATAGCAAAAAATAAACAATCTGATTAAAAAATGGGCAGAAGGGACTTCCCTCGTGGTCCAGTGGTAAAGAATTCGCCTTCCAGTGCAGGGGATGCGGGTTTGACCCCTGGTCGGCAAACTAAGATCCCACATGCTGCGGGGCAACTAAGCCCGCCTGACACAACTACTGAGCTCACATGCCTCAACTAGAGAGGCTGCGTGCCGCAAACTACAGAGTCCACGTACTCTGGAACCCGTGCGCCACAACTAGAGAGAAGCCCGCACACCGCGACGAAGAGCCCACACTCCATCCACAACGATAAAATGATCCCGCGTGCCTCAACGAAGATCCAGGGTGCCACAACTAAGACCCGACGCACCAAAAGAAAAAAAAAAAAAAGGCAGAAGACCTGAATAGACATTTTTCCAAAGAAGACAGACTGACCAATAGACACATGAGAAGATGCTCAACATCACTGATCATCAGGGAAATGAAAATCAAAACCACAATGAGATGCCACCTCACACCTGTTAAAATGGTCTTCATCAAAAGGGCAAGAAATAAGTGCTGGTGAGGGTGTGGAGAAAAGGGAACCCTCTTGCACTGTTGGTGGGAAGGTAAACTGGTGCAGCCACTATGGAGAACAGTACGGAGGTTCCTCAGAAAATTAAAGATACAGCTACCATATGATTGAGTAATTCCACTTTGGAGTATTTATTCAAAGGAAGCGAAAGCAGGATCTAGAAGAGATATCTGCCCTCCCATGTTCATTGCAGCACTATTTACAATAGCCAAGTTATGGAAACAACCTAAATGTCCATCAATGGGTGAATGGATAAAGAAGATGTGAGAGATATATATTCCACACAGTGGAATATTATTCAGCCACGAGAAAGAAGGAAATCCTGCCTTTTGTGACAACATGGACAGACTTGAGGGCATTATGCTAACGAAATAAGTTAGACAGAGAAAGACAAATACTGCATGGTATTACTTGTATGTGACTCTTAAAAAGAAAAAAAGTCAAACTCATAGAAACAGAATGTAGAAAAGTGGTTGCCAGGGACGGGGGGTGGGATGGGAGAAATAGTGAGAGGTTGGTGAAAGGGTACAAACTTTCAGTTGTGAGATGAATAAGGTCTGAGGAGCTGATGTAAGGCATAGTTAATAACGTTGTGTTGCATAATTGAAAAAAATAAAGAAGACTGCACTAGACCCAGGCAGACTCTGCCCTCAGCCCAGCAAACATTGAACAGGTAATCAGTGGCCAGCCCGGTGCATGGGATGGGCATGCATATACCCAAGATGTGGAGTTTGCCGTTTGATTGGGAAATACAGCATCTTGTTCAAGAATGGAGCGACCTCTGGTTACTAGGACGGTGGGCTGGGAGCTGAACATTTTCTTGTTCAGCTAACTCTAAAGGCACTCAGCCTTCCTGTTCGGTCCACCGCATGTCCCAGCCTCTGCTGTGGCAGCAGTATACCCTGGGGCTGGGCCCAGGCCTCTGCCTTACCTGTGAAATGGGGGGCAGCATCTCTGCCTCTCCAGTCCGTCGTGTTGTGTGTGTGGCCGTGGGTTCCTGGCAGGCAGTGTGGACACGATGCGTAGACAGGCAGGCAGGCCGTTGTGGAGTGTCCGCTGTCTTCTGGGCTCCATGGGCGACTCTGAGTGCAGAGGAGACGGTTTTCCTGTTGGGGATGGGATGCCTTGATGCCCTCTTCAGGAAGCGTGAAAAGGAGATGGGGCTGCTCTTTGCAGTTTGAATTGGGTGGAAACTTTGCAAATCCCGCACAGAAGTGAGTCCAAGCCGCCTCCTCTCTCTCCGCAGAGGCCCCTCGTCTGTGCCGTGTAAGGGCCGTGAGAGTGTCCACCTGGCAGGGGTACTGGGTGTGGAAAAGCTGTAGTCATTCCACTGAAATCAGATTCAGAGACTGGTCTCTCCCTGAAGCGGCTTACAGGCTAGTGAGGAGGGAAATGCCCACAGTCCACAGGTGAGAGCTGTTATGAACCAGCCCAAGACCTGGTGCCTGAAAACCACCCCGGGTCCGAAAGCAGCAACAGCATCTGTGTGCGCAGAAATCTCTTGCCGGGGCGGCTCTCCTGTGCTTGGCGGTGGTTGGCCGGGCCTGACTGCCCTGGAAAGCTCACTTTCAGGGTGCTCACGAGCACTGCCTGGCCGGCTGCTATTGGCGCTGGCCCCGTTCCTCTCCATGGATTCCTCCCCGCAGGGTTCCTTCGATCACCACGAAAACCACCGGGCAGACCACTTCCCTGGAAGCCAGCGGCTGGGGTGTTTCAAGAAGGAAGGTTGGGCTGGGAAAAGTTGAGTCAATGAGGAACTGAGAAGGTCCCGCTGGATTGGCAACCAGATCTCTGGGGGACTCCCTGGGGGGCTCCCTGGGGAAAGCTCTGCTAGGGCTCCGGGGAGGAAGCGCGTCCCAGCTGGTTGGCAGAAGATCAAGGCGAAAGGAAGCACCTGCAAGCAGACAGCTCTTCCTGGGAGGCAGTAGAAGATGGGGGGGAGGCAGTTGTAGGGAAAAATAGTGTTTCTATGATGAGAGATTTGATGAGCAAAAGCCTGTGCCAATGACAGTATTGAAGACCAGCGGGGGAGGAGAGGGCCTGATGATGGGGCTTGGAGAGGAGGGAGCACCCCTCTCCTGAGATGGAAGGGAGAGGGGCAAGGGTGGCAGAAGGGGGACATTAATAACAGCTGACACGGGGACTTCACTCCCAATGCAGGGGGCCTGGGTTCGATCCCTGGTCAGGGAACTAGATCCCGAATGCATGCCGAAACTAAGAGTCCACATGCCACAACTAAAAAGGATCCTGCATGCCGCAGCTAAGAACCGGCACAACCAAAATAAATAAATTTTTTTCTTTTTTTTTCGGTACGCGGGCCTCTCACTGTTGTGGCCTCTCCTGTTGCAGAGCACAGGCTCCGGACGCACAGGCTCAGCGGCCATGGCTCACAGGCCGAGCCGCTCTGCGGCATGTGGGATCTTCCCGGACCGGGGCACAAACCCGCATCCCCTGCATCGGCAGGCGGACTCTCAACCAGTGCACCACCAGGGAAGCCCATAAATATTTTTTAAAAAGGAAAAAAAAACAGCTGACACTTATTAAGCACTTATTGTGTGCCAAGTTCTATTGTAAGTGCTTTGCGTGTCTTAACTCGTTTCACCCTCAAAACGCTTTAGAGAAGTTCTATTGTTAACCCCATTTATAGATGAGGAAACCAAGGCAAGGCTGTACCGAGGAGTTAGGCAGGATGACGCAAGGAGTCTTACTCCAGGCAGTGAGAAAAGGAGGGCTGGGGTGGGCCACCGCTGGGAGGGCGGCCAGCAGCTCCTCTCAAGACCACTGCAATTGATCGGAGAGATGGAGCAGCCTTAGTAATCGCAGGAGGAGGGCTTTTGCTTAGAAGAATACTTCCCCGGTTGTTGCTTTTTTTATAAATTTATTTATTTTTGGCTGCATTCGGTCTTTGTTGCCGCGCGTGGGCTTTCTCTAGTTGCCGTGAGCGGGGGCTACTCTTTGTTGTGGTGCACGGGCTTCTCATCGCGGTGGCTTCTGTTGTTGCTAAGCCTGGGCTCTAGGCGCATGGGCTTCAGTAGTTGTGGCTCACAGGCTCAGTAGTTGTGGCTTGCAGGCTTAGCTGCTCCGCGGCAGGTGGGATCTTCCCTGACCAGGGCTCGAACCCGTGTCCCCTGCATCAGCAGGCGGATTCTTAACCACTGCACCACCAGGGAAGTCCCTTCCCTCCCAGTTGTTTTTTAAAACAAGGAAACTTATTCCCCCAGCCCCCAAATCAAACCCAATGGGCGTCTCTAACACATAATCTGACCAAATCAGAGCTGCCCTGGTTGCAGCGGAAGGTCCATGCCCTGCCTTCTCCACTTGCCTCCTGACCTCAGGGTGGGTCCTGGGGCAGCTGGGGGGGCCCTGAGGTTCCTCAGGGCACAGGAGAGAAGCACAGCGTTTCCGCAAGACCAAACTTGTTCATATGAACGTTCAAAGAGCCAGCAGCGTGTTTTCAGGGGAAACCTCTCTGAAAAGGAGAGGCAGGCAGTTCTTTTCCCAGACTCTGTAACCCCTATTCCTTGGTGGCGGAGATGTGGACTAGATGACCTTTAAAGCTCCCCCAGAGGAGACTGAGCAGAGAAGGAAGGAGAAGAAAAGCCTGGTGAGAGGGAGGCCCATGCGAGCTTTCAGCCTTGCTCGGGGCACTGGAGCCCGCGGGCCTACCAGACCAGGGTGACATTTCTGTAGCTTTTTGCCCCTGGCTGCTGGGACATCCGTCATCACCTGCCTTATTAAGACCTTTCCAAAGCTTTCTGAGGAGGACTGTGCAGTTGCCCACGGCACCAAGGAGCAAAGGAAGTCCACCCCTTCCTCTGCGCCCCGGAGCCTGCAGGAGGAGTGGGGGGCCGGGAGGAGGGAGGGGGGATGGCGCCTGGTAGGTCTCTGAGGGCAGCAGAGCTGGGGCTGCGGAGCCCCTCGTTGGCTCACACCGATATCAGTAATAGTCATTATAAGATTGCGCATCTGTGCAGGGCTTATTAGGTTTCTCCCAAGGCAGCTTCACATTCAAAGTCTTACCAAATCCCCATAACTCAATGAGAGAAATAGGACATGGATAAGAGCCTCGTTTACAGCGACTTGACCTTCCCCAGGGCCAGCGGCGTGGAGAGGGGGCTGGGTCTCCAACGCCAGCTCCACACTGTTGCTACTGCCTTCCCGGAACCCTCAGCCCCACGCCCGGGGCCAGCATTTCCCCAGCTCTCCCACCTCACCCCCAACTTTCTCATTGTCCTGCTTTCTGGCCCCCTGGACTCCTTTGGCTCAGTTAGGAGCCATCTGGTCTCTGAAAATCCGAGCTAGCAGTTGAAGGGAAGGAAAGGAAAAAGCTGGTGTTTTTTCCTGCTGCTTGGAGGGGGTTAATAATTAGGTGATCGGGGGCAATGGGAGGAGGGAAGTTAGAAATTATTCTCAAGACTCTTGATGAAGTATCAAGAAGTGAGAAGGGGGAGAAAATATTCTGGTCTTACAAAAATCAGCCATATTGGGCTTCCCTGGTGGTGCAGTGGTTGAGAGTCCGCCTGCTGATGCAGGGGACACGGGTTCGTGCCCCGGTCCGGGAAGATCCCACATGCCGGAGCGGCTGGGCCCGTGAGCCATGGCCGCTGAGCCTGCGCGTCCGGAGCCTGTGCTCTGCAACAGGAGAGGCCACAACAGTGAGAGGCCTGCGTACCGCAAAAAAAAAAATCAGCCATATTAAGGTGCAATTACACACTAAAATTCTCCCATTTTAAGCGTGTGGTTTGATGATTTTTGTCAAATGTCTATAGTTGTGTAGCTACTTCTCAAGCTATGGAACATTTCCATCACCCCGATGACCCCTCACTCCCTTTTCACTTTAATGTCTCCCCTCCCGTATCACTGAAACTGATCTGCCTTCTGTCACGATTGTTTTGCCTTTTCTAGAGTCTCTACAAACGGAATCATATATTGTGCGGACTTTTGTATCCTTCACTTAATATAAGGCTTTTTTGAAATTCATCCACGTTGGTACATACATGAGTAAGCTGTTCCTTTTCATTGCTGAGCAGTATTCCATTGTATGGATATACTACAACTTGTTTATCCATGGATATTTAGGGTTGCTGGGTTTGTTTTTTTTTAACATGAATCTTTAATTTTTTTGTAATAACTGCCTCTATGTGACTAGTGATATCACTAGTATATTTTCTTTGGTGAAGTATCTGTTCAAATCTTTTGTGCATTTTCCTATAAAGTTGTTCATCTTTTAATTATGAGTTGAAAGAATTGTTCATTTTTCTTAACAGTATCTTTCAAAGAGAAAATTTCTTTTTATTTTGATGAAGTCTAATTCATCAACTTTTTTCTTTTATGGTTTGTGCTTTTTGTGTCATATCTAGGAAATCTCTGTGTCCTCTAAGTCACGGATTTTCTCCTATGTTTTCTTGGACAAGTTTTATACTTTTGTCTGTTACTTTAGGTCTGTGATCTATTTTGTATTAATTTTTATATATGGTGCAAGTTATGAATTGAAGTCCATTTTTTGCATATGGATATTCAATTGTTTCAGCGCCATCTGTTAAAAAAATTAGTATCCCTCATTGAATTATCTTGGTACTGATATTTGAATCTATTTCTAGCGTCTCTGTTCGGTTCAGTCCATCTGTATGTCTCTCCTTATGCCAACATCAAATCCTCTTAATTTGGGTAGCTTTATTTTAAGTCTTGAAAGCACACAGTGTGTGTCCTATAACTTGTTCTTGTTTCTCAGAGTTGTTGTGACTATTCAGCGTCTCCCAACCCCCATGAATAGGAGTGACTTCTGAGAAAATAAGGTCATCTTTTCCTCCTATTACCATGTTTAGATAGAGAAGGCTTCCTGGAGGAGGTGATAAAGTTAAGAAAAGGGGGAGGTGGGAGGAGCCCAGTCTCCAGGCTCTACCGGCACTGGTGACGGTGGCACCAGGACGGATCAGGGCGAGGAAGGTGCTGGGAATGACTTTATGATTTCTCCCTTTTCCTGAAGCTCAAGACAGCTCCGTCGGAGAGGTTCCCTGGCTGTTCCCTTCCAGAGGCTGGGGGTTAGAGCTGCTGTCTTCAGCTTGGTGAAGGGGAGGGGGTCCTCCTTCAAAGCTGTCCCACAGGGGTCCTGGCTTTTCCTCCTCAGTTCTCCTGCTGGGCGTCCCCTCCCGCATCCTCCGCCACTTCACCCACCGCATCACCGCACGTCTCAACAGTTCCTCTCAACTACTCGGCTGTGTGGATGGCCGAGCAGTGGAACCCTGAGTCTCAAACTAGAGACGCGGGAAATTGTAGGTGCACAGCCTCCCGTGGCTTGGAGCCTGGCCTGGCTACAACCTCATTAGCTCCTGGCAGCTCTTGGTGTTTCTTCCCCCTCCAGCCAGCTGGCCTCTGAGGTCTCTGCCCTTCCCCAGACAGCACCACCTCTCTCTTCTCTGCTTCCTGGCTCTTTCAGAGTAAGAAACGGGGTCCTCTTCCAGATGAACCCCAGCTCCTCCTCTTCCTTCAGGTCCTGACTCCTTGGAAGACCCTTAACCCCCATCTTGCTCGGGTGATGCCCTGAAATGCCCCGATGGCCCACTCCTCTCATCCCCTGAGAACTCCATGCTCCTTCCCAGCCCAGCCTGGCAGCAAGACCAGGGATAAGCCACACACTGAAACCCCCATTCTGGGTCCGGACTGCCCCGCTCTAGGGTCAGCACATCCACCCACAATCCAGCCACCCCATCATCACTCATCAACTTGGGGCACCTGGGGTCGCTAAAGCCAGGGAGGACTGAGTTCTGCCTAAAGTCAGGGGCCCTGGGATCACGAACCTGAGAAATAAGCTTTCAGCCTGGATACCATACGCCTCCCTCCTTTGGAATTCCAAGAGCCCAGGACTGAGAATGGGTTGTGTTCTTTTGTTCAGAGGGGCCCCCTTCCATTGCCAACGTGCTGGGGCCGCTCAGTTCCAGATCTCCGAGGGCCACCGCCTTGGGCTGCGAACTGCACAGACTGCGAGGTGAATGATGCAGTGTGGCAGCTCCAGGAAAGCCCCTCCCGGGCTCCTGCTCTGGGCCGGGTTGTGGGCTGTAGGATTCCAAGGTCTGGCTCACGTTCCTGGTGCACCTTGAAGGGTCCCCCTCACCCCAAAGTGCAGCGGTTGCACTCAGGCCTGTGAGCACAGGCTTTCCTCCTTTCTTTACTTCCCCAGCAGCAAGGGGAAACAGGCCTGCCTCTAGGTCCTCCACCTAAATGCCCAGCATCTTCGGGATTCGCTCCACCTGCTGAGCCTGTTTCCACCACAATGAAATGGGGATGCAGGGATGTTGCAGGTTGCCATCTGCCCTGTTTGATGAATTAGGTACCAAGGGCAGAGGTCTGAGAAGCAAGTTCTGAGAGCAGCAGGTTCTTGCTACGTGGAGGGGACGTTTTCTGCCTCTCGGTGCTCACAAAATGTAGCACCTGCTGACTTCAGGCACGCAGAGAGCACCCTTCGTGGAAGAAAAATTCTTCCTTTCTGTCATTTGAGCTGATGAAATTAAAGCCTGGGTCAGAAAAGTGAATGAATAAAACGTTCGCTCGTATGACCCTTACCTTTATGATGTGTTTGTACATTCACTGTTGTATCTGCTCGCCTAAAAACCCTGCCAAGTGAAGGATTTACTATTATCCTACTGGTGAGAAAACTGAGGCTTCAGGAGATAAAGGACTTGACGAACCTACACAGGGGTTGTGATCCGCTTGTGGAGGGCTGGTGAACCCAGCACAGATCCCAGCACCTTACTGGGGCTGGGTTGGGGGCAAGGCCTCAGGCCAGCTGTCCTGGGTTCTGTGGACAGGCCCCCCGCCTCACATCTGGACAGGCTGTGATGGGTGGTGCCGCCCCGGGGACCCTGTCTTGTCCCTCCTGTCCCCCACTTCCCTTCTCAGCCTCTGGTGCCCGGTGGTCTGGTGTCTCTGGTATGGGGACAGTGCTCCCAGGGAAGGCGGGAAGAGAGGGAGGCAGAGAGGAGGGGCTGTGACCTGCAGGCCAGGGATTCAGGGATCAGCTCAAGCACGGTGGCAGGACAAGCCTCGGACTCGGGCAGCGATGGACAAACAAGGCGACGATCCCCCGCCCGTGTTCTCATTACGGCTGGAGAAAGTTCCAGCTTCAATCAAACAGGCACTTCATCGTTGGTCGATGTGGATGCTCTCTTGGCGGGTGGACTCCCTGAGGCGTGGGATGCTCCTTTGCACGCTCATGCACTGGGCACCAGCAGTGTGTACCCGGCACAGGGCATGGGGCCTGGACGTGAGTGTCCACTGGCCATAAACCTTACAAAGTAGAATAATGGACACAATCCTTGAGACCTGCCTGCCTGGGCTTTAGGCTCTCCTGCTAACTAGCTGTGTGACCTTGGGCAAGTCACTTACATCCTCTGAGCGTTGGTTTTCTCATTTGTGTAAAAGAGGATGATAACACAGACCACAACGAGTTGTCATAAGAAACGAGGCATGTGTTGAATGCCTGAGAGTTCATCTGTGGTTCACAGACTCCCCCGGCCTCCGCTTCCTCATTTGGAGGCTGAGGAGGAAGTTTTGTTGGATGCTGTTTTGCGAGTTTTAACAAAGTAACACATGGAAAGTGCCTAGAACAGTACATGCCACATAGTAAACACTATGAAGTGCTGAAATACAATTATTACCACCCATCCACCTATCTATATTATCTATCCATCCACCCATCCATCTATCTATATTATCTATCCATCCACCCATCCATCCATCTATATTATCTATCCATCCACCCATCCACCTATCTATATTATCTATCCATCCACCCATCCATCCACCCATCCACCTATCTATATTATCTATCCATCCACCCATCCATCCACCCATCCACCTATCTATATTATCTATCCATCCACCCATCCATCCACCCATCCACCTATCTATATTATCTATCCATCCACCCATCCATCCACCCATCCACCTATCTATATTATCTATCCATCCACCCATCCATCCATCTATATTATCTATCCATCCACCCATCCATCTATATTATCTATCCATCCACCCATCCATCCATCTATATTATCTATCCATCCACCCATCCATCTATCTATATTATCTATCCATCCACCCATCCATCTATCTATATTATCTATCCATCCACCCATCCATCCACCCATCCATCTATCTATATTATCTATCCATCCACCCATCCATCTATCTATATTATCTATCCATCCACCCATCCATCTATCTATATTATCTATCTATCTAGCCATCCATCCATCCACCTATCTATATTTATCTATCCATCCACCCATCCATCCACCCATCCATCTATCTATATTTATCTATCCATCCACCCATCCATCTATCTATATTATCTATCCATCCACCCATCCATCTATCTATATTATCTATCTATCTAGCCATCCATCCATCTATCTATATTTATCTATCCATCCACCCATCCATCTATCTATACTATCTACCTATCTAGCCATCCATCCATCCATCTATCTATATTTATCTATCCATCCACCCATCCATCTATCTATATTATCTATCTATCTAGCCATCCATCCATCCATCTATCTATATTTATCTATCCATCCACCCATCCATCTATCTATATTATCTATCCATCCACCCATCCATCTATCTATATTATCTATCTATCTAGCCATCCATCCATCCACCTATCTATATTTATCTATCCATCCACCCATCCATCTATCTATATTATCTATCTATCTAGCCATCCATCCATCCATCTATCTATATTTATCTATCCATCCATCCATCCATCTATCTATACTATCTATCTATCTAGCCATCCATCCATCCATCTATCTATATTTATCTATCTAGCTAGCCATCCATCCATCTCTATCTATCTATCTATCTCTAGCCCTTATTTGTACTTTACTAGCTTTCCCACTAACATCCTCTTTTTGTCCCAGGATCCCACCAAGGGCACCACATGGCGGTTAGTTATCACGTCTCAGTTTTCTCTGGTCTGTGACAGTTTCTGTCTCTTTGTGGATTTCAAGACCGTGACAGTTTTGAGGAGGACTGATCAGATATTTTGTAGAATGTCCTCGATTTGGGTTTGTCTGACGCTCTCCCATGTTTGGAATGGGTTATAGGTTTGGGGGAAGGATACCACAGAGGTGACGTGCCTTCCCATCATTTCTCCACTTTTTCCTTCCAATTTTATCTCTAGTGAGAATCAATTCTTGGGGTTCCTCTGTGTGGGTTCTCCTCTGAGGTGGAGGGAAGGGAGGTCTGAGGCTGACTTAAGCTAAGACCTGCCCAGATCAGGCACTTGGACTGTGACCTTGGGCAGGGCAGGGGGCCAGGGTGGTCAGAGGTGGGTAGCATGAAATTAATCCCAGAAGGAGGTGCCGAAGGGGGTGTCTATTGGGAAGCCCCTGGCCCAGGCTGAGAAGGCCCATGGGCAGGAGGTGGATAGAGAGGAAACAGGGGAGGGGCTGAAGGCAAACTCCTCCTCCCAGCTGGGCTGTCCTTAGGGACCCCATCAGCAGGAACCCCAAAAGAGACTGCGACCCCCAATACACTGCCAGCCCGAGCCTGAGGTGTGGAAGGACTTGGAGGCTTATGTCTCCCATTGCATATGCCAACGCAGCCGCGTCTGGAGACCTGGGAGGACCACGTGGAACCTGCCTCAATTCTGCTCAGGGGAGCGGCTCCCAGCCCTGGGAGGTTGATCAGAACAGAGCCCTTTCGGGTCTGACTTTCTCTGACTTCATGATGGTGACTGCTTGCCAAAGGGGAGAAGGCAGGAGGTCAGCATAACTTTATCCAAAAGTAATTTCAGGGGAGTTCCCTGGCGGTCCGGCGGTTAGGACTTGGTGCTCTCGCTGCCATGGCCCGGGTTCAATCCCTGAGTGGGGGACTAAGATTCCACGAGTCGCACAGCACAGCCAAAAAAACAAAAACAAAACAACAACAACAAAAATAATTTCAGTGTTAAGTCTCAAGGTGGCTCAAGACAGGTATTAGAATCCCAGCCTCGCAGCAACGGAAGGACCTTGGAAATTGTGTAGTCGAATGGCTGTCAGTTCTGGCTGCCCTTAGAAAATCACCTGGGAGCTTATAAAATGTCCTGCTGCCCCTGACCCAGGCCAGCCCAAGTGAATCCGTAATTTAAAAAATCTCCTGGAGAGATTAGTAAGCAGCTGGGGCTGGGAACCGCTCCTGTGGTTCATTAGTAAATAAGCTGAAATCCAGGAAAGGTGAACCAGGTATTGCAACCCGAGCCACCTGTAGCGGTGGCCCTAGAACCCGGATCTCCACCTTCCGGTCGGCTTTTTCATCCACATCGGACAAATCTCTCATCGAGCCGGCAACTCTAAGGCCTCTATGAGTGCTTTGCACCTTTCCATATGATTAGCTTACAAATGTTCACTGCGTGCAATTCTGTGCATGTTGGATGAATAGACCTAGTTCTGCCTCGCTGGTCGGACCTTAGTGGGGGAAAGGGTTATAGAGGGCTAACCATGATCATGGCAAAAGATACAGTCAAATAAATGTTACGTCACATGGAGGAGCCTACTGCAGGGATCGGGGCGCAGAAGTAGAAGAGGTCAGGGGGCTGCAAACAGGAGGCAGTGTTTGCGTTGACTCAGTGCTGCACGTTCTCCCCTGGGTAGTGTTTGGGACCTTGGTGTTACCCAGGGGCAAGGTGTTGAGGCAGGAGCACCTTGGGGTCAGAGGGCGCTGACCTTCTTCCTCTGCTCTGCCCTCAGGAATGAGACCGTGCTGCACCAGTTCTGCTGCCCAGCCGCCGACGCCGAGCAGAAGCCCGCCTGCTCTGACCTGGCCTCCCAAAGGTGGGAATAATTGCTGGACAATCCTCCCTTCCCCACCCCCACTGTCCTTCCCCCTCCAAGCAGAGCACACACCAGGGCCCTACTCGGCCTCTTCCTCCCGAGTCTTGTGGGATTTTTGTTTGTTTTTACCTCCTCCCTCATATTTCCACCTCTCCGTCCTTCCTCTGGACCCCAGATGAGCAGTTCCCAATTTTTAGGTCATGATACCCTGCTGTGCAAATCCCAAACCTACGCTCCTTCCCACTAACCAGCCTGTAAAAAGTTCACCTTTTTAAACGTCAGGGGAAATTAGCTTGATTATATCTATACGTCTCACGTGGTGGCTTGTCCGGCACCCGAAGGTGCCCCACCAATAATAGTACCCATCCTGCCTCTCATATCCAAGATTTGCATTTTTCTCTCTAATCTTTCTCCTTCCACAAAGGAGCCAAGGTAACTTTGATTTGAAGGTTTGTCATACTGCGCTGGGTTTGCCGACCACCTGGGAAGGGAGGGGGCCCACTGAGAAGTCAGGTCTGGAGTCCTGTCCCAGGCTCTCTTCCCTGCCCTGCTCTGCATCATTCGCCCACCCTCTCTTTTCCCCGCAGGCTCTCTCCATCGCTTTCGTTCTTCCCCTTCCCTCCATCATCCACCGCCTCTGACCCTCCGCCTCTCCTCCTCCCCTGCGTCGCGTCCTCTCGCCCCGGCTCGACCTGGAGCTGCCCCCTCTGTACTGGTCACACTTTGTCCTCTTCTCTTTCCCCCAAGTTTTCCATCTCAGTTCAGTGCATTTCTCTTTTCTTTCCTTGTTTTTACTTCCCCGGGGGTCAGGATACTCGGATTCCAGCCTGAAACGCACCCCATCTGCAGTCTCCTCTTGTTGGAATGAACTTGGGCAAGTTCCTGGATTCCCCTGGACCCCACCTTCCCCGTCTGTACGATGAAGGGGCTGGTCTATGTAGGGAACAGCATGACTTCTCATCTCACCGAGGCTTCTGGGCTGCTTAGGGCCTGGACAGGCTTTAGGACCTGTCTCACGGGAGGGCAGCAGAAGGCTCAGAGCCGCAAGCACCCTGGCCCAGACCTGCTGCCGTAAGGGCCGCCTCCAGGTTGGAGCCTCAGTGATTCCATGATCGCTTCATTCCTTGGGAAGTAACTGGGCAGTCATCAGAGATGGTAGCCGGTGGGCTTGGGGATGGAAAACCTCCCCCGAAAGGTGTTACTGCTTGTTTTCCCTCAAAGGGAGTCCGAGTGGGTTGGGAGAGGCAGGACCCTGGGGAGGCAATGGTGGGAGTTGAGCCATAATAAGGGGCCCACCCTGGGGATCCAGGACTGCAGGAGGCACGACCACACCGGGGGACAGAGGCAAGGGGAGGCCAGAGCTGTGCCGATGCCCAGAGGTCTCGGGGCCGAGCTCTGTGCCCAGGACCTAAGGAGAGTGAGGCTACCTGGATCTCGAGGGGCTCCCCATCCAGGGGGCATGCGATGCCCCCAAGTTGAAAATGGCCTTCCTGGAAACTGGAAGGAAGAAGAGGAACGGGAGAAAGAGATGGTGGGAGAGGAAAGGAAAGGGGGTCAAGAGTGAGTGGCCCAGAGTGATGGACAGCAAGGAGGGTGATGGACAGCAAGGAGGGAGGGTGATGGACAGCAGGGAGGGTGATGGACAGCAAGGAGGGTGATGGACAGCAAGGAGGGAGGGTGATGGACAGCAGGGAGGGTGATGGACAGCAAGGAGGGTGATGGACAGCAAGGAGGGAGGGTGATGGACAGCAGGGAGGGTGATGGACAGCAAGGAGGGTGATGGACAGCAAGGAGGGTGATGGACAGCAGGGAGGGTGATGGACAGCAGGGAGGGTGATGGACAGCAAGGAGGGTGATGGACAGCAAGGAGGGGGGATGATGGACAGCAAGGAGGGAGATGGACAGCAAGGAGTGGGAGGGCCTAGCCCCATCTCCTGGGCGGTCACTCTCAGACACAGGAGAGGCTTCTTCCTAGAAACGTACTCCTCGGCAGGGAGGAGAAGAGAGGAGCTGTCTGCTCTGTCTCCTGCCCAGCAGGCCACCTCAGTCCCGTCCACCTCCATTGCTGCCACCCAAGCACCGGCATCAGGTGAGGGTGGATAACAGGGCGCCCCCAAGATGCTCGCGCGTGGCAGGCGCTGGGGACGGAAATCTTCCCTTGGGTCTCCCATGCCCCTTCCTCTCTCTCCCGCTCACCCCTCCCTCTTTTTCTCCAACTGCCTGGCCTCCTACCCCGAAGCCCTGAGTCCTGGTCGGAGGCGGTGGGAGGACCTGGTACCAGAGACAGAGGCAGTGTACTGGGGCGGGGCGGGGTGCTGCCCCTTCATGGGGGCCGGGCGCCAGGGGAGCAGGCTTCTTATACATCTATTATCAGTTTCCCATGGTGGGGCAGTGATGCTGGGAGGGAAGGTGGGAGGTGGGAGATTCTCTTTGTCCCCGAGGGCCTGTGACACTGCCCACTGCCGCCCTCCGTCTACACGGTCCAGATCCTCGGTCGCTGTCTGCTTCTGTTCCCAGTTATCCCAAGTCGTCCCATCTGTCTGGCCTGTAGTTTCCTGGAGTGTGTTTTTGTCTGTTTGTCTGTCCGTCTGTCTGATGTCAGCGTCTCAGCTTCTCTGGGAGGAGCCCCCTGGGTGCCTTCGGATGTCCAGTAGTCTGCGTGTCAGTCAGTCTGTCTGTTCTTGGCTTCCTGGGGGGATTCCACCCCCAGATAAGTTTTCTCCTTTCAGACTCCCAACATCCCTGTTCCCAACCTTATCTGTGACCTTCCCAGCCCCTCCCTTCCCTTTGACCAGGCGTCCCCGCCCCCAGAGAGCATACCCAATCCCTCCCCCTACCCTGCCCCCGAGTCACTCGAAGGAGGTGCCCAGGTCAGAGGCCTTGTGTGCTGTGAGAGCACACAGTGGCTGGATCGCCAGGCCCTCAGGGCCACGCTGGGGAGACCCTGGGCTGGGCTCTGAGACAAGCCAGCCCCTCCCACTGCTCAGCCTGGGTTCCCACCAGCTCAGCAGGGCCCCGGCCGAGATGGCCTCCTCTGGGGTTTCCAGGGATAAGCCAGGTGGTCTCTACAGGGGGCCCAGTAAGGACTCCACGCCATCAGTCAGAGCTCGGGGTCAGGGTCTTTGGTGTGTGAGTGCAGGGCTGGCCACCTCCCTCCTCTGTACCTGGCCGACAGTGACCCAGGTCAGCAGAGCCTGAGGTGCCACGCCCTCCCTGTCCCCACCCAAGCTGTGGGGCTGAGCGAGAGTCCCCTTCCTGAGCCGCTGGCCTCATCCCCGGCGAGTGGCGGCCCATCACCCCTAGCGCCTCTGGTCAGACGCACAGAGACGAGCTGCTGCAGCCTGAGGAAAACCCTCAGCCCAGGGGAGACCTGGGGGTCCAGGAGAGACCCTTGCCCCTCCCAAAGCCCCGGTCCTCGGGGTGTGTGTGTGGGAGGGGCTAGGACGGCCTTCCCCAGCTACCCAGAGGGCAGCCCTGGGGGATGGGGTCAGGAGAAACTCTGTCTTGGGACAGGGAGCCTGAGGGGAGCAAGGGATGGGCACAGTGGGCCAGGGGACGGGGTGCAGTGGCGTGGTTATGGGGTTGGCGAGGTCTCTGAGGCTGGACCACCCGTGCATCGCCCCGGGCACACAACCCATGCTTGGGTCCTTCTTCCCCCCCCACCCCCCCCACCCCCGCTGCCACTGATGACAGGGCTTTATTCCGGGCCACTGAATAGGCCAGTAATCACAGCCCTGCTTTCCATCCATGGGCTCTCCTCCCTCTGGGGCTCTCAGTGACGTCAGGAACAATGACCCTGGAGCTGGCCGCTGCGTCCTGCATCTAGAGAAATAGTGGCCCATTTGTCTCCGTGGGTGGCAGTGGGGCCCGAGAGGAGGAAGGCTCGCTTCTGTTAGAGTAATGACAGGAGGTGGTGGGGGAGGAGGGGTCAGGAGGGGGCCACTGGGCAGGAAACAGAACCACCCCCAGCCCCGGGGAGGGGGAGGGTCTGGGGGGCACGCTGCGTGTTGGGTCCTTCCGCTAGGATGGAAGAGGCACTAATATTACGGAACATGCCAGGGCCGTGGCACTAAGCACTCAGTACTTTATCTCGCTTCATTCCGTGTGACAGCGCTATGGCCATTTGCAGATAAGGACTGGAGGGTGGAGAGAAGCTTGGGGTCTTGACAGAGGGACCCCTGCCAGCTAGTTTTGGAGCCGGAAGGTCAGCCCAGGCTGAACTCCGACAGGCAGCCGCTTTCCACGGAGCTGCCGCTAGGATTTTCTTTAGGAGCATAGGAGGAATCCTTCCAGCCATTCCATTTGATCCTAAATAACATCTATTTTCTCTGATTATAAGTTATACTGCTAGTTGTTGGAAATGTGGTAAATGCAGAAGTATAAAGAAGAAAATAAAAATGGAAGGCAGTCATATAGAATGAACCACTGTTAATATATTAGTGTGCAACCCGCCAGGGTTTATTTTTCTAGTCTGCGTTTTACATTTTCCCCCCAGGAAAGAAAAAACGATTTTGTTGCCTGCCCTTCCCACGCAGGGCACCGCAGCCAAGGAGAGCCTGCCGCCCTGACCAGTCCCTCCTGGTGCCCCTGCCCCCATCACCTGCCAAACAGCCAGGCTGGGGGCCCGGCTTGGGACCCCTGAGGAGGGGACACCCAGCCAGGAGCGGTGCTGCAGGGAGAGCCCTGCGTCAGCAACCACCGCATCTTGTCTCCCCACAGCGGCCGGAGGCCTGATCAATGGACCAGCCAGAGTTTACTCAGGGATCACAGAGCAATTAAATTCTCAAATCGATACAGTTTAGGCTTCAAACAGCTGGGCTCGGGGGCCACTGAGTCCTTTGCCGGCTGCATTAGTCGCATCCAGGCTCCAAGGCTGCTGGGAAACCTGCCCCACCCCCCGAGGAAGTGGGGAGGGTCATTCTGGGGCTGCAGAACTGCATGCTCTTCCCCAGAGAAGCACAGAAAGGCCTCAGCTTCCCTCGTGGCCCTGGGTGGAGGCAGCGCAGGGGTGGAAGCAGGCCCACACGGCCTGCCCGGACACCAATCTCTGGGGTCCTTGCATCTTCACGTCAGGAGGGCCACGGGCAGCAGAAAGGCCAGGGGGGAGCTGTCCCGTCTCCGAGGAGACCAGAGATTCGTTTCCAGAGGTCTTTGCAGGGGTTGGGGTCCTGCACCCTGAGCCAGGGCTGTGAAGACCCCCAGAGTGCGCTGCCCTGGAGTGGAGCCCAGGAGGGAGCCCTGGGGGTTGAGGACCTCCGTCCATGGTGGGCGCGGCAAACCGCCTTCAGTGCAGAGCAGCGGGCGTGGGGAGGGGCTGCTCCTCCATCTTTGCGCTTTGTGAGCAGATGCGCCCCCTGTCCTCTGAGGGTCCCCGTGTCGTCACAGCAGAGTCCAGCCCGGCGGGCTCCATACCAGAGGGTGACCTCAACGGAGGTGGCAGAGGAATTTGGTCCTGGAGCCAGGGAAGTCTGTCCCCTGTCACTTTACCCCTCCGTGCTCTTTGCCTCACCTGTGTCTTCCCTGCCAGACCCTGGAGACACAGAAGACAAAACAGATGCTGTCTGAGTGGGGACGTCCCCCTAACCCAACGGGCAGCGGGAAAGCTCTGTCCTGAGCTGCTGTCTGCCGTTCTGCTCTGTGGGACGTGGGACTCATGTCTGGAACGATCTCCTGTGTGCCTTTCCTCCCAGGCCTGGCCATCCTCCGAGATGGTCTCTCCCAGGACTCAGGTGGTCACCAGAGGTACTCAGGAAATGCACCTGCCCAGGGGGCGGTGCCTGGGCCGCCATGTGAGCCAGGCCAGGCTGGGCCCGCCTCCAGACGGCCCGCTTCCCGTCAGTCAGCAGCGTGTTTGGAGCAGGTTAGAGAATCCCTCCTCCCTCGGTGTTTCTATTATGTGTCCCTGCACCCACAAAAGGGAAGGAGAATGCTAGCTGTCATGTGCTGAGCGCTTGCTGTGTGCCATAGATATGGGTATTATTCAATTCTCACTGAAAACTCATATTCCATGTTACACACACGCAAGCTGAGGCTCAGAGGTGATGAATGACTTGTCCACGGGCCGCAAACCCGGAAAATGCCACAGCTGGGACTTGAACCGTGTCTGTTACGGCTTCTCACTGGAGACAAAAGAAGGGAGGGGTTCGCTGGTGCAGGAAGTGAAGTGTGGCCACCACCCTGCACAGCCCCTCCCGGAGAACCTGGCTCTTGGTCCAGGGACCGAGAAGTCGGGGCCTTTCCCTGCCACCCCACTCCCAGCAGGAGACTCAGGCAGCCTTAGGTAAGTAAACACATCAGTACAACTGGACTGAACAGAGAAATGACCAAGAGAATATTTTTAGAGGAGAAAAGCTCTAGGCTTTATTATTTAAAGAAGTAAACATGGGAGTTCCCTGGTGGTTTAGTGGTTAGGATTCTGGGCTCTCACTGCCGTGGCCCGGGTTCAGTCCCTGGTCGGGGAACTGAGATCCCACAAAAAAAAAAAAAAGAGAGAGAGAGAGAGAAATAAACATAACTAAGATAATACTTCCAGAATAACAAAATGAAAGCTATCACAAGGATTGGCGTTCATTAACGCAGAGTGTTGTCCAGTTTGGGCGGAAACAAATTCTCGTTCCATTTGCTGAAAGCTTCTTGCTTGAATCTTTTGGATACTCTCGTTTCATTCCCAGAAAGCGTGGCCTCTCTTCGCAGGCCTAGAGATTCTTCTAACCTCACTGTTTCCTGTGCTGTCTTGTTTTCTCCTCTGAAAGGTCACATTTACCTGTTCATTTATCTTGTAACCGATAGCACAACTATGAAAATGACATAATTCCAATAAGCATTTCTGATGGATGACAGAAAGAGTTTTAAATGCGTTTCCTCAGACCCCCAATGAGGAAATAGTCTATAGCAGGAGGGATTGCATGAGATCAGGCATTCTTCAAGAATTTACTGCCTTTGAGAGGCATTGGAATGGTTTAAGAAAGGAGATTTTTAGAGATTACTTTTGTGACGATTAAAAAACAAAACAAAACAGGAAAGACAGCTGTTGGTGAAGGAAGACGTGTTTTTCTGTCTGGAGCCAGGAGAAGTGTGGCAGAGCACAGAGAAGGGGTCCACGGACTTGGAACCACAGGCCGTCAAGGCGGCAGAGAACCAGGAAGCCTTGGCCCTTTACTGTCCAGACAGGAGACCCAGGAGAGGAAGTGCCTCACCCCAGGTCTCCCGCTGGTGATGCTGGGGTCACGCGGAACAGGGAGGGCTCAGGCCACCCGACAGCGCTGGTGCCCCCCCCCCCCCACTGCTCTAGGCCTCAGTGGCCTCAGCTATCACATGGGTGGTGGCCGGTCTAATCTCCCCAGACTGATTCTATAGGACGGCAAGGAGCTGCCTTGGCCGGATGAGGCATCCACATCCGGCCAAGGGACCAGGAGCGTTTGCAAAGCAGGATAAAGCAAAGTGCTGTGACCTGAACAGGGGCGCCTGGGCGGAGGCTCGTGGGAGGAAGCAATGGAACCTGAGTCAGAGGAGGGCTGGGAGGGTGGCTGGCCACGGGGTTTCTTTCTCCATTTCACTTACTGTGAAAACACAAAAGGCAGTTTTAAAGGAGAACAGCCTCACCTCACAAGCATGATCCCACTGCCCTCGCATGACCACCTGTCTCGTTTCCATCCCCGTCGCCTCCCCAGGGCACGGCCTGGGAGCTGGACTGGGCCCGCGGCAACGAGGAAGCGTTGGGTGGCAAGCCAGCCTCAGCCTCAGCTCGCTATATGCAGCGTCTGCCAGGTGACAGGCTCCTTCCCACCCTCCACTCCACCGATCCTCCCCATAAACCTTCAAAGTCATGAGGACGAGAATCCCTGCGTCCAGTTTTCAGCCGAGGAAATGCTCAGGGAAGGGCAGCAACTTGCTCAGGTTCTGGAGGTGAAGACAGAGCCCGTACAGACAGAGGAGCGGAGGGGCGCCTCTTTCTTGTCACTGTTTGACGGGCCTCGGGCCCCCTCCTCCCCCCCGCCCCACACAGGCTGGCGGGAACTGGTGTGGGCACCGGGCCCTAAGTCTAGGCTGTAGTCTTGCAGGTTTGGAGAATCAATTAGGCGTCCCTGTGGTTCTTGGATTCCAGGGGGACTGACTCACCAGAAACAAATTCATGAGAGACTGATGTATCACATTAGTATGAATTTACTAATTCGTAACCAGAAACGATTCTGGTAAACAGGAGACTCTTAATTACTGACCAACGAAGAACTCTACAATACAAGGGAATACAGAGAATTCCCTTTCTTCTCTGAGGGCGGAGAGATGAGCACCAGATTCTGTGGATTCCCTTCTAGGTCGGAAAGGAGGAAGGTGACGAGGTGGGATAGGAGTGCCTGGGCTGGAAGGTGAGCTCAGGAAGCCTTCAAGGAAGCACGAGGATGCAGCGCAGCTGAGAGCATGGACAGAGTAACTCAGATCCAGGTTCAAGTCCTGGCTTGGCCACTTACAAACTCTGTGACCTTGGTGCAATTACTGAAGATTTCGAATCCGCGATTTTCTTATCTGTCCAATGGGGACAACAGTAGCACTTAGCTCTTAGGGTGGTTGGGAGGATTCAACAACATGACGTGTGCAAAGGTGTCTGGTATATAGTAGGCACTCAATAAATGCTAGCTGTTTTAAAGCTGGATTTTTCAAGAGCACAGAGGGAGACATTAGTTAAGATCCAGGAGTCCCAGGAGAAGGGGTCTAGAAACTTAGGTGTGACTGAGAAATACTTAGAAAGAGTGGGCCGACTCCTTCAGGGGATGGGGTCCCAGCAGGAGCCCCTAGTATGGCAAGCAGGAGAGGACCAACTACCCTGCATCTTGCTCAGGGTCGTTGAGCTGTGCCCTTCAGGGAGAGGGTCCAGTCCCTCCTTTGGACAGCAGGTGATGGGCATGGGGGAGGGGGCTGCTTTCAGACGTTTCTACTCAAGCCTAGCCCGTGACACACAGAGTTGGCTGGAGAGAGAACGAGAGAGAGAGAAGCAGGGTGGGGTGTGGGGGGGTGACTCAAGAACTGAGGGACAAATTTGGGGAAGAGATCAAAGAAGCTAAGAGCCCCGATGAATGACAATCAAGCAGGGCCAACAGGCCTGGAGAGGAGATTTTCTAGACGTCAGGGCAGGGGCGGAAATCATTTAACCCAGCACTGGGCTGTCACAGTGCAGCGAGGATGCGATTAAGGGCAGAGACATTTTATCAGGAACATCTTCTAGCCAGCCGACAGTTTGGCTTCCTCTTAACAGGAGGAGACAGTTTAGCCCCTGCAGGGAAAGGTTTATGGCCTGGCACTGACCACTGCCCTGCCTGGGAGGGGGTGGCTCCCCATGCTGGGAGCTCTGGGGCTTCTCCCCAAAGCCATTGTGTCCCGCATTGCTGGCCCTTCCTCCCAAACACTTTTGGAGATGACCCGTGAAACCCACAGGCATGTGCGAAATTGCCTGGCCATTCTGATACTGTGAGCTTGGAGTGGTTTCTACTGAAGCAAGAAAGATTGAAGCTAGACATTAGGAAGGACTTCCAGGAGGAAAGGTGAAGATAAGGAAGGTGACCATAAAGAAAGAGGCAAGGAATCTTGCTCCATAGTAACCTGACAGATGTCTACAGCAATGTCCTACCCTGCTGGTGATTCTGCCATTTCCATCTCTTGTGTCACAAGACTCCTGGTTTTCGGCAAGCACACACCTGACTGCCACAGGCACCTGTAGGCCATCAGAGGCCTTTTCCCCGATGTGGGGTGGAATGGGAGGAGGTGGGAGGATAGCCTTCCCTGAAAATGGCTCAGGACCAAGGAAACGTAGGAAACATCTCTGCTGGGTGAGGTAGGGCTGGTTTGGGTGGACCTGGAGGAGGGAAATGGAGAGACGTGGTCTCATGCCCCGCCTCTGGGATGGGCTGTCCGCACATGGTTTGTGTGGGCCACCATCACAGGGCTGTTGGAGGGATCCAAGAAGGACCAGATGAGGTCTTTGCTCTCCAGGGAGAGCACAGCAGCCCAGAAGCCAGGGAAGCACAACAGGCCCAGATTAGGGGAGGAAACCTGCATTTACCGAGCATCAAATAGGTACCAGAGGCTTTATGGTCATTGTTTTATTAACTCTCCCAGCAACATAGGTATCCCCACCTTACACAGGACGAAACGAGCTCAGCGGAGTTAAGGAACTAGCCCAGCTCCACACAGCTAGTGAGAGGTGGGATTTTAACCACAGCCGTCTGTCTGGTTCTTTAATTTTTTAATATAAATTAATTATTAAAAATTAAATTATTATCACAAATTTATTTATTTATTTTTGGCTGCGTTGGGTCTTCGTTGCTGTGCACGGGCTTTCTCTAGTTGCATCGAGCTGGGGCTACTCTTAATTGCGGCGTGCGGGCTTCTCATTGTGGTGGCTTCTCTTGTTGTGGAGCACGGGCTGTAGGCGTGCGGGCTTCAATAGTTGCAGCACGTGGGATCAGTAGTTGTGGCTCACAGGCTCAGTAGTTGTGGCGCACGGGATTGGTTGCTCCGTGGCATGTGGGATCTTCCCAGGCCAGGGCTCGAACCCGTGTCCCCCGCAGTGGCAGGCGGATTTGTAACCACTGCACCACCAGGGAAGCCGGTGCTTTTGCTTTTTATCTTATTTGACAAAATAACATGTTGTAAATCCTGAAAAGGAAAACGATGGTTGCTACTTATATAGGGCTTAGAGCATCTCATATACATTACTACTGCGATCCCTTCCTAGAGAGGAAAGTAAGGCCCAAGGAGGTTAGGAGACTTGCCCAAGGCCACACGCAGGTGCATGGCAGAGCCTGGCCGCCTGGCGCCAGGTCTGCGTTTGTAACTTCTACCGTGCTGTGCTGAGCTATGAGTTGGCTGACACCGCCTCATGTGCTCCCTCCTCTCAGGGACCCCAAAGGCATTCACACCCTTGACCTGGCTGCCAGCGGCTCACAGGCTGATGCTTCTCCCAAGTCCACCTCTGCCAGCCTCACCTGGCATTTCCATGGGCTATTTCTGCATGGCTCCGGATGGTCCCCATGGTGCCTTTGGAAATCGTTACCCATCTGGCCACACGGGGCCAGAAGCAGGGCTCCTTAGGGAGCAAGTCCATTTTCTCACTCGAAAGCCCTCCTTGCTGCAGGAACGGGCACAGCCTGGCTGCGTCAGAGCCCTGCCATCTTTCCAGTCCAGCCTGGAGCTGGGGGCTGGGGGCCGTCCCCTGGGAGGGCCTCCTGCCCCTTCCTGGGCTCTGCTAGACCCTGAGAGCTCCCGAGCCGCCCACGCCAGCACGAGGCGCACTTGGCAGTGCCCCTGCCCAGCAGCCAACGCTGCTTATGCAACATGACGAGGAGGAGATTCGCCACTAAGGAGAAGCTGGGGATGATAAACACAAATCCAGGGCAGGCATTCCTCCGAGGAGAGAAGGAGGAACCCACGGGTATGGACGGGCTGTTCCTTGCGCTGGGTGCAAGCGAAGGTTTTTCTCTGAACCTCGCATGCACGTTATTCGTATTTGCATGTATCAGTTGGTTCATAATAAAAGGAAAACATGGGCTAGAAGCCAGAGCTCACTAGGCTGTAACCATTCAGTGCAGCTGTGAGGTGACCGTGGGGTGGGTCAGGGACAGATTACAGGCCATACTTCTGCAGCTTCAGTCTCAGGGTGGGTGAGATGGGAATGTGGGCAGACACGGGAGGTAAGAAAGCCCGAGGTGTATTCAGGGGCTCAGAGGGGCATGCGCTTGGGAGCTGTGTGCGGTGTGTCAGGCAGCGAGCGGGGCGGGCGTCCTTAGAGCCTGATTTTGCTTCCAGATCCACGTCTACTGGGAGGAAAACAAACACTCAAAAATATTAGGCTTCCAGGGGCAATAAGATGGCGTTAGTCCGTGTGGCCCAGCTTGTGAGTCTGTGAGGGAGGCGTCCTGAGGAAGCTTCTAGGTGAGGCCTCCCTGGTGCTGGCGTCCCGCCGAGGAGTGGGCTCCGCAGGGGCCGTTTCCACGTTGGACTCTGGGGCCCCACCGTGACTGGGCCTGGGTCTGAGGAGGGCACAGGCCCGGAGAAGGAGTGTGACGCCTTCAACAAGAAACCCCCCCCGCAGACAAAGCAACCCAGCCAGCACCTTCTGGAGCAGCTGCGCAGTCAAAGCCTGGAGTCTCCAAGGAGCCGCCGGGACAGACAATAACTCACTCTCTCGGGGCCTTGGGATGTGTCACAGCCAATGAAGGCAGGGCGGCCTCCGCAAGTGGACAGCAGGGAAGACACGGCCGCCCTCCTCCGGGGCGTTCTACTGTGAACTGTGGCGTCCAGCTTGGATGACGCGGGGTCAGGGAGGCGGCGAGGATTCTGCTGTGGCCCCGCGTGTGGTGTGAACAGGAAGGTGCGGGGCGGCCGGCATTTCCTAGCCTGGGCTTGGGATCGGCAGCGAGTGAATTTGTTCCTTACGCTGGCCCTCTGTTCACTGCAGCCTCTCCCCAGTACCATCTGGGACACCCAAGGACACTTGACTCCCCTTGCTTGGCCTTTATTCTGACCACCTGAGATCACTTTATCGACTCAGGAGAGGGAGAGACAGGAGTGTTTTAGTAAAGGCTGAAAAATCTTGAGATGTGAGGCTTTTTGTTAGATTTTGTCTGGAAAATGCCTAGTTTCTTTGTCCCAGAAGAGCTTTAAGAAAGGCTGGCAGAGACCGAGATAATCTAGTGCAATTGGTCAGACCCTCTGGGGGAATCTTCTAGCCCAAGGAGTCCTCCAGCCTTCAAAACACTCCTGGCTGGGTCTCCGGTAATTGCTGCTCTGGCCTTTGCAGGGAGGGGAAAGCGGCCCTGCCTCCCCGCCCATCACCCCCACCAACCAGCCGCAGGTGCTGGGCCTCCAGGCTCCTCCTCGTGCCTTTCTCTGCCTTCGTGCCAGGACCTGGGGGCCCCCTCCCCTGAAGTCTTCCCCTCCCCAGGCATAGCACCCCCCTCCCTGGCCCTCACAGGCTCTGCAGTAGCTCCTGTCCCCTCAGCTCCTGGCACTGGGCAGGGTCTGCCTGGGAGCCCGGGGAGGACACCACTGCTGGGACCAGCTCCCTGGCAGGGGCTGCACAGCTGCCCTTCCTTCTCCCTCATCCTTCCTAGGGACGTATGTTCCACGGTGGCCAGCACACCAGCCTAGGAGGTCACTTCGTCTTCCTCACTCTCTTGGAAAGGAGATATTCACACCCCCATTTTGCAAATGAGAAAACTGAGGTGCAGGAAAGTGAAGTGTTTCGCTCGAAATCACCTGACTAGTGAGTCGTTGGGCCAGGGGCCCCCTCCACTCAAGCTCTCTTACCCGTGAGCGAGGATCCGTCGGCTTTGAGGGGACAGTGACCGGTGTCTGAAAGCCCTGTGGTGTGTGGAGCCCTCATGTTTCCTCTGTGTGACCAGAGCTGCCTGCAGTGCTTGGTGCAGCCCTCAGCATGTGGACAAAATCCATGACCATCCCTCCAGGAGAGCGTTTTCAGCCCGATCCGCGGAGCCTGTAAAGCCTCTGAAAGTGGAGGTGAAGCTTGGCGTGTATGAAATCACGTGCATTTTCTGGGAAGAGAGTCCAGAGTCTTTATCAAAGACATCCGGAGCCCAGAAAGGCTTTGCAGGTCTGGGGGCAGGGAGACCAGGGTAATCCTGGCTGACAAGGAAAAGGAAGGAAAAAGAAAAGCTGGGTTTCCATCGCTGACTGGTGCCTCTGGGAAGGAGATTCTGAGTTCAGGGTGCTGGATGCTTGCTGGAGGGTGCTTGGGATCAACACCCATGGAAGGGAGGGCAGGAACATGGCATGGGGCAGAGAGAGAAGTCAACCCGTGTTGCAGGTCCACCAGAAGCCTCGGCTAATCCCACGGGGGCTCTGGAGGGAGAGTGACCTATCCAACCCATGTTGGGTCATATGGCTGAGCCTTTATGTCCCCTCTTTGTCAGCTGTTGGATGCAGATAGCCCTGGGGAGGATTTGACTTTGGCCCAGTAGCTCACTGCAGTTCCTGAAGGAACTGGGGCGGGGGGCAGCTGACAGATGAAGGCCATCTTCAACAGCACCTCCAGAGCTAGGCAAGCAGTCCTTGAAGCAGGGTCTGGGTGGTACATCACCAAGCTCACCGCAGTATCTCTGCCCTTGGGAAAGTATAAAAGATCAAACTCCATCCATCCATCCATTCCTCCCTGCCTCCCTCCACCCATCCACCCATCCATCCACCCATTCACCCATCCATTCCCCCCTCCCTCCCTCCATCCATCCACCCATCCATTCATCCATCCACCCATCCATTCCTCCCTGCCTCCCTCCACCCATCCACCCATCCATTCCTCCCTCCCTCCCTCCATCCATCCACCCATCCACCCATCCATTCCTCCCTGCCTCCCTCCACCCATCCACCCATCCATCCACCCATCACCCATCCATTCCTCCCTGCCTCCCTCCATCCATCCACCCATCCATCCACCCATCCACCCATCCATTCCCCCCTCCCTCCCTCCATCCATCCACCCATCCACCCACCCATCCCTCCATCCATTTAACATTTATTAAACATGACTTAAAAGCCAGCCCACTGTGATAAGCACCTGTGACAAAAAGGTGTACATAGCACCGTCTGGCGGAAGACAGACACATATCAATGAATAATTAGGGCACAAAGTGGTCATTGCTAAAACAGAGGCAAGTGCCAAGAATTACTGGAGCATATTGTGGGGTGGACTCTTCCTGGGGCAATGAGTGAGTCCTGAAAGAGTTGACAAGGCAGAGAAAGAATGGATGGAAGGGTTAAGGGCATGAGGCCTTTCAGGCGGGAGGAAATCACGGGAGAGGCATGGTGGTCTGAGGGTGTGTGGCAGATTTGGGGAGAGTTTCAGCGTGGACAGAGTGGCTAGGTCACTCCTGGAGATGAGGCTGGAAGAGGAGATTGGGGTGAGATCATGAAGGCTCTGGAGTACCACACGGACATGAGTGGAACAACGAAGTGTATCCGGCATTACTGGAAAGTCACTGCTGGGTTTTGAGCAAAGGATTGACGTTAATACATCGCATTTTAGGAAGTCAACTCTGATAGCAGAGATGATAGACAGGCTGGGTGGTCACTGGAACCTCAGGGGCGTCCTATATGTGCCAGGACCAGGCTTGCTCAGTGGGTACCTGGAATCCCACTACGCACAAGCCAGTGTCCCACATGAGTGGCCCTCCCCTAATGATGCTGAGTCTCAACACAGATCATTCTGGCCCTGTGTGCATGTAGTATCCTCGAGAAACTGCTTGTTCCCCCAAGTTCTCAAAGACTTTCATTTCCCGTACTCACGCCCTGTGTTCTCGTGCGTGGCATAACCTCCGTGGATGGCCTAGGCCCCTGTACGTGTATCAGCCTAATGTCATGTGGGTGCAACCAAAGCCTTCTAAGAACCTCTCATTCTGATGCCACCCACATTCTACTTTTCCCTTCTCAAATGGGTGCCCCAACCCAGGCAAGACTCTTGTGACTAGCATCTCCCATATGTCAGCAGTGACCTTAAGTTGCCCCAGGCTAGTGGACTACCATTCAAGGAGTCTGTTTCTGCAGCTGGATATGAAGCCCAGGACAGCTAAGTTCATCAGGATTCCTCTCCAGAAGCTCAAGCAAGGGGCTTAAAAGAAGCTCTGCTTGTCACAGAGTGAACCCATTCACATGATTCCCGTCCACGCGCCAGGCTGCCTGAAATTGGACCCACCAGGGATGCCGGCTCTATGATGTGAGGTCAGCCTGGCAAATTCTGGAAACTTAAGGGACACAGCCTGTGTCTTGGGAGGAGTGATGCTCTGGGCGCTGGAACAATGGACTTCCAGTTCCGTAAGAGACTGTGGATTGAGAGATGGTCCTTCCAGCTATGACAGCCTGGGCTGAAGATTTGAGCTTCTGTCCCTGTGCCCAAAGCACAAATCCACACAGCCAGCACTGGACAAACGTCCACCTAGGGCGTGCCCCACACCGTGGTGGGTCCCACCAGGGGGTGAATACACACAGGTTCCTCAGAGGCCATGGATCCCATGACTTGGTAACTCCCAAGACCAAGGCCCTTCACTGTGTTCTTTCTCCAGTGGGTGGAGAACAGTGGTGGGAGCCAGTCCATCTTCACTCCTCTCCCTAAAGACCCTGGGAGTTAGTCGGGGGTCTGGGAAAGGCCACGAGGAATGAGGAAAAACCCTATTATTTCAATTTTGTGAAGGTTGACAGGAAGGCTAAATATTGAGAACCTCTTCCACTTAGGAATGCTCCGTGCTATTTTTCTGGGCATTCTTGTGGGACTCCGTGCTATGGGGTTTCAGCTCAGAACACAGCCACCATTGCTATGAACTACCGTGTGCCAGGCAGTGTACCGGGGCTGTGCCAGCTGTGTTTATTCCTCACAGCAACTTTGTAAAGGCATTACAAGGATGCCTGTTCTGCAGATGAAGAAATAGAGCCACAAGGAGATTATGGAATTTGCCCAAGGTCACATCATAGGTCGCAGAAGCAGGATTCTCACCCAGGTCTGCCTTCCGTAATCTTTGTCCTCCACTGACAAGCCTAAACCTTGCCATATTGATGACAGTAGTCTTGGGTTTCCATCACCACCTCCTACCACACAAGTCTGTGCAGTATTAGAAGGAAGGACGACAAGGATGGGGTCCCCTTTCCAAAACTTTTCATCATATACCTGGGGGGGGGCATAGTCTCTCAGGTCCTTGTGCACATAGGTGGGCAAAGACAGAGTTGGTTCCACCAGCCAGAGAGCCTAGAACCTTGGGGCTGGTGGGCCTTGGTGGTCTGGCCTTGGCACTGGAATCCAAGCTCCCAGAACGTCCAAGCTGGAGGGTCCCTGGAGATGAGTAAGCTCCTGTGAGGTGGCAGGTAAAGACACTGACTCGGGAGGACACGAGCTACCCGAAGCCACAGAGCTAGTTAGAACGCTGTGTGTGTGAGTGTGTGTGTGTGTGTGTGTGTGTGTGTGAGTGTGCGTGCACATGCACATCCTGGAGATGACAGTGGGGGCCTCCTATCTCCCAGACCCTACGGATGAGTTCAGGTGAGAAGGCCTTGGAGCCTTCGTCCATATCCAGAGTGGTGGCCCACGAAAAAGGTTATTTTAAAAATGTGTTTTGTTTTAACGTAAGTAGTGTCTTTGGGACCAGGTGACCCCAAGAAGTGTCAACAGGAGAGTGGCGGATGAGACACAAAAGAGAAGGAAGCCAATGTAGGTTCATTAATGATCAGGTCACTGCTTTGGGCAACTGGGGTTCAATCCCATGGGGCACTTCTGGGAGATGGTGTGAAATGTGTCTCAGGGCTGTCCTGCCCAAGAGACAAGGAAGCTGGGGTATTTGTCTACCAGCCTCCACTATCATTGGTTGAGTACTGCTACTGGGGGGCATCAACTCCTTAGAACCTCTTGCCAAGCATCCTCCAGCAGCATAAAGAGAGCAAAGGGCTATTTTAAAAGGTGTCTGGTCTCTAAAGACTCTTGAAAACCTTTTAGGGTTAAGAAGCCTTGGGCATCAGTACCGAGGACAGTGCAGAGAAGAGATGGGTGAGACCCAATGCTGTCCCCAGGAGGCAAGCTGTGCTGGGGGTGGGACAGGGCTACTTCCATGGGCCCTGCGGGAAGAATGGCCATGTCCTATCACAAGAGGAGCTGAAGTTAGATCTTAAAAAGAACTTCCTGGTGATACTAGTGAAAAAGCCACGTACTTAGAGCCCATCCAACTATACAGCTTGATTGATGGCCACAGAAAAAATGACCAAGCAAAGAAGCATGCAGTGGCAAGGAGTTTGAGGCTCCTTGTCACTAGGGCTGGCCAATGAGCTCTTCTTTATCTGTGTTTGCGGGGGTGCAGGGCAGTGCTGGGGGGACAGATGAAGTTGAATGAAGAGAGGATTCTTCACTCCACCCTTGCTTATTCTAGCACCAGGAGGCTCCAAAGTTTGGGTGGAAACAAGAGCTTGAAAAGGTCCCTTCTCTGGCACGATTTGGGGCATCTTACATGGGACAAAGCCGTGGAAGAAATAAGCCCTAAGGTTGACTGGCCCTCAACCAGAGCCAGCCCACCTCCCTGGGCCCCCACTCCTCATATGCGAAAAAGGGAGATGGGAAGGATGAACTAGATAACCTTAGAGACTCTGTCCACTGCTGAGGCCATGCCAGTAGCCTTGGGTTCTCTTCAATTCATCCTTCAACAAGTGTTTACTGAGCCTTCGTTGTTTGCTCAGCACTAACTGGGGAGAAGGGATTCACATAGAATACAAGCGCCGGGCTCTGGTGGGGGCGGGGAAGGGAGATGGGGGAAATAAGAGTTAAGGTTTACGGAGCATTTAGTCTGTGCCGGGCACTGTGCTAAAACACCTCACATACGCTGACTCCCTTACGCCTTGCATGACCCCGTAGGGCAGGTACTAGTGCCTCCTCTATACTGATGAAGAAACCAGGGGTCAGGGAAAAAGCCTCTTGACCAAAGCCACACAGTAGTGGGGCTGCACCGGAGCCCACACCGTGAGCCGAGATGCTTCTCCTCTGTGAAGGAGGCGGTGACTCTCTGGTGTTCTAGCAGATGGAGCCTGAAAGCTGGAAACATCGGAAAGGCTTCATGCAGGAGATGGCTCAGCACTGGGCCTTGGGGACGGGCAGAATTCAGAGGCTGGCCGGGGAGGGGAGCAACCTGAGTGTAGCAGCCCCCCGGGCAGCCAGTGTCGTCTTAGAGGAGGCGGGTGGGCAGCAGCTATGGCCAGCCTGCTGGGCTCCACAGGAAGAGAGTAGGGGCTGGGGAAGAACAGATACTTCATAACCCAAGCCAGGATTATAAGCATCACTCCTCCCCCAGCCGCTCTGGGCAGTCTACAGAGGGAGCTGGCTCAGCGAGGATCGAGGATCGGCTTCCTCCCAGCTACTTAAGCCACAGGCCAGAAAGCCAGGCCATTGGTAATTACGGTAGTTAACACACATAGAGCAGGGACCAGGGGCCAGGCCATTGGTAATTACGGTAGTTAACACACATAGAGCAGGGACCAGGGGCCAGGCCATTGGCAATTACGGTAGTTAACACACATAGAGCAGGGACCAGGGGCCAGGCCATTGGTAATTATGGTAGTTAACACACATAGAGCAGGGACCGTGGGCCAGGCACGGCTTTAAGAAGTTTAACTAGCGTAAGCCTTCCAGCATCCTTATGACGTAGGCACTAGTATTATTCCTGCTTTATAGATGGGGAAACAGAGGAAACGTGAGGTTACGTAACCTGCTCAGGGCCCCAGAGCCAATAAGAGGCAGGGCCCAGCCTGGAACTCAGGCAGTCTACCCTTAAGCACCTGCTCTACCGCTTCTAAGCAGGTTCCTGAGCTGCGGCCAGTGCCAGCCACTCCCTCCCTCTGCCCCCCGGGGACCCTCCGCAAGTTCAGGCTCTCCTCCAGGGCTGGGGCCCTTCCCTAATGGGGACCGCAGGAGGCCCCCACCAGCCCCTCCGCTGGTGAGGCCCGTCGCTGCCAGAGGGCCCCAGCCCCCCTCCCCCGCACTCACATGCACCCCGCCCCTCTCCCCAACCGAGCACCGTTGCCTTTCGTTCACAGTGACGGCTCCTGCGCCCAGGCCGGTGCGGGCACGGAGGACTCCGTGGCGGCGGCGGCGGCGGCGGCGGCCGGCAGACCCAGTGCCCACGCCCCGAAGGCTCAAGCCCAGGAGCTGCAGGAGGAGGAGAAGCGGCCGGGGGCGGGGGGCGCCTCCCCGCGGGCCGGCCTCCACTGCGCGGCCTCCCCCAGCAGGCAGCAGCCTGTCCCGGCAGCTGCGCTCTGCGCCCGCGCCCCTGCCGCCTCCGATTACGAACTCTCCCTTGACCTAAAGAATAAACAGGTACCCAGGGCCTCCGAGGGGGGTGGGAAGGGTGGTGGAGGGCCCTGTCTCGGGCGCTGTCCAGGGTACCAGGGATGCCCCTGTCTAGGCCGCCTCTGCTGCAGGCAGACCTCTTTGCCTCTAGTTCTCCCAAACTGGACCAAGTGACTGCCCTTCCCTGCAGCCCAGTTCCTCAGGCAACCAGCCTTGCGTGGCAGGGGTCACCCTTGTAATGCCAGGCCCACAGGCAGCGTGTTCAGGGCTCTGCCCCTCTTACCACTGCAGGAAGACCAGCTGCTGACACTTCCCACCCCCAGAAGAGATGGCCCAGCTTACCTGCCCACCCAAGGGGCCAGCCCCATGCTCAGCACACACAGGCTCACATGAGGTTTGAAGACAGTGGTCTCCTCCAGGTAGACTGAGGAGTCCCAAGATTAGCCCAGACTGGGGGAGTCCAAAGACCCCCTTATTGGAGAACAAATTTCACTGAGGAGTTCTGAGCCTCCAGCTTCCATCCTGTGAAGCAGGAGGAGAAAGTAGTCAGTCACTGGGTCCCAGCTGAACCCTCCAAAATGATAACGGCATGGCTTGTTTGGGTGGGAAATTAAGAGACCTGAAGGAAGATCTGTGTGTGTGTGTGTATGTGCGAACACATTTAGAGAAAGAATTTATGACTTAATATTGCTAAGAAAGAGCATGGAGCACAGATGTGGGATCCGATCCTTGTTCTTATTCTAGTTCCTCTGTGACTTGGGCAAATGCCAGTTAAGCATTCTGGGCTTTGGTTTCCTTATCAGCAAAGTTGGGAATTAGATCTTGAATCATCTCTGAGGTCCCTTCTAGCTCTAAAAGGCGTAGGTTCTAAAGAACCATTCTTTAACCCAACGGACTGTGAGTTTTCGAAGCGAAGCTAATAGCAAAGTCACTAAGACTGAGTCAAGCCCAACCAAAGTCTTTTCTTCCTTTCAGCATAGATGTCGAGCTATTATCCAAGGTCAGGGGCTGCAGGCGGTGCACCAGGCTTCAGTAAAGTATTTGACAAAATCTCCCGTGATATCTACGTGGACAGGATAGGAAGTGGGTTAGTTGACAGTACAGTCGGGTGGGCCGTTCTCAAACGGAATTGTCAAAAAACACTGATTTTTCTATCAGTGCCAATGCCAGGGTCATTGAGTGGGGCACTGTCCTTGGTCCTGCCCAGGTCAAACATTTCTAAAAAGGACTGATGCAAAGCTGAAAGGGGAACGCTAATACCTTGATGACAGAATCCCAGATTTGAATAAAAGAAAAAAACTCATTAGGTAGTATTGTTTGAGTGGAAAAAAATCAGATGAAAGAGGGAAAAATCTAAAGTTCTGTTCTTAGCTTTGAAAATCCCACAGCACTACTATTAGATGAGCAGGCTTGGTCGTGGGCGAGAGGCCTTCGGGATTCAGTTGACTATAAGCTCAAGGTGCGTCAGTAGCCCATGAAGCAGTTGCCAATGATATGGTCCAGCAGCCTTCACAGATGGGTGGATAAAACCCCCCGTGTAAGGGCGCAGCTGCCTGGAGCCCCACACTAGTTACTGGTCAGGCTGTCTGGTTCTAGGGGTTTCATTTAAGAGGGAAAAAGAGAATCTTGAGGTTCTAAGGTTCTTCTAAGAAAGAAAACAACTGGCTGGGGTCATACAGGGAAACTGTAGACATGAAAACCAGTTTTAGACATGGAAGAGCTGGATGTGAATTGGCGGGATTAGATTATTTTCTATCATTCCAGGTAAAAATAGTGATACTAATGCATGAGACTTGTAGGAGAGGAAGGGGTTTGTTTTTAGCTCCGTTAACAATTAGAGCTGTTAAAAATGTAGACTGTCCCGCTTCTGAGGTAGAGAAGGCCCATGCCGGAGCTGGGAGGCAGTCCATCTGGAACCGCATGCTGTGATGTGGGCGGTCAGCTGGCACAGATGAGAACGTCCTCTCAGTTCCACTCGGCTCCGCCCCTTGAGGACAGAGACCATGTCCTATTCATCCCATCCCCTGGCGTCCAGCAGAGTGCCTCGGGCAGAGTAAGAGCTTAGCGAGTGAATATTTTTTGAATAACTGCGATGTGTAAAACAATGAGGGAGTGGGGTACCAAAAAGAAAAAAAACATGGTCCCTACCTGCTCCCCAAAGAGATTTCAGTTCAATTTAAGGAGTATCCTGTTAGTAACACCAAAGGGAACTGGTGCTTCTGCTTGGGCAGGGAATTAGTTTTAATTCTAACTCATTAGTGGGGTAGGGAGGGTTGTGCAGGGTTCTGACGGGCACTGTGGACCTTTTTCATGGTGGGCATAATTCTAGTAGATGGGTTTGCACGTCAGGCCAGCAGCAGTGGGGCAGGAAAGATGAGGGCTGGTACGGGTGTGGTGGAGCCCTCGTGCCCTGGGGAATAGCCCGCCTCCCCTGGCCCCTGTAGCTCTCCAGGCCAAGACAGGCTAGGGGTGGGAAGGGGAGGGGAGAAAGGGACTGAGGGGAGCAGAGTGGCTAAAAACACAGCACACGTTTACAAAAGATGGAGCTGCACAACGCTCTCTTCTGCAGATGAACTGTGTGACCTTAGGCAAGTTGCTTAACTTCTCTGGGCCTCAGTTGCCTCATACAGCCCTTTGCCTCTACTGCTAACATTCCTACCCCCCCTCCTACTCCTGCACTGGCCTCATTCACTCCTTCTCTTGCTTTAGGACTTGCTCTCCCGCACCTTCCTCCTCGCTGGCAGCTCTCCCCGCCCTCCCAAGGCTGTGTTGGATGCCCCTTCTCAGTGGTCCCACAGCACCCAGGTGTTCCCTGACATAGCCTTTCAGCCCAGGATCACCATTCCTGTTTACTTGACGTCTCCTTTAAGGCAGGGCAAAGACATCCATCATGACACCCCTGGTGCCCGACACAGTGCCTGACATGAGAAGATGCTCAAAGGATGAAGAGGGGGAAAGTAACAGTTCAGTGACCTGAAGGGGATGGGGATGGGCATGAAGCCTGGGCCAGGTGCTGACTCTATCTCAGGTTTCTTAGAGATCTAGGATTTAGTATTCTGCTCCTGTGACCCTCATGAGTCACCCACATCCTGTGGTCCTTGGGCTGGAAGGGATCTGGGACACTATCACTATCTCCCCAGTTCACCAACCTGCCAGGCCCGCTCCATCGGCCAGTCCAAACTCCCAGGTGTTTTCCGTGGCTCCTCTCTCTGCCCCGCATCTGATCCAGCCCCCCACCCCCCATGCTACTCTTAACCACTTCCCAAGTCCCATCCTCTCCTGCCATCCCCCCCGCCCCGGCCCTAGGCCTGTGTGCCCCTGGGGAAGCCTCCTATAGACCCTCTGCTTTGACCTAGTCCCCACACCGCAGCTGCATCACAGCGGTCACGGTACCCCACATGGAGGCGCCCACGGCCCCTCGTTTTCTAGGGGACAAGGACTTCAGGCTCTGCCGCCCCCAGATCCGCCCCCACACCCTGCCTTGCTCCCGCTCGGGGCTCCAGCTGTGCCTCTTGGCTGTCCTTTGAGCCCTCATGTACTTCGCTTCCTCTGCTGGGAACACTCCCCACCCATCCCCGGTCACACTCACCTGGGTGATGCCTACTCACAGGTCAGTCAGGGCTCAGAGCCCCCGAGCCGGGGAGTGTGCTGTTCCTGAGTGCCCACGGCGGGCTCTGCCGTGTGGCCGCACCCCCCTCGTGAGGGCAGGGCTCTGTCATGCCCAGGCTGTTGCAGAGTGAGCAGATTGTGCTCCGAACGCCTCTGGGGTGCCGTTCCCTCCGCTGTCGGGGGAGCAGTGAGCACTGCCTGGGGGTGAGCCCCGGGCGCTGCCGGCCATGCCCGCCGTTGTTCCTGCGCCCAGCACAGCCTGGCGCCTAGGAACTGCTGGGTATTGGAGGAGCACAGGGATGGACGAGCCAATGAATGAATGAGGCCCCCAGGCTTCCCTGTTCTCCGTCCTGTGTGCCGACTGGCCCCCTCCCCGAGGCCCCACAGGGAGGAGACTGTCTTCCTTTGCTTGCTCTGCCCTCAACTCTCCCATTTCACCTCAAGGTGATCCTTGGGGCTCCACCCTAGAGGGAGGGGGCATGCGGACCCCTTGCGGGGAGGCTCCTTTAGGAAGTGGCCATGGCAAAGATACAGAGGGTACGCATGTGATTTCCAAATTCAAGTTCTCTAGGGAGTTTGTGTCCTGTTCTCTGCGCCTGTGGGGGAGCACCCACTGGAGCCCATCTGGGATGTCCAAACTGCATAGGTCTCTGTGTTGTCCAAGTCCAGCGGCCGTGGAGCTGTGGTCACAGCATCCAGGCCCTGCTCCTGAGTCAGGGTCCTGGGTGGCAGCCGCTCTCTGTCTGGAGAGCAGATCTCCTGGACCCCAAGCCTCAGGGTCCAGCCTCACCATGGGGCGTCTCTCAAGGGGAGAAGTGGTGGCCATGTTTCCAGGTCACTGTCCCGCTCTGGGCCTCAGTTTGCTCACTTGTATCTGAGGCTCTGTCCCACTCTGAAGGTGAGAGCGCTACCGCGGGCATGAGGGGCCCAGTGGACCAGCCTGCCGAGGGTGGCGGTGAAGGCAAGATGTGCCAGGGTGTTGCTCTGCTCCGTGGCCTCAGTTCGGGGAACGGCAGTGCACAGCTGCTGTGCTGGGCCCCATGCGAGGCCTGGGGGCACCGCGATGCGGAAGACGCAGTCCTGGGTCTCAGGGAGCTCCGGTGCCAGTGGTGGGCGCTGACACAGAATGGTACAGGCGACACTAACAGCACTGCAGAACTTTCTGTGTGTCATCTCCCCCATCTGCACAATGTCCCTGCGGGCTAGAGACTGTCACTGTCCCCATCTTAGGAATGATGGCTTAGTGATGTTAAGTGACTTGCCTAAGGACACATTCCTAGGTATGCACCCCGGTGTCCACGATTTTAACCCAGAGCCCTCCCCATCTGCTGCCACCGCGGTGAAGGGGTAGGTTCTGCGGAAGCGATGTGCAGGGCACTGCGGGCTCTTGGCACAGGGCACGTAGCCCGACCAGGGTTCAGAGCAGGCTTCCTGGAGCAGCCCCACCCGAGGGAGTATCTGGCTCAGGGAGCAGCTGAGCCGTGGCTCTTCCCCAGCGCCCCTACCTGGCTGCATCGGGAGAGGGTCCCAGGGCAGCCCTGCTCCCCAGCAGGCCTCTGTGCCCCTTGCCATGCTGAACACTTTCTGTGTTTTGGACGGTGGCCAGGGAGGTGGGCACACAGAGAAGAACAACCCTGCTCAGTGCAGGCCACCCGTCCTGCGGGCCGCCCTGCGTTCCTCCAAAGCTCCTCTCCCCTCCCCAGACTCTGCCCGGGAGCCTCAGGTGAGGTGTGAGGTTCGCCTCGCCAAGGTCTGCAGACTCACACCACGTACTGCTTTAATCTTCTCAACTGAGAAATCCTGGCGCACGTGGGACCCGTCCTCGCCCCCTCACCCGGGCCTGGTGCCCCAACGTCCCTCAGAGGCCCTGTCGGGCTCAGCCAGGCAGCAGCTTGGAAGAGGGAGACTGTTCTGATGAACACTCGTTAGGAACACTGTTCTGATGAAGGCTCCTTAGCGAGACAGCCGCCAGCCCCGCCCACTGCCTCCCCAGCAGGAGCCGAGGGATGGCTCTCCTGGGAGGAGGGAGGCCACAATTACCCAGGACTCAAGGGTATTCGAGAGAAGTGGGCGGAGCTGCTCCTTGGCCGGTGGGCCCAGGAACCCCTCCCTCCCACGAGCTGGTCCCTCAGCTCTCTGGCCTGGCCCTGCTAAGAACAGGGTCAGGGAGGTGAGAGGGGCCTGGCTGGGGCGGATGGAGCTGACCCGGGGAACCACCGATTCCCCAAGGCCTGTGACAATGGGGGGAGGGGAATGCACATGGGGGGCGGGGCCGGTGGTACAGCCTTTGGCTCCAAGCCCAGACCCAGAAGACAGCCTGGACTGCATTTCCCCTGGTGCAGAGGAGAGAGTTCAGTTTAGTTCACGACCGCAAACCTTGATTAAGCCCCGAACACGGGTCTGGCTCAGCGCTGGGCACGGGGGATGCAGAGGCGGATTGCGCTGTGCCGCCTGTGACGCACCGTCTGGGGTGCTGAGGATGCGAAGGAAGCGGTGGGGACACTGGGGGCCGCAGGCACGAGGCCAGGATGAGTGGCAGCCGGCTGTGTTAGACGATGGGGACAAACGGTGACGATCCCTCAGCTGAATTCAGAGACCGTCCTGAGCTGTGGCTTCGGGCCAGGCTCTGGGCTGAGGCCGTCCGTGCACCAGACGATGAGAAGGCCACATCCGGGGCCTCCAATAACTTATGCTTAATGGAGTCTTGGGGAGGGGAGAGGGGAGGGAAGCCTAAGTTAGATGAATACCACCAAGATTAGCAGGGGAAACTGAGTGTCAAAGAGAAGCACGAAACAACCTTCTCGGGGGTGGGGCGTGGTTCAGGGCAGGGAGACCCCGTTCTGGTTGGGGGAACTGGGAGGCTTCGTGGAGGAGGCACATTTGAAGAAAGGCGAAACGTTTTGCCTGGAAGAGAGGGCATGAGCGTGGGAGGTGAGGCTGGGGAGGACAAAGCCGGCTGCGGGGAGGCTGAGCGAGAGATCCAAGCAGGAAAGCCTAGTTGGGGGACGGGGGAGCAGGAGGCGGGGCTGGCGCGTGAGTGTGGACTCCGTGTAGTAGGAGGGGCTGGGGGGGTAGGCGGGGCCAGGCTGCTCAGCGCCAGACCCCCAGGAGATGGTGTTTACACTTGTTTAGGGCAATGGTCTCAAGCGCCGGAAGTCCTGTGTTTACACCCGCTCTCTGAGGATACTGCTCAGGGGAATATAGTACAAGGCGGATGGGGGGTTGTCAGAGTGGTCCAAATGGGGTATCCAGGAGAGCCCCATGTGGTGACAGTCTGGTGGAAAGTTCAGGATGATTGCAAAAGGCATGGGGGGCGCTATAGGACTTTCAGCCTGACAAATGCAGAGGATAAGGCAAAGGCAGGCCCAGGGACAAAAGTGAGGTCCCCAAACTGGATGACCTTGTAGCCGGGGTGCTGTTAGGTGAATAAGGACGTCATCCAGAGCTGGTTTGGGTGGGCCGGGGGAGACGATGGGCTCTTGGAAATGTAGGTCTAGGATGGAGTCTAGGGATGGAGAGTTGAGAGTCACAGAATCATCACTGTCAACATCAAACTGCTACCACTTATTGAGCACCTACTGTGTGCCACGTGCTACGGGAAATAATTTAATTCTCACAACAAGCTACAGAGTCAGCAGGATTAGCTTCATTTAACAGATAAGAAAACTGAGGTTCAGAGACGTTAAGAAACTTGCCCAAGGTCAACCATCAGGGAAGAGGCAGATCTGGGACTGGGTATTTCCCCTATGGGCTTGCTCATCCACCTATCAGAGTGAAGTTACAATGGAAGACGAGGTTCTCAGACAAGAGGTGAGAAGATATTAGCCCGCGGGACACCTTTAGAGTTGCCACGAAGGCTCTGCATGAGCTAGTTCTCATTTCACCAACTGTTACTTATCAGCTCCCAGGGGGCTGCTCTAAAGACTCCCAACATAGAAGTCAAGGAAGACGTCCAGAAGTGCACAGGAAAACCATTAAAATGCGTCTGGAGAATGGAAGAGAGCACACATATGACTCTTAACTAGCACGGTTAGGGACCTTGTGGTCAGAATATAGGATCAAGGAGCTGTATGGAGACAGGAAAACCAAGATAGACTGGGTCATGAGAGGAGAGGACAAAGTTTCAGAAAGGATGGGGAGGAAGGCTGAGGATGGGATTTAGTGATTGAAGGTCATCAGTACCTTTCTGAGAGTCATTTCATTAGTCTGGTGGTAGCAGGAGGCAGCTGCAAGCCGTCAGGGCATACGGGGCGGGCCAGTGGTTCGGCACGTGCTCACGGACTGAGGCAGGGCGGGCAGACTGGTCCTCCTCTAGGTTTGGTGGAAAAATACAGAGATTGGGCTAGTGCCCCAGAGCAGGGGAGTCAAGCAGGGTCATGTTTCAGCCTGGGACATTAAGGAGGGTCTGTAGGCTGGTGGAAAGGAGTCAAAACCAGGGTAGAGGCTGGAAATGCAAGTAGGAGAGACTAGGGGATGAAGTAAACTTGCAAAGGAGGCCAGAGAGGGTGAAATCATCAGCCTGGGAGAGAAAAGTTACGGTCGGATTAGGAAGGTTTTAAGTTATTCAACAAATACTCATTGAAGATCTACTATGTACTCTAAGCACTGGGGATAGAGCAGTGAGCATGGCAGGCAAAGTCTACCTTCATACGGCTTACAGTCCAGTGGAGGACTTGATGGAACAGATTCAAGAATTTAAAATCTGGTTTTCTTCTCTCCTTGGGTGAAGCATGGACACCGGCTGGTAGTTCGGTGTAGGATAACGGCTCCTCAGTTATCTCAGCCAGCCTGTGCCTCTAGGTGGGATGACACCATGCCAGGGGGTGGACCTTTCACCATTTTGGAAACACTTCAGGCAATGAGATTTCATACCTTCCCTCTATTGCCAGTAGCATCTCATAATCGGAAGAGAAGCTCTTGGGCCAGGGGTTTCCCTAGACCTATGAGCAGGCCAGGGAGGAAGGAGATGTGAATTCCTGTCTGGGGTCAGCTGCTCATGGTGCTTGGGGAGGGGTAAATGGGAGGTGGAACTGGCAAAAAGGAGGCAGGTGAGCAGTCAGTTCCCCTCCCTCTCTACTCTTCCCCTTGGAGGACTTTCCTGCCTAAGCCAAGGCCGATTCTGGGCCTCAGGAGCTACAATGCTCTCTTCCTTCTGCTGTGATTTCTGCAGAAGCAGGAGGAGAATGCATCAGAGGCAGATACCTGTGTTTCTCTGGGGCTCCTGGGTACATGAGGTCATACCTAGAGAAAAGCCCACAGGCAGCTGTCCAGTTGGCATGGCAGGCAGCGTTCTATATAACCCCTCCCCTGGAGCGTGGGCGAGACTAGTGAATATGATGGGTGTCACTGCTACGATTAAGTTACCAATCAGTTGACACTGAGTTAGTCAAAAGGGAGCTCATCCCGGCTGGCCTGAATGAATCAGGTGGACCCTTTAAAGGCAGCGAGGCCTCACACAGAGGCTCTCTTGTTGGCCTTGAAGGAGCAAACGACCGCGTTGTGAAGGGGACCAGGTGACACAGAACAGCAGGCAGCTTCTGGAAATTGAGGCCTCAGTCTTGAGTCTCCAGGAGCTGAAATCTGCCAACAGGAGTGAGCTTGAAAGGGGACCCCGACCCGTAGATGAAACTGCAGCCCTAGCTGACACCTTGATTTCAGCCTGGTGAGATCCCGAGCAGAGAACCCCGCTGAGCTGTGCCCAGACTGCTGGCCTCCAGAGCTGCGAGGAAACAAACGGTGTTGTTTTAAGTGGCTACATTTGTGGTAATTTGTTCTGCAGCAGGAGGTAACTAACGCACTTGGCATGCTTTAGAAGAGCGCCTTGGATGTCCCTGCAACACCAGGGCCGTGAGTCCCAGGAGAGCTTCCTGCCTCCTGCTTAAGGCCTTGCACCTTGTGAACTGCAAGTGCTTCTGGGAGGAGTCCTATAGGAAGACTCAGTGGCCTTCTAAACCTTAATATGAATACGTTCTCCAAGTCTCTTCAGAGAGACGCATTGGATATGGGGAGAGAGGTAGCATAACGCCACTAGGCTTGGGGATGGGAAAGGGCATTGGATGGTGAGACAGGAAGAGCCCAGGGCACACACTGAGGAGGTCCCGTTTACCTGGGCTTGTCCCTGGGCATTGGGATTGTATCTATGAGGTCTCCTGGGCTAGGAGGGTGTCTCTGCTGGTCCAGCTGTGGGGCACCCACAGGGAAGGGACAGAAGGGGCTGCCAGGGTAGTTGGGAAGTAGTCACTCCAGCTGCAGTCCCTGGGGGAGCGGGAAGCGCGGTGAAGTGTTCCTTGTATTGGGGGATGAAATTTGGCCTTTGTATCTGTACCCCTCCCCCCATGATCCTGGGAGAGGATGGAGGAGTGACGTTGTTCTTGCCTTGAGTTATTAATTTCAGCCACCTGTCCCGATTCTTAGTTCAGGAAGGCTACTCTGTGTAAGTGGAGTGTACGGCTGGGAATACATAGTTTCAGGGCCCAGGAATACTTTCTCACTTCCCAGGCTTCCCTAAGGATTGATGGAACCCACCACAGTGCTACCATTTTGTCCATCCCCTTCACACAGGCTTTGTCTGTTATTTAAGTGCAAAAATCTCTAGGAAGGAGCACTGCTAACTGTTACTGGTCATTCACACCTCGGGGGAATGTCTTTCTAGTCCTTTCCTGAGAGGTTTTTGATAAGAGAGAAAAAGTGAGAGCTTAGCAGCCCAAGGAGGAGAAAAGACCACAGATGGGGGACAGAGCTGAGAGGAGGGGAGGAAGGGCCTTGAAGGCAGACTGGCCAGTGCCAGAAGTTTTCCTGGGTTCACATCTGCCCAGATGAGGCAGTGCCGTCCCCACCCCGGGCCCTGCCAACCAGCCCCACCAAGCCCTGCCCTGGTTGTAACAGCTCCCATTGTTGGAAACAGAGGTGACTGGAATTGTGGAGCAGGGTAGCCTGGAGGGACTCCCCTTATTGAAACATCCATCCATCATCCATCTGTCTTTTTATGAAATTCACATTTATTGAGCTCTATCCTGTGCCAGCCCTTGGGCTGGATGCTGGGAACACAGAGATGATCCAACCCCAATCCCAACCCTTATGAGGCTCCCAGGAACAGGAAACTACCCCAATGCATGACATGAATGCTGAGAAAGAAAGCAGGCGTACAGGAGTAGTAGTGATGTTTTTTAGCCTTCCTATTTAATTTTCAATTTGCTATTATTTAAAAATACACACAAGGGCTTCCCTGGTGGCGCAGTGGTTGAGGGTCCGCCTGCCGATGCAGGGGACATGGGTTCGTGCCCCGGTCTGGGAGGATCCCACATGCCACGGAGCGGCTGGGCCCGTGGGCCATGGCTGCTGGGCCTGCGCATCCGGAGCCTGTGCTCCGCGGCAGGAGAGGCCACGGCAGTGAGAGGCCCGCGTGCAGCAAAAAAAAAAAAAAAAAAAAAAAACACACGAAAGTAGAAAGAATAGTGTAATAAACTGCCATTTAACCACCACCCAGCCCTAACAAGTTTTATTAATATTGTTTCATCTAGCCCTCCCACTTCTTTTGATGGAGTATTTTAATACAAATTCAGGATGTCATGCATTTCAGCCATGAACTCCACCGTATGCATCTCTGATATGAACATTTGGAAATAACCGCCCCCTACCATTCGCACCTCGTCCGTCCCCTGCCCCTGGCGTCACCAATCCCGGAATCCAGTCCTACATCCCACACCTCTGGGAGCCTTGGCATCTCAGGCCATGGCGTGCTAGGGTTTTCAGACATGAGCCCCTCAGTGCCCCGAAGCTGTGCCTTCCCGCGCCCCCACCGAAGTTTAGTAGCTCACCCCCTGCGCCAGCCGCCGCCGCCGCCGCCGCCTTTCTCAGGACTGTCGCTCCCCTTCCCTGACCGCGCTCGCGCCTCTTTGTCTTCGCTGCAGATTGAAATGCTAGAACACAAGTACGGGGGCCACCTGGTGTCCCGGCGCGCCGCTTGCACCATCCAAACCGCCTTCCGCCAGTACCAGCTCAGCAAGAACTTCGAGAAGATCCGCAACTCGCTCCTGGAGAGCCGCCTGCCGCGGCGCATCTCCCTGCGCAAGGCACGCGCGCCCACGGCCGAGAGCCTGGCGGCCGAGAGGGCGCTCCTGGAGGGCTGCGGCCTCTCGGGGCTGCCGCTGGCGCGCTCGCCCTCCCTGCCGCCCACCATCGCGGGCACACTCACCGAACTGGAGGACTCCTTCACCGAGCAGGTGCAGTCCCTGGCCAAGTCCATCGACGACGCCCTCAGCACCTGGAGCCTCAAGACCGTGTGCTCCCTGCAGGAGAGCGGCGCTTACCAGGTCCACAGGGCCCTGCGCGCGGGCACGGGGCCGCCGGGCCTGGAGACCGAGGCACGGGAGCCCGAGGGCGCCCACTCGGGGGACTGGGCCGAGCCCACCGAGCCCGCCGGCCCGCCCCAGGGCCACGGCAGCACCCTCATGATGGCCTTCCGGGACGTCACCGTGCAGATCGCCAGCCGGAACATCTCCGTCTCCTCCTCCACGGCTCTGTCCGTGGCCAACTGCCTGGGCGCGCCGACGGCCTCAGCCCCTGCAGAGTCCGCGGCGGGCAAGGCCGAGCAGGACGAGGCCGGCGGGCAGGAGGCCCCGGAGGCCCCCAGCGCCGGCCAGGAGGACGTGCCCGCCGAGGACGCGAGCGCAGAGGCGGGACCCGACGGGGCCCTGCGCGCCAGCCCGCCGGGGGCCGCGGTGCCGGCGGCGGAGGAGGAGGAAGACGGAGAGGAGGAGGCCGAGGAGGCGGGGAAAGGGGCGGAGGCCGAGGCCGGCGACAGCTCGGAGCAGCTGAGCAGCAGCAGCGCGTCCGCCAAATCGGCAGCGTCGGCCTCGGCCTCCAAGGAGGCCCTGCAGGCCATGATCCTGAGCCTGCCGCGCTACCACTGCGAGAACCCGGCCAGCTGCAAGTCTCCCACGCTCTCCACCGACACCCTGCGCAAGCGGCTCTACCGCATCGGCCTCAACCTCTTCAACATGTAAGTTCCAGGAGGTGCGGGGCAGAGGCTGCACTTACGGGTGAGCAGCGGGCCCGGGAATGGACCGAATCGTCCCAGGGTCCTCCCAGGTGGCCTCTGGGCCACGCCTGATCCTTGAGGTAGTGTGGGAATACTCATTTTATTTTTATTTATTTATTTTTTTTGCGGTACGCGGGCCTCTCACTGTTGTGGCCTCTCCCGTTGCGGAGCACAGGCTCCGGACGCGCAGGCTCAGCGGCCATGGCTCACGGGCCCAGCCGCTCCGCGGCCTGTGGGATCTTCCCGGACCGGGGCACGAACCCGTGTCCCCTGCATCGGCAGGCGGACTCTCAACCACTGCGCCACCGGGGAAGCCCCTCATTTTATTTTTAATTGATAAGAATTTATGTTAAAGATTAGGGTTAAAACATGCTTTAACCACTAGTACTGCTAGATGAAGCTAGGCTTTGAAAAGTGAGAAAATTTCAGAGAAAATGCACTGTTAAGTAAATAATAGTACAAGTAGTATAAGGCTTGGGCAGAAAGCATTCGGGTAGGACATGAAGTTAAGAAAACCGGGAATATCAATTTCATGGGGTTGATGACACGGAGAGAAGAGGCAGTGACCAAAAGAGGAAAGGGTGGGGGGAGCAGAGACCTGGCGCAAGGAATGGGGGTGCGCGGGGCGGATAGGAGGGGAGTGTCAAGCAAGCAGAGGTGAAGCAGAAGAAAACAGGGGCATGGGAGCGGAGAAATGAACAACCACCATAGCTCAGAGCCCCCAGCCAGAGCTTACTTGCAACCAAGAAGTATACAGCTGGTGGCAAGCAGAGGAAACACACCTGCCCGTCCTGTGGAGATTTCAAGTACATGAGGCACTCGTCTCCACCCTCCACTCACCCCTTCCTTCATAGCCCTGAGCCGGGAAACACGGCATCCCTCCTGCCTAATCAATGAGGACTGAGCAGAAACCATTCACCTGTGTGTTCATTTACTCATTCAGAAGTTATGTTTGGAGTGCTTGGCACGGAAACCACAAAGACGAGGAAGACACATCCCCCGGTCTCAAGCAGCTTCTATTCTAGGGGGAATAGCTACCGTTCATAGCTCACCTGACATAAAACATTTGCAGATTTCCTAACAAGTTCTAGAGAGAGCATCATTACGCCATTTTACAGACCAGGAAACAGGCTCACACAGGTGAGCTGAGCCCTGTGAAACAGCTAGTAAGCGGCAGAGCTGGGTGAAGTCAGACCTGTGTGACTCCCATCGCTGCTCCGTGTACCTCAGGCTGCCACCCTGGTGAGCACAGCCCTCCCCTCGCTTCTGCACACACACACGTACCTGGATCCCACAAGACAGTGGTTCTCAAATTATCTATAGTGAAGGACCAGTTTGGGTTTTTACCCAATATGTTGTGGGCTGACACTTCTGTAAAATACAATTAAAATGAGTTGCTAGAAAAACAGTCACATGCTTGGTTGTCCTGAAAATGTCAACATGTTATAAAAGGGTCTAAAGGCTTAGCCTCTATTTCTGTACTTATCTTCTCCTGGACCGGTAAGCTTCAGCTCAGGGAGCAGCATGGATTTGCAGACCAAGCTGGGAGCACATGTGCCTTAAGACACAGCACTCACACCCACACCCACACACAGACTCAAGCCTGGGAAAGTCAACCCTGAAGAGCAGGGTCTTTCTTGTGTCTGCCACACACAGGGAAGAGGGGTGTGGTAGGAGATCCCACCTCCATTTCCCAGTCTCCCCTGTCCTCCCGGTTCGAGCGTGGGTCCTGAGCATAGACAGCAGGATACAGGTGGGAGGAAGGGCTTGGGGACCTCAGGGTCAGATCCAGTGGGACTGAGGCAGGAAGACGGAAGGGACACCTCTCCACCTGCTCTGGAATCTACTTGTCCAGACCTCCCCAGTCCCGCACCATCTTCACTCCTGTGCAGGGAGGTTCAGGAGAACGTGGCGAGAGGGGCTTTTTAAGGGGAGCCCCTCTGCAGTGGAAGGAATGCTGACATTTCCTGGGAATTCTGCCCAAGGACCTCCAGGCACTTTTGTGGGTTCCCTAGGCAGGAAGAAAGGGAGGAAAGGCGTCATGGGGAGACTTGCCTCACTCTCTACCCCTCCTCCCCTCCCCACCCCACCCCCAGAAACCCGGACAAGGGCATCCAGTTCCTGATCTCTCGAGGCTTCATCCCCGACACCCCCATTGGAGTGGCCCACTTCCTGCTCCAGCGTAAGGGCCTGAGTCGCCAGATGATCGGAGAGTTCCTGGGCAACAGCAAGAAGCAGTTCAACCGCGACGTGCTCGAGTGAGTGCCCCGCCTCGGGCTCCTCCCCGCCCTCCTGGCCCACCCTCCCGGATCTCCTGGGCGGCCTGGGACCTCAGCTGGGGAAGGCCACGGGGAGGACAGGACCTCTAAAGTCTGGGTGGATTCCCAGAAGTTCTGGCTCCAGTCCTGGTGGCTTCCTGATTGGTCCAGGAGCCAGAATCCCCATGGTCCTTAGCCAATCACCTGCCTCCCCTCCTGTCATTCTGCCGCTTACTGAGCCAAGGTTCTCCTCCACGTAGGCATTGTAGGCACTGTGGATGGGGACGCGGCTGGCGCTGGGGACGCACGTGGCTGGGCCTGGCACAGAAATGGTCAAGGGAGACCAAAAGGCATGAGAGTGAGCCTGAAAATAGAAGGCCGTCAGCTCTGGGGCCATCTCCGCCTGGGGGACCGGCCCTTCAGCACCCTCCCCTGGCACCCGTCCAGCCCCCAGACCCTGAGTGTCCGCTTTATATCGTGGGGGAAACATGAGGCAGAAAAAGCAGGGGTTAGACTGAGGGGTTTTAGAGCCAGAAAGTACTATGATTCCATAAAGGTAGACTGACCACCAAGGTTGAAGTCCAGGAGGTGGGGGATTTGGCGGTGAGGGGGCTGCTTTTGCTATAGCGCTCTGCTTCGTGGGTGTGGTGCCATGGATAGGTAGGCGAGCCCCAGGGCAGGGGGAGCATTCCCTGGGGTGGAGGGGCAGGGCCTTGGAGCCCCCTCTTCTCTGGCAGAGAGGGGGCGAGGCTCCATGAAGTCTGCTCCGGACCCGTCTCTCCCCACGCCTCTCCTGATGCCCCTCCTCTCTTCTGCTGGGCACCCCTAAGCTCACTTCCTTCTCGAAGGTCACCATTCTGTAAGGATCCCTCCCCACTTCTCTCCCCACCCCCTTCTCCTTGGGTACAGTCTGCCGAAGTGTTTCCCCAGGAGTCCTGGGAGAACCTCGTCCTATTGTACTTGCTCTTGAAGCAGCAAGGGCCTGATACAGAGGGCTGGGGGCTCCTGCTTCAGGGCTTAGAAGCACGGAGTCCCTGTCAGTGTCCCCTGGGTGGGACTCAGACACCTGGCTTCTCTTTATGGAGCAGCCCCGCTGCTGTGTCTCCGGACAGTCACTGCTCTCTGGGCCTGCATTTCCGTGCATGGAGGTGGGAGGGGTTGGGTTAGGAGGGGAGATCTGCTGTGCTCGGGAATCCCTGTCACATTCCTAAATTCATGATGGGATAGCTGTTACCTGAGTGCAGTCAGAAGAGAGGGGGCTTGGACCCATTCAAGGGACCGTGAAATCCCTGATGGCCCTTAGTTGACGGAAGCCAGCTCCTGCCTCTGACTCTTGGGGGCGTTGGGCAATCAGCTGTTCCTCCCAGAGCTGGTGTTCTGAGTGCCTAAACCCCTAAATGGACAGCATTTCTCTACCTTCCTCCTCTCCCTCTGGCTCCCCTTCCCCATCCCACCACCCCTGCGGTGTGGGTGCCCTGAGGGGAGGCCTTGAGGAAATGGCAGAAGAGGAGAAGGATCGAGTGCCCCGTCTCCTTCCTTTCCTGTTTTCCTCTGTCTGGTTCATCTGTCCGGCATGAACTTTTCATTGGCCTTTGTCCCCTTTCCACTGACGAAGGAGTAGAGTTGCCGCGCCCGATGGCTTCATTCCTTTCCGCTGCCCCACACCCCCTGGGTGAGCCGGCTTTGTCCGTCTGCTCTGGGGCAGGGGTGACTGCTTCACCCCCAGGCCCTGACTGCCTCGCCTGTTCTCTTCTGCCTTTCCGGACCCCATGCGGCCTGGCCCCGGAATCCGGACCTGCTAGGCCCCAGTCGATCTGTAGCTCTGGGAACACGGTGTTTCTGCAGCCCGGGGTGTGCTGAGCATCGCAACGGAGACTAGTTCCCAACCCCCCCGGGCGACCGTGGGGGCGGGAGGTGCAGGCCAGCCGCTGCCGCCTGTGCCGAGAGGTGGGGTGGGCTGGGGTCTAGGGCTCGCGGCTCAGCGGGCTCAGGCTTGGATGAGAAGGCAGTGTGGGGGCAGGAGAGGTGGCTGGACCCGGGAGTCCGGCTCTGGTCCCTGCTCTGCTCCTGACACGCTCTGGAACGTTTGCAAGTCACTTCTCCAGGCTTCCTCGTCTGCAGAGAGAGAGGGTTGAGCTGTGTGATCTCAGAGGTCCCTCCAGCGCCGGTGAATGTATCGTCTTTCCTAATCCTTAGTGCGTTTGTAGCACCCTGGCGTCATGCAAAATCATTTGCCCTGAACAAGCTTTGTCATCCTGCCAGAGCAGCCCTCAGGCTCCAGGACGGGGCTGGGGTGCCAGCGTTCACGGGGGAACGAGATGGCCATTCACCACTCATTCAGCAAATATTGAGTGCCTACTGTATGCTGGGAATAGGGCTGCACTGGGCATCCCACGTGTGTACGTGTCGGGGCGGGGTGCGCGGGGAGAGGAACAGGCCTGGCTCGTGGCCTCAGGGAAGTTATAGACCCAGGTCTCAAAGGGGAGAGATGCGAGGAGGAACGTGGAAAGAGACGTGAGGGGCCCTCGAGCCTCCAGTGGGCACTGGGGCTTAGGGGGCGTTGAGTACAGAGCTGAGCCCCAATTCTGCCACAGTGAACGCCTCAGTCCCTCGTGCTGTGTTCTGCAGCCATGCAGGCCCCGGGCTCTGAGGCCCCAGCAGACGGCCTGCGCGTGGCAGCTCCATGGAAAGGAGCCCTCCTCCCCCAGGTCTGCAGCGCGCCGACGGCCTGGTCTGTCTGCTGTGAGGTGCCTGGAGAGGATGAAGAAGCAGGAAGAGACAGGCACTGGCAGGGCAGCAAGACGCTGGGGTTTTTGGTATCTCCCTGCCACTCAAGCCAGCTCTCTCGGAACCTTTCAGGATCCACTGCCTCTTCCTAACTCCCACCAGAGAAAGCACACAGTGACAGTCACCCAGTGCCGTGTGTCCAGGCCGGGAAGGCTTCACTGGGATTCTGCACATGCCCCCGCCGGTGACATTCAGCCTGTCGTATCCATTCTGTACAAAGCTGTTTGCTGAATAAAAGACATAAATCACCCATCCCCTTGGAGACTGAGACAGCCCAATCCACCGCTCTCTCCAAGATGCAGCCAGATGGGAAGGGGAGAAGCTGAAAGTCTCTGGGAGGGGAAGGGATGGGGCCCTCCCCCCACTCCTGGGCCTGGGGGGACAGGAAGAGAGGAGGAGCTGGGCCAAGCAGAATCTGTCCCAGCCACTGATTCACCTCTGAGCATCACAGATGCGGTGATGCCATTTGCCTCCGGGGTCAGGCCCTCGGTGCTCTGGGAAGCTGACCTCTCTATCCCTTTGTGTCCTGGTTCCATGGATGCCCCATTCCAAGAAAGAATGTATCCAACCAGCCTTTATCAAATGATAATATGAGGCATTCTGAGCTCAAAGGGCCATGTCCATTCCAGTGCTGACCTGGGAAGGTGTTGTGTTTTGGTCGTTGGCGTTTGTTTTTTTAGGAGAAACCAGCCTCAGTTTCCTCATTTGTCAAATGGGGATAATAGAACCGGTCATATGAATTAACTTTTTAAAGCGCATATGAAGTGCTTAACTCAGTGCCTGAGGCTTAGTGGGCATTAGACCCCTCCCGCCTCCCCTTCCCCGCGGCTCCCTCCCCCAACACAGGGAAACCTCCCACTCCTCAGGGCTGGTCTGAGACAGAGTTCCGTGCTGGGGAAGGGAGGGGACCACCGCGAGCTTCGAGGAAGTCCTCCCCTGGTGCTGAGGGGGAAGGGCAGTGGGAGACAAAGGGCAGGGAGATCAGGATTCTCTGGGGCTGCAAGCGTCTCGCTCTCAGTTTTCACGTGGCTGGGAAATTTGCCTCTGCTCTATTTCCTTTCTGAAATGTGCGCTTCAGCAGGTTTGAAGGCCAGCGGATGGGGAAACGTTGTGTGCTGGCTGTGAGCAGTCTCTTTCCGGCCCGGGTGATCTTCACACCCGCGGAGGGCATCTGTCGTTTCCAAGGAAACGCAGGAAGGGCAGCTTTGGGGTTGAGTAGCCAGAAGAAAGTTTCCCGGGCGTTCCTTCTCTCACTGTGTCCGCTCCGTTCTTTGTTAGATATTAGAGTCTGACGTTTTAGTCGGATTTCATCATTTCATTTCCATGGAAATGTTTTGGCCAGAGTGCAACAGATTTGCTCTTCTTAGGGGACATTCAGAAATGAAGACAGATTGTCTGTCAAACTCCGTAGGCTGGAAGGCTCTGGCCTCTCCTCACTAGGAAGGAATGGTTTGAGCAGGTCCTGCGTGTCGTCTGTGTGTAGCCTCGGAACGGTTGCCTTGCTCCTGAGGAGATCCACGGGGCAGGGGAGAGCGGGCTGGGGCCCAGGCCCACTCTGACGGGTCTGGCGGAGGGTGGAGAGAGGCTGGGGCAGGCAGGGATAGAAGACTTTGGGGGCTATTTCCACTGTTCTGAAAACTTGATGCTGCCTCCCACTCAGAGGAATGGAAGGAGGGGGTCTCTTCTAACTGTGCTGTCTTTGGGTTTTATGACCTTGACCCCTCACCTCTCCAGTGCCCTTTCCCCTATCCCCACCACCGCACACACACACACAGACACACACACACACGCACGCGCGCGCGTGCGCGCTCACACACACAGAGATGAGAGATTCTACTTAACAGGAAAGAGTCATTGGCATTTAAAAGAATCATTTGCTCCTGTACGTGGAGATCTTGGAACCCCAGAGTGGGGTGAAAAAGTCCAGAGTTGAGACTCTCTTTGGCTTTGTCACAGATGCATAGAAATTGGGCTTTTACACAAAAATGAACATACCCACCACCCATTCCCCTCCTGAGTACCCAGGGCCCAGCTCTGGAGAGGTGTCTCTGGATCCTGTGTGATGTTCAGGTGTGGCTGAAACTGGCCGCTCTTTGCAGTGGGACTTCCTGGGAGTCACTCCCCGCGGGTTTCTCAGGAGGGCCATCTGTGAGCGAGCAGGCAGCTCACACATGTCCAGCGTGTATCGTGTGCCAGCAGGAACGGTTCTAAGAACCTTACGTGCGAAGCCTCATACCATCTTGCCAGCAGTGCTGTGAGGCCAGTGCTGGGAGTCTGCACCAAATGAAGGAAACCGAGGAACAGAGAGGGTGGGGCGCTTGCCACAGTCCCAGGGCTGACCAGCGGCTGAGACCTGAAGCCTGGCAGAGAGGTCCATAACCTGAGCCCTAAACTCCACACCATCCTACCTTGTGCGTCATCCCAACAGATGTGTGGTCTGAATGCCTTTACAGTGCTTGTCAGAGCCCAGCTGTGAATCGTGGTGCTGAGAAATGCTTTAGACGGTCAGCTAGTCCAGCTCTCTCATTCTACCCGGCCAGGGACTGAGGCCCAGAGAGAAGAAATGGCTAGTGCCCAGGCCAGGGGCAGGGTAATTGAACTGAATCAGATGCTATCCCATCCCTGACTCACCTTTATTTGCTGGGCCCCAACCCTCTCATCTGGGAAGAAAACAGAGCTGAGAAACTGATCCACAAATCTGCATTGCTCTGAGCTAACTCAGTTTCCTCTCTCTGATGGATGTATGTTTTAAACAGTTGATGGCTCTAATGATGAAATTTCAGGCGAGTTCATTGGCGATGAAGGAAAGAGTCTTCCTACCTGCGCTAGAGGGAACTACAGATCTGCTTACTCACGGGGCACGTCAGCTCCGATTCGGTCCCTAATGGGAACACTCGTTTCTTTTTTTCTCAATATATGTTTTTAATTGAAGTATGGTTGATTTACGGCATTGTGCCAATCTCTGTGGTACAGCACAGTGACTCGGCTATACACATGTAGACATTCTTCTTTTCCATATTCTTTTCCATTATGGTTTGTTGCAGGATATTGAATATAGTTCCCTGTGCAAGGTGCATGAGGACCTTGTTTATCCATTCTAAATGTAATAGTTTGCATCTACCAACCCCAAACTCCCAAACCATCCCTCTCCCTCCCCCACCTCCCCCGCCTTGGCAACCACAAGTCTGGAGAACCACATTTCTTAAGCTCTTTAATAAACTGGGAGCTTTACATACATTGTCTCTTCTATAACCCACCCCGCCCCGCCCCACCCGCCCACTGGACGTTTTAGGTGTTAGCTCCCTTCTAGAGATGGGGAAAATGAGGCCCAGAGAGGCTAAGTGACTTGAACTGAAGACCTATATGGTGGAGACAGGATTCAAACCCAAGGGTGCCTGACACCAAAGGCCTGACTTCTTCCTGTCCTACCCCTGTCACTGGCACAGAGCGTGGGTCTCAAAGCGTGGTCCCCCGAACAGAAGCAGCACCCAGGAGCTCGTTAGCCACGTCGATCCTCGGACTCCAGCCCAGACGCCTGGATTCAGAAACCCTGGGGTGGTGCCTAGCTCCGTGCAGTTGATCAGCCAGCTGGGTGATTGTGGTGCGCCCTCAGGTTTGAGAACCACGGGCGAACAGGGGGCTGCCGGGCCCAGCAAAAGGGTAGTAGCCTCCGTATCCACACGGACTCCCGATTTGTGGGAGCGGCTTCGAGGTGCACCAGCCGCCATCCCTTCTGAGGACTTCAAACAAGATTTTCTTTGTCCCCGTGTTGTCACCAGGGACTCTGGCAGGTCCTCCTGCTCTAGTTTCTTGGCCACGTTGCACTTTTCCTGAAAGCCTCGACCTTCGTCTGGCACGTTATGAGTTCCGACTAACAAAAATAACTCCCCAGCGGATGGGGACATTTTTAATTGAATCGGATGAGACAAGAACGGCAGAAGTAACACCCGGGTTCCTCCAGCTCATGGTGGTGGGCAGCTTCGTTTTCCATCCTAATCCTGAAAGCTGGCCCCGGCTCCGCCTGGAGCAGAGACCCACATGGGCACCGCACACACCTCTTCCCGGCCTTGGCCTGTACCTCACCTTCCAGGTCTTCGCTGTCTCTTCCAGACTATTAAAAATCCCTGCTGCTATCACTACCTATTTTCAGCTCCCAACCAATTCCTTTGTCTGCCAGACACTGTCTTGCTATTGTTAAAAAAAAAATAGTGGAGATGACGAAATTCATTTTGATCACAGTTGTGTGCGCCGCTTCATCTCCCTGCAACACAGACTGACGCCACACACGGATGTGTTAACGAGCAACTTCCTGCAAGGTTGTACCTGTTTGTACAGATGCGGGGAACAGCTGTGCTTACGCTTCCCCAGCCCTTGGGAGGGACTTGCCACAGAAACCCACAGAAAGGAGAGGCCGCCCACCCCGGCAAGAGCACCTCCGCAATCACCCGCAGTCAGCGGCCCCTCCGAGGCAGGTCCAGACAGCACCTCAGGAGCTGCCTCTCAGGGCCAGGTCGCCGGGTTCTCAGCACTCACGGGCCTGCGTGGTTGGTTGAAGGAAGTGGGAAGCGCGTGCACCCCAGGCCGCCTCTCTGCCTGTGGTCTGGAATCCACGGAGCCCTTCCCTCGGCATCCGTGTCCAGGGGTCAGGTCCAGCTGATCGGGGCCACCAGGCAGAGCTTCCAAAGGCGCTGGCCGCAGGGCTCCTTCCCCAGCTGACCGTGTGCTCACAGCCCCGTTCATTCTTGAGTTTGGTCTGTCACTCACTCATTCATCCACCCCAGGAACGTTTACTGAGTTCATACATACGACAGGGATGCAGAGACCGACTCCGGGCGTCGGGGAGCGCGTGGCCCGGTGGGACGACAGGCAGATGCTTGGGTGACACGGGAGACACAGCAGAGGCACCGCGGAGGTCGAGGAAGATTCCGGAGAGATGGAAGGCAGACCTGGAGGTTGGGGGTGGGCGGCAGGAAGGAAGAGCAGCGTGTGCAAACCTGGGGCCGTGGGAGAGCCAGGCTGCAGGGCTGGAGTCAGGATGCGGAAGGGGCAGGAGAGTCCGGGAGCAACCAGGGCCGTGCTTTGCTGGGGAGCTCAGGCTTCATATGAGGGGTGTGGGAAACCTCGAAAAAGTATAAGCAGAGGAGTGAGTGACAGGGCCAAATGGCCGTCCTAGAAGTGTTGTTCCGGAAGATGGTCTGGAGGCAGGGAGGCTGGTCCGGAGGCTATTGAAGGACCAGTTGTGGCCAGATGATGTCAGCAGAGGCTGCAGGGAGGGTAGAGGCGGCTGGAGCCCTGAGGCAGGGAGAGGCAGCAGGGTCTGGTGACTGGGGTGGGCGGGGAACAGAGGTGGCCGATCACAGCGAACAGCCTCCTGGGCTGCTGAGAATTCGGAACACCAGGTCTTTGTGTGTGAATATGTCTTTGCTGCAGGCCCACTGGAGTAATCGGTGCAGATTATACCAAATAAACACGTATATATTTTTAGCTTTGAGGAGAGAGCGATGCTGGGTGTGGTGACATTTCTTCTGAAGAATTCCTCAAACTAGACATTATCAAATATTTACTCAGAGCAAGTTAAAATATTAAATACTTGGTAAAGCCTAAAATATGTCCACCCTGACTTTCCTGCGAGAGATGCCAGCACAGCCTGTGGCCTTGTGAAGATTGCCCAAGGACTGACCTTTGTACTCAGCAGCCCTCATCCACGCTTAGTAGCACCATTACTTAAGGGGGTCTCTTATGAACGCTGTAGATTAACAACAACAACAAAAAATAACTAGTTCGTGACTAATGTAAATAATAAGGGTGAACTCACGGCTACACTTAAGAGTTGTAGTGTGCGGTGGCATTCAGAGCCATAGGAATGGGTGAGGCCCCTAGGAAGAGGTTGTCAAGTGGGGGAAGGGACCTGGTGGGCAGCCCTGAGTTAGAGGCCAGGGGGAGGAGGGCCTGCGATGGAGGAGGGGTGCCTCCGGAGAGGAGAGAGTCAACCTAGGGGAGGGCAATGGGATGGAAACAAGAGAGAGGAGTGTTCCAAGGAGGGAGTCTTTAACTGCGTTGACGCTGCCAGGAGGCCAGTGTGATGAGGACAGACGTTGGCGCCACTGGACTTGGCAACATGGCGGCCATTGGTGGCCTTGACAAGAGTTTTAATGGAATGCTGGGGTAGATGCTTGGCTGGAGTGGGTTGAAAAGTGAATGGGATTGAGCAAGTGGAAATAGCATGAGTAGGGATGACTTCTAGAAGTTTGGCTCCAAAGAGGAGTAGAGGGACTTCCCCGGTGGCGCAGTGGCTGAGAATCCACCTGCCAATGCAGGGGACACAGGTTCAAGCCCTGGTCCAGGAAGATCCCACATGCCGCGGAGCAACTAATCCCGTGCGCCACAACTACTGAGGCTGCATGCCGCAACTACTGAAGTCCCGCACCTAGAGCCTGTGCTCTGTAACAAGAGAAGACACTGCAATGAGAAGCCCGTGCAGCGCAACAAAGAGTAGCCCCCACTAGCCTCAACTAGAGAAAGCCCGTGCACAGCAACGAAGACCCAACGCAGGGAAAAATAAATAAATAAATAAATAAATTTTAAAAAAAGAGGCGTAGAGAAAAGGATTAGTGACTACAGAGCAAAGAAGGGTTGAGGCTGGGTTTTAATTTGTAAAATAGAAAAGGCAAGACTTTGGGTGCTAATGACGTTGATTGAGTAGATACTAAACTGATATGGAAGAACATCTCCAACTTCATGTGTCCAAAACTGAAGTCTCGATCTCTCCAGCATGTGTGTCCACCCATCTCAAAAACTAGTACCACCAGGCCCCCAGGCGTTCAAGCCCGAGCTCTGAGACTCACCGCCGACTCCTTTTCCCTACCGCCCACATTCCTTCCATCACCTTGTCCCATCAGTTCTCCCTCCAGGATGTCTCTCAGATTCTGAGCTGGCCTGGTCTGTTCAGGTCTGTTCAGGTCCATTCAATTTGTTCCACCTTAGCCAAGGCTCGTCGTCTCTAGCCTGAACTTCTGTAGGTGCATCCTGATGGCCCCCTGCTTCTCTCTTGCTCCTGCCCTTCCTTTTTCATTCATTCTTGCCCAACACCAGAGAAATCATCTTAAAACAAACTGGATCTTATCGTGTCTCCCCCACCCCTCCCCCTCCCTTAATCAGATCCTACTCATCTTTTAGGTCTCTGCTCAAATGTCACATCCCCAAAGAGGCATTTCTGGACACACCAATAAAAAGTACATCTCCTTTGTCCCCTCACAAAACCCTGTCCTTTCCCCACACAGAACTTGTCATGATTATAATGAAATAATTATTTTTGACTCTGCGCTTAATGCCTGTCTCTCTCACTGGGACAGGATCTGTGTTTGTGTTGTTTGCCACTTATTCCAGGTCCCTAGCACAGTGCTGTGTATGCAGAGGTGCTCAATGCATGCCGGGGGGTGGGGGGTGGGGGAGGGAGGGGGAGGGCAAGAGAAAGCCCCAGGAGGCAGAAGGTAGGGGGTCAGGGGTTTGGTCCGCTGCTGTGGGCTCCGTGTACCAGGCCAGCTCAGAAACTGCAGGGTGGCCACATGGCCTCATATGACTGCTGACAGTGAAACGGCCTTCACCCGTGACTCTGTGATGTGTCCAACTGCCCCTCCTTGGGCCCTCACAGGTCCCACCAGGCATCTGGGTGAGAGAGCAGCCCCCAGCGAGAGATGCATTAGCAACAGCCCCCGAGAGGGAACATGCCAGGAATGCGATGTGTGCGGTGCCCCCTGCAAGGTCAGCTCTCTTGTGAGCTTTGGTTTCCTCATATAATAAAAAATAACAGGATGATGCTTAACATCCCACCGGACTGAGGAGATGAAGTCATTGCCCACTTAGTGAAGCACTGAAAAAAATACTCAGTGAAGGAGGTGCAGAGGGAGCTGCCCACTGGCGTAGATTGGGGAGGGTCTCCCTAGCAGAGGGAACACCAAGCAAGCCCCTTTGCAGTCTCAGTTTTACCTTCTGTAAAATAGGGAGATTATACACCAGAAAACGACCACCCAGAAACGTGTGATTTTTTTCACCTTAAAGGTGATCAGAGAGGAGAGGGCTGTTGGCTGTGCTGGTGGAGGTGGCAGAAGGATCTGGAGAACTGCCAGCAGTCTGCTCCCAGCAGGATTTCAGGGTGATGAAGAAGAAGACGGACAGGAGGGGAGGTTTTAGGTGCAAGTGATCTGCAGAACACGGGAAGAATGGGAGACGGGGAGAGGAGAGGAGAGAGAGCCAAGGTCAGGTGCAGGCTGGCACCTTAGGGAGGGAAAGGAGAGCCACGCTGTGGGGAGGGGCGAGGACCGTGGGGAGTGATTCCTGGATGACGGAGCTCCCGTTACAAGGTGAGGGTCCACCAGGGCATGGCCTCGGCCCGGCCACCTGCCCCAGGAGGGCACTGGTTCCCTGGGAGGCGGGGAGAAGCAGCCAGTCGTGTGAGCTGTATTCCAAAGCCAGCCAGAAACGACGCTGCCCTCCCCTGCTGCCTGCAAGCATCCGCGGAGCCTCCAGAGGCTGCCTGTGGGCCGGCTCTGGGTCTGGGTCCTCATCAGACCATGTCACGGCGGGGCAAGAGGTCACCTGGCCCAACCCCCAGCTCTACAGACAGGAAACGATTTGCAGGCAGTAGTGTCTTTCCGCCTCTCAAGACAGCTTCTGGGGGTTTTGCAGAAAACGTCTAGATTTTTTCTCAAAGATCTGACAACCCCAGACCACCTGCCCATCAAACAGCGATGCCTGTGGTGGCAACTGCAGGGAGCAAGGCAGGAAATCAGTGTGTGCGTGCGTGCGCGCGCGTGCGCGTGTGCGCCTGCGCGCGCATACGTGTGTGTATGCGCACGTGCCGTGGAGAAGGGGTGGGGCTGTCTGTCTCTCCCTCCCGCGCTCCCTCCCTCACCACCCAACCACAAAAGCAGCCCCTGAGAGCCGAGAGGACACGCGTGCTCCCGTGAGCTCCCGGGCTCTCATTTTAAAAGCATCCCCCCGACCTTGCGCTCGGCTCAGCCATTCGTTTTCAGTTTCTAAGGATCGACTGGCGAGTTTGAGGGATGCTGATTCCCAGGCACTGCTCTCAATCGTCTAGTTGGTAAATCCGGGGTAGGGCCGGGGCCCTGCATTTCAACCGGCTGCCTGAAGGCTCTGCCATGGGGTCCTGCAAGAGGTGGGCTGTAGAGCCTCCCCAGCCCCCGCACAGGTGTCCGCCCGCAGAGGCCTGCACACCCCGCGCCGTGGGTGGTGTAGCCTGCTGCCTGCTCTGCGGGCTGGCGTTTCCACCCGGCTGAGTCTCCTGCCCTGGTCCTTGACTCTCCAGCTTGTTACTGGAGCTTTCAGCTGCCGCCCCGAGCGGCCAGCAGCAGTCACCTGAGTGAAGGGCTGGAAAGCCGGCCACCAGCTCCCGGCTGCTCTGCGGCCACCTCCCGCCGCTTCCCTCGGTGCCCATCGTGGGGTCAGCCCCGGTCCAGAGCATGGGGGACAGTCCATGGACAGAGGTTCTGGGAGGGACACCACTGAGGGACACAGGGTGCCGGGACCGTGGGGTTCAGAGTCGTGCAGGGGGGCCAGGTCGGGGGTGGGATGGATGGACTGACAGGGGCAAGTCCTGGACCCCAGACCGGGGGGACCAGGGCCGTTCTGGGGTCCTCCGGGCAGCCGGCCTGTGTGTCAGGGTTGGCCAGGCTGGGGCCCGTTGCCTGTGCCTGGGCCTTGCAGGAGTCGGCGGGGCCCAAGGACGAGAGGCTGCAGTGCGGCTGCCCGCTGCTGCACACCCAGGCCTGCCCAGCCCAGCCGGCCGAGCCTCGTCCCCCTCGTCTGCTCTGCCTTCTCCCTTCTGTCTGTCTTTCCCTCTTTCTCCTCTTGTCTCTGTTTTTCTCTTGCTCTCTGTCTCTGTCTCTCCCTCCGTGTCTCTCTCACTTGACTCTCTACCCCCGTATCTTTCGCTGTCTCTGTGTCTCTGGCTCCCTCCCCGGCTCCCGCTCGTGGCCCTCCTGCTGCACCGGTTCGCCCCCTCCGACCGGCATCCTGTCTGGCTCAGTCGTGCTCGATGCGTCCCTCCTGGCCTGGCTGGGCTGGGCTGGGGGACACGCAGCTGTGGGCCCTGTGAGGCTGCCCTGAGTTCACCTTCCCTCACCGGGGGACGGCCCGGGGAAGAGGTGACAGGAGCTGCCCTCTCGCCTGCTGGACCTGCTGTCTGTCTCAGGTGCCGAGACGCAGCCCATTCCCACCCTTGGGCCAAGTCCTTGCCTCCCATCTTCCAGTCCCTGCCCCACCCTCTACTGAGGCCGCCAAGCCTGAGAGAAGCCCGGGCTTCACCAAGCTGAGTGTGGCTTCCAGCCTGCAGATGGCCGTCTGCCCTGTCCTGGGGGAAAGAGCCCCTGGCCCTGCCCTCTCTGGGTGGCCTCGGGACGCCCCTTCCTCCTTGTTCCCCCCAAGAGGAGTGGGGGGAGGCGGGGCCGCCGACCACCAGGGCCCTGACTGCCGCCACGGGAGCTCCTTGCTTTCTCCTAAAAACCGACAGCAGAGCCAGGGTCAAGCGGGGCCCCCCAAGTCTACCAGGCCGCAGGCAGCCCCAGAGCTGATCACGGAGGAGTTGGGGCCTGCTCAGGGTGGGACAGGTGGGCAGTGGTGTCCAGGGCTGTGACGCTGGTGGTGCCCACCACGGGCTGTGGGAACAGAGAAAGGGCAGGGTGGGGCAGGTGTACAATGACCAGGACAGAGGGGCGCAGTGCAGCACGTGGGTGCAGAAGGCGACATGTCCGCTGCACGGGGGGGCCTGCGGCCCTCAGGGGCACGGGGCCCGCTGCTCACGGCGCTGGAAGCGGTGCACCCCGGGGAGGGGAAGCGTGGATACGCCGGCGGCTGGGAGGGCCTCGGGAGGGAGGCCCAGGAGGGCCAGGAGTCTGCAGACGCTCCGACCTGGGAGGGTGCTGGTGTAAGAGGAGGTTCCCAAACGGGGCGGAACCAGGGAGAAAGGCCCCGAGAGGCCTTGGAGAGGACAGAAGAGAAAGCACTGTTCACCGTTTGAACCCCTGACTCTGGACACCCTGGGGCTGAGAGGAAAGGACCTGCTTTCGGAGGCAGCAGGCTCAGCCTCCTGGCCCTGGGGCCTCGGACAGCTAGCCGCAGCCCTGGACCCCAGGGTCCGGAGGTGGGAGGGAGGCCCTCAGGCGGTGCCTCGCAGGGCCGTCGGGTGGGAGGAGGTGTGACGAGGGTCCTCACGGGCGGTGGAAGGAGACTCTGGGGGTGGGTAGGGTAAGTCACCCCTTGTTGGTCACAGACACCAAGTCCCCCCTCCCCACCAGGGTGGGGCTTCCAGCCGGCGGGTGGGCCACGCCCTCCTCCCAGCTCTGGTGGGTGGAGCGAGGTTCGGGGCCCACGCCCCTCACGACCCCCTCCCCTCCCGGCCTCAGCTGCGTGGTGGACGAGATGGACTTCTCTGCCATGGAGCTGGACGAGGCCCTGCGCAAGTTCCAGGCGCACATCCGCGTGCAGGGCGAGGCCCAGAAGGTGGAACGGCTCATAGAGACCTTCAGGTGGGACCCTTCCCCAGCCCCACTCCCCTCGCACACACCCGGGACTTGGGGGCGGGGAAGCAGAGTGGCTGTAAGCCTGGGGGCCAGGAGTCCCTGGAGGGCCGGGAGGGAAGCAAAGATGCAGGACAGACCCCTCGGGCTCTCCCTGCAGGCACCTCACCGTCCCCATCGACCAGCACATCTTTCCTGAGCGTCTGTGTGAGGCTGGAACGGGGCCGGGAGTGGGGTTCCGGGGGTCTCTGGGTGTGTGACAGCTGCCCCGTCCCCTCGGAGGGGATGGGGACCGGGGTACGGGGCAGACGGCAGTCGGAGGCAGGAGGGGGAGCCTCCCTGGGCTTAAGCCCTCGGAGGACTGGACACGTTCCCAGGTCCCCCCGTCGCTGGAGCTCAGGGAGGGTGTGGGCCCTCAGCACCCTCACGTGTCTCCCCGCACAGCCAGCGTTACTGCATGTGCAACCCCGAGGTGGTGCGGCAGTTCCACAACCCGGACACCGTCTTCATCCTGGCCTTCGCCGTCATCCTCCTCAACACCGACATGTACAGCCCCAACATTAAGCCCGACCGGAAGATGATGCTGGAGGACTTCATCCGAAACCTGCGAGGTAGAGGGGCGGCGGCGGGAGGAGCGGGGACGCTGCTCGGGTCGTTCCGGGAGCCTCAGCCCCGATGGTAGGTCGTCACCCCGGTGGCCAAGGGCACTGCATGCCGCTCTCCGGGCCCGGTCTCGCCGAGCGGCCCTGGGGAAGTTGCTAGCATGCCAGGCATCGGGGGAGTTTCCGGGAGCTGCTGCCACTGTCCTGCGGCAAGCGGCAAGGGCCCCTGGGCGATGCCCCTTGCCCTCTGTGGAACGTCGTCTGTTGGGTGACCTCCGGGCCCCAGGCACCACGGCTGCTGTCTGGGTGGTACTGGCCCTTTCCTGCTCCACGACTTAGGAGAGAAGAGCCACGAGCAGGGCCTTGAGATAAGCTTTATGGCGTTTACCAGACAAGTTGTCTCCTAACTGATGTGTGTTGGATTCAGGTTTCCTGGGTTTCATCGCTTCCTCGTTTTTAGTTTACTTCCAGGGAAAAGGTACACTGGAGACAAACTTTTTAAGAGTTTGCATGTCTGGATATGTCTTTTTCTATCCTCAGTCTTGATTGAAACTTTGGCTGGGAGCAGATTTCCCGGCTGGAAACACTGAACTCAGAATTTGGGAGGCATTGCTCCGTTGATTTTTAGGTGTCAGTGCTGCCACTGTTACAATCCCTGACCTCTTGCTTACGTTTTTTTCACTCTCCCTGAACATTTTTAGGTTCTTCTGTTTGTCTTTTGTGTTCTGAATTTTCACCATGATGTGCCCTGTTATGGTCCTTCTTTCATCCATTGTGCTGGGTACTACGTTCTTCCTTTTAGTCTAGAAACACATGCCTCTGATTGTGGGAACTCTTCTTTATTTTTTCATAGAAAGGAAAGATGCTTTATTCAGAAAAGCCGGCAATCTGGGGAGAAGGTGGACTTCTGTCCAGAGACCAACTCTGAAGATTCTGCTCAACCATGACAATTTTTAAAGGGAAAAAGGGGAAACGATCTCAGTTAATCATTAAAGCAGGAGGTCAGATTCTTTGTCATTTTTCCATTGCATGCAGACCTGCTGACTTCTCCTGATTTTCCTTGGGATGCTGTGTTGCTCAGGCGGTCTGTCTGCAATTGGATTCTTTGACCCACGTGGTCTGCCTGTGCCCTCGGGGTCCACCTGCAAATTTACTAAGGGGGACCTAGGGGTAGAGAGTTAGTCATTCTTTAACTGCTTAATCCTTCATTCTTACTCCTTCTAATCCAGGAAAGGGATCAACAGGTTAAGAGCAAGGCATTTTGTACATTTGGTAAAGCAGAAATCAGGGACTAGGTTGAAAGTGGCTTAGTGATCTCATCTTTATGAGGAAGGTCTGAGGAATACAGGGATGAACAAACAGAAGAGGGGCAAAGGAGCTGCTTACGGTTTCATCATCTACGTAAGTCAAATCATTGAGCTGTATACCTTAAACTTACACAGTACTGCGTATCAACTGTATAGCAGTAAAACTGGAAGAAACAAAAAGAAAATCAGTTGGTACTTTCAGCTGTATCCAGTTGTTGGTTAACTCACAGATAGACCTGATAATTTAATATTCACAAAATATTTAACCTCAAATAGTAATTGCAGATCAAATTATTTGTACAGACTCCTTTGCGTCCCTACTGGTAAAGTGTTAAAAATTCTGTAAAGTGTAAAAGTTCTGCCCCATCTGGCAAGTGCCTAGACATCTTCGCATACGCTTATATTATTTTGGAAAACTGCATACATATACTCCAATATACAATATCTCTAATTAGAATTTATCTTCAGGTGGGAACTCCTCTTAAATATTGTATCTGATCATTTTCCCTCTCCATTTTCCATACTCTCCTCTGGAACTCCTATTATTCAGGTGTTAGAACTCCCAGTTTGAGCCTCTGATCGTTAGAGCTCTCTATCTGCCATCTTTGGCTTCTCGTTTGACTTTCTTGAAGATGGCGCTCGGCTTTATCTTTCAAGTCTCCTACTAAGTTTTCGTTTCTGCTATCTTATTTTTCATTTTCAGTAACTCTCTTTTGCTAAGTGTTCCTCTTCTACAGCATTCTGTTCCTGTTTTGTAGATGCAGTGTCTTCTTATTCATCTCTGAAGGTATGATGTTCTTTCTGATGAAACTTGGTTGTCCATCCAGATTTAACAGTGAGCCACTAAAAGGCTGATTAAAACTCTGAGCACGTATGGGGTTGCTGACTGATGGACGTTCTCACAGCAAGATTTAGTTGAGCTGTTTCACTGGGAGACCTGACTGCAGAATCTTTAGATATTTTCTCTTGTGCTGGTTGCTTCTTCAAAAGAGAAATGTCCAGTCTGTTGCCCAGAGGGTATGAGTCTGTCTGCCAGTATTCCGAGATCTTTGTGGAAAATGGGTTGAGAGGGTCTCCTAGTACGTAGATATCATCTCCATCCCCCAGTTTTCAGCACAGACTCCCACCCTTGGCTGGGCTTGGGATCCCCCAGCCCAGAGTTCCTGGTTCATCCCTTCCAGAGGATGAAGCCTCCATCAGAAGACTGGGGTGGAGGAAGGGGCGGGGATGTCTAATTGCCTTTTAAACTGATTTTCAACCGACTTTCCTGTTTCGAGCCCAACTTCACCTCCACCTGCAGGGGCTGCACCAACTCCAGAGCGCTTGGTGCTTCTGAGCCTCCTAACCTCTCTGCTGGCTTCTGTGTCTTCTTTCCCAGGTTTGCTGATCCATGTACTCATTCACCCACTTCCAGGTCCCCTGGTGCCACTGCCTCTTCCCCCGTCTCTGCCTTTAAAAAAAAAAAAAATTCCCTTTCCTAGGGCATTCAGAAGGAGCAGAGGGGGTGCAACCTGCCGTCTTTACCTGGGAGCCCCGTGTGCTCAGTCCCTGGCCTGCTCTTTCTTGCCCCCAGCCTGGCTTCTTCCAGGCCCCTGGGTGCCCGACTTTCAGAACCAAACTCAGATGTGGGAGAAACAGAGTCAATACAGAGGGCCGCTCACAGAAGGTGTAATGTCCTCTTGGCACTTAGGAAAACTCCTTGGAGAGCACTTGCCCAAGATGTTTTATTTTATTTTATTTTTATTTATTTATTTTTTGCGGTACGCAGGCCCCTCACTGTTGTGGCCTCTCCCGTTGCGGAGCACAGGCTCCGGACGCGCAGGCTCAGCGGCCGTGGCTCATGGGCCCAGCCGCTCGGCGGCATGTGGGATCTTCCCGGACCGGGGCACGAACCTGCGTCCCCTGCATCGGCAGGCGGACTCTCAACCACTGCGCCACCAGGGAAGCCCAAGATGTTTTATTTTTAATTTTTCCCTTTTAAGAAAAAGGAGTGTATAATCATTAAAGAAAGATTTAGAAAAAGTACAAAGAAGACTTTTTTTTTTATTGCCTCTGTTTCTACCTTCTGGGGAAAGTGGTTTTCGTGTTGGTATATTTCCTGCTGGTATTTCTTGCTACCAGAGTCTGAAGGTCACTGTGAAGTGGGAGATGGGTGGCGGTCTCCTCACAGCACCACCACGGGGGCTTCCCTCCTCTCCTTCACTTAATGTCTCACTACCCACCCACCACCGCCACCCCGTGCTCCCAGCGAGGGGAGAATCTTGTCACCACTCAACAACTAATCGCTGAGCTCCACGCTCCCTACCGGAGGGGAGGGGAGGGCCTGAAGACCGACACAGCGATGCTCAGCGATGCTCCTGGCGGGGCTGGGGGGGAGGTTGTTAAGACGGGAGAACCGGGGGAGCAAAGGCAGGACCGCGGAGGCCGCGTTCAGAGATGGGGAAGGAGGCCTGGGAGGGGGGAGCAGAGGCTCTGGCTATGGAACAGCAGGAGGGGGCGCTGGGGGCATGTGCTGGGCCCCTAGTGTAGTAGCTCCGGTGCCTGGCGAAGGAGTTCATCCCTACTTTAGCGGGTATGGGGAGCCAGCCACTGAAGGCTTCGGAGCGGGGACAGGACAAAATCAAGGCCATTCTTCGGGAGCGGCAGTCAGGTAGGGGGCGCCCCCTCTCTGGCTCCAGGCCCCTGACACCCCTCCCCTTCCCCGTTCCATGGCCCTAGGTGTGGATGACGGGGCTGACATCCCCAGGGAGCTGGTGGTCGGCATCTACGAAAGGATTCAGCAGAAGGAGCTCAAGTCGAACGAGGACCACGTCACGTATGTCACCAAGGTGGAGAAGTCCATCGTGGGCATGAAGACAGTAAGTGCCCACCACAGAGCAGCACTCACTGCGGGGCATCATCTCCCCTCCCGGGGCCGCAGAGGCCCTGTCTCCATCTCCTTCCCTTTCCTTCTTCCTGGCATCCCCTCCACATCTTTCAGAAATGTGTTCCCCTTCTTCACTCACTTGTAGTTACTGTATCCAGTGCCTCCGTGTGCTGTGCGGGGCACCCTCTTCCTTCCACCTGCCCGATTTCCTCATCGCTCCCTGCGACCGGCTTCTGCGGCAGGAGAGATTGAAGTGAAATACTGAGAAAGACTGCTGGGTGCTCTAGGGTCGAAGCATCTGGATGGCCAGATAGGGAGGTTTGGGGTGGTATGGGTGCTGGACATCCTGGATGGTCCTACTGAATAGGAGGCAGGAAATGGGCTAGAGCAGGCTCTAGACGTGGGTTCTCAAATCCTTGGGGTGGCCCCTGAGTTGTAGCCTGTGTGGCAGTTTGCAGCGTTTTCCAAGTTTGCAATGATTTTTAAGGAAGCATCCTCTGTAGACGTCAGCAGGGGCTCTGTATACCGTAGACATAAAGGTCCTGGCCTCCATCGCCCTAACCCTAACCTCTCCAAATTCTTGGCTCAGGGAGCAGTTTGGGGACCTCGTCTGAGGCTCTGTGCTGGATGCTTCCGCCCAGTCGTGCGGGGCCGGCCTTTTCTGGCTGGAGCCTGCTGTGCTGAGGTCAGAGCCTCTGTCAGGTTTGCGGATGCCCCCTGAGGGGGCTGTTTCACACACTGGAGCAGATTCGCGGTGTCCCCGGGACCCCTCCCTCTTGCACACTGGTGCTTGGGTGTGCAGCAGAGGAGAGGCATAGCCCGAAGGCCTCGGAGGGACGGAGCGCACAGCCCGAAGGCTCTTTTCGATTTCTTTTCCCTGCCTTTTATCTGCTCACTGCGTCCAGCACTGTGAAGCACTCTGGCCCAGCCCTGCTCCCTAAGGAGGCTGAGGAAGGGGAGAGAGCACGGGGGAGGAAAGAGGGAGGGTCAGGGCCAACCTGGGCCTGCATCTGCTCTTCTGCAAAGTGGGCGCTGGGGGCAGGAGGGCTGCGACCTCGGCGGCTCCCCCAGCTGTGAGCGCTGTGTCCCGGCCCAGGTGCTGTCAGAGCCCCATCGCCGCCTGGTCTGCTGCAGCCGGCTCTTCGAGGTGACGGATGTGAACAAGCTGCAGAAGCAGGCCGCACACCAGAGGGAGGTGTTCCTCTTCAACGACCTGCTGGTGGTGAGTGGGGACCCCCAGAGGGCCGGAGGCCCCGAGGGCTCCGAGGGCACCCTGCCCCCCAGGATGCCATGATGCTGCATACCCAGTGGCTGATTTTCCAGTGTGGGTGTGAGGTAGCCCAGGCAGATATGATCCTTCCTACTTTGTTAGTTATGAAGCTGAGGCACAGAGAGGTTCATGGTTCCCGGGTCCTGGTGCGAATGGATTAGATCCCAGAGCCTCTGCATCCCCCTCATTGTGGGGAACCTGGGGCTGGAGGGTACAGGGCTGCACGTCCGTCCCACAGCCTGGGAAGCGCAGGAGGCCTGAGGGGGGCCCACACTATCCCTGGGCCCAGGGGGGATGCTGGTGTATGTGTGGGCATGTGTGTGTGTGTGTGTGTGTGTGTGTGCGCGCACACGCACGTTTGTGGGGTGCTCGGCCTTTGCTCTTTGAACACAGGTATCCATACAACAAATATTTAATGAGTACCAACTATGTCCCAGGCAGTGTTCTAAGTGCTGGGAAGCAGAGTGAACAGGGTCTGGCTTCTGTCTTTTCCTCAAACCCCATACCTTCTCCATCCACAAGTCATACTGGCACTACCTCGAAAATTGTCCCAAATCCAACGCTCCCTGCCTGAGGTCCACCTCCGCGGAGTAAGCATCGCCAGCTCCCAGACCTCACCTCCCTCCACGCCTCTCCTCTGCCGCCCGCCCCCTGCCCCACCAGCTGCCTCCCCAGGCCAACTCCAGGCTCCGTCCGTCTCAGGCCTTAATCTTGTGGCTCCATCGTCTGCTTGAAAAGCTCCCCAGACCTTGCACAACCCCCTGCCTCTCCTCATTCAATGCAGATGCTCTCCCCCCATCTCACAGGTGGCCTGCCCAGCCACCGTCTTGTCCTGACCCTACTTCTTCTTCAAAACACCTACCAGTTTCTGCAGTTACCCTATGTATCCGTTTCTTCCCGTTGCTTTTTGGCTTACTATGCGATGATGGACTGATCCATTGATTGATTTATGGACCCTGAGGGTCCTCCTCCCCGGAGGGAGGCACCCTGAGGCCGGGCTCCCCCGTCCTCTCCTGTGTCCCAGAGCCCAGCTCAGAAGGTGCCGAAGAAACATTTGTACACCAAGCAACTGCTACCTCAGCTTGCGTTTCAGGAGACAAGGGAGGTAGAAAATAATTAAGAAGACAAACAAGATGATATCAAACCGGGGGAAGGTGCCATGAAGACAACAAAGCAGGGCGATAGGTTGGAGTAGCTGGTGTTAAGGTGGATTTTTTTTCCTCTTATTTTGTTTTTGTTTGTTGTAAAGGCTGGTCAGGGAAGGAATCTCTAAGGAGGCGGCATTTGAGTTAAGATCTAAGTAATGAGAGTAACCCAACCACGCAAGAAGCTGCAGGGCGAGTTGTGGAAGGAAATAGCAGGTGCAAAGGCCCTGTGGTAGGACTGGGCCTGCCCCGTTCAAGCTACAGGAAGCGCAGCACGGACTGAACATAAAGCCAGAGTAAGGCAGGGACCAGACTAGGTGGGGCTTACAAACCAGGGCATGAAGTGTGGACTGGCCTCTAAGTGCTGTGGGAATGGCCACTGGAGCATTTTGTGCAGTGAAGACTGTATTTTGATACTGTGTCTGTACATATGTATGTGTGTGTACACGTGTGTATATGTGTGTGAATGTATCCTAAGTGCGTAAGTGGGCATGTGTGTGCATGTCTCTTTTTGGGTGTTTACTTGTGTTCACAAGAGCCCTGGGTGTTCACTCATCCAGGTGTGTAAGGCACGTTTATACACATGCACACCTGTCAGTGCACGGCTGTTCCCCTGTCTTGGACAGATTCTCAAACTCTGCCCCAAGAAGAAGAGCTCCTCCACGTACACCTTCTGCAAGTCCGTGGGCCTCCTGGGCATGCAGTTCCACCTCTTTGAGAACGAGTGTGAGTCTCGGTCACCCATGGATGTGGCAGAGGGCGGGGGGTGCAGGGGAGGGGGAGGGGCAGGTGCTCCAGAGGCCCCCTCCTCACCTGCGGCTGCTCACGGCCTGTGGGGCCTGGGGTCTGGTTTCCAGATTACTCTCACGGCATCACACTGGTGACCCCGCTCTCGGGCTCCGAGAAGAAGCAGGTATTGCACTTCTGCGCCCTGGGCTTGGACGAGATGCGGAAGTTTGTGGAGGACCTGAAGGAGTCCATCGCGGAAGTGACGGAGCTGGAGCAGATCCGGATAGAGTGTAAGGACGCGGTGACCCCAGAGCCTCCGTGCGGCCGGGCTCTGGTCAGCGGGAGCAAGGTCGCTTGCAGACAGACACTCCCTGCACCCCTGCGGAGGGTGTGTGGGCGCGCCAGGACCCTCCTGCCCTCCAGAGCCCTCCCTGCCTCAGCCCCACGGCACCATCATGGCTGATGGATGCCTCACAGTTAAGGCGAGGTACCTGAGGGTGTACACATGCGTGTGCACATGTAGCCAGGCCGTGGGGCGGCATGTGGGCCCCCCGGAACGGAGAACTCTGCTGGGTTTGACCAGGACCAGCGAGCGAGCCGGCCTTAAAGGCAGGCTTGCAAACCGAGGAGGTCCGGGCCTGGAGCACTTCTTCCCACCCAACCTCCCTGGCAGCCTCCTCCCCTGACCCAGTCCAGATTCACACGTCACACCCGGTTGTTTCATGGTTTTCATCTCTTCTAACCTAGAATAGCCCCCCACTTAATTTTTTCATAACGTCATCCCCTTGAAGAGTCCAGTCTGGCTTTCTGACTGTCCCTCGTCTTGGAGTTGTCTTTCTGGCCTCCAAGGAGTGCCTCTGTTCCCGATTGCTCCCGTTCAGGTATTGTAGACAATCTCTGCGCCTCTTCATCTGTCCCGGTGGTTTACCAAGAAAAGAGCAGTGACGCCCTGTGGTCTCTGCCCACCTGCAAGCTTTCCTGGTGAAGTACTGCAGTGGCTTCAAAGAGGCTTTAAAGGAAAATTAAGTAAGCATGGATTCAGAAACTAAAACAAAATAAAAACAGACTCCAGGTCTGCCTTACATGGCCACTTAGTTGAAAAGTATTTCTAAATTGGCATAAAGCCCTTGGGCAGGAGGAAAGGCGGTGGGAGTTTCTGAGCACGGGCCGATGCGCCAGGGCGGTGCTATTTCATCAGCATCTTTGGAGCACCTACTGTGTGCCAGGTGGTTTGTTGAGGTGTTCACGGTGAGGCTGCAAGGCAGGTGTTGGCCCCCACTTCACGGATGGGACTCAGAGCAGTTAAGGGATGCGTCTAAGGTGCATATTAGAAGCGGAGGATCTGGCCGTTGCAGTGAAGTCTGATTCTAAGGTTCATGTACTTTCCACCCTGAAAATGAGAGGGCAGCTTCTGTTTATAATTTCCTAAGGAAACAACGAAATCAGGTTAAAACAAAAACTCACCAGGGACTTCCCTGGTGGCGCAGTGGTTGAGAATCCGCCTGTCAATGCAGGGGACACGGGTTCGAGCCCTGGTCTGTGAAGATCCCACGTGCCGTGGAGCAACTAAGCCCGCGAGCCACAACTACTGAAGCCCGCGCGCCTAGAGCCCGTGCTCTGCAACAAGAGAAGCCACCGCAATGAGAAGCCCGTGCACTGCAACGAAGAGTAGCCCCCGTTCGCCGCAACTAGAGGAAGCCTGCGCGCAGCAACGAAGACCCAGTGCAGCCAAAAATAAATAAATTAAATTTAAAAAACCCCACCTCACCAGACCAGACTGTGAAACTAACTCAGTATCACCTGGTACAGGGAGGGTGTAAATTCCCCTTCTGCTCTCCATTGGCGACGTGAGTTCAGGGGTGTAACAGACAGACTCTTTTCAATGCCACCTTTGCTGTTGATCTAGAACATTCTCAGAGACACACCCTCTTGTCAGTATGTCCTAGATGGGTCCGCACAGCCGCGGAGCACAGAGCCCACGGGTGGGCACCAGCATGGCTGCCAGAAGTCCCTTTCCCCATCAGCCTGGGAGCAGCACGTCCTGCCCCTCCAAGTACTAAGGAGAAGATGTCGCCAAGATCCGTGTGCTGAGGGCAGGAGAGCAGGGACCAGGCTCATGTCTGGAGAGAAAGGGAAGAAAGCTGAGGAAAGAGGAAGGGCTGCTCAGAGAGGCAGGGAAAAAGGAAGTAGAAAACAGGAAAAAGTAGCCACAGCTCCCGTTTCTCGAGCACCTACTACATGCCCACACTGGGCTGAATGCCGAGCCTATTGTATGAACTGTTGCTACATCTTTCCAGGAGGTGAGAATTATTATCTTCATGTTGCAAATAAGGAAACTGAGTCTAACAGAACTTAAGGAAGTTGTCCAAATTCATGCAGTCATTGACAGGACAAGACTGGCACCCAGGTTCCTCGGATGCCTTGCTTGTAATTACAGCGTTAACTTCTCCAAAGCCAAGACGGCCCCTCTGGGGAGAGAGAGCCACTCTCACTTCAGTAAAAATATTGAGTATTGCTTGATGGTGTGACTCGGGCAATCGGCACAAATGGTTCTGGTTTGGGGTTTGCAGGCCGGTGCCCCCAGATTACAGACGACTAGACAGGCAGAAAATGGGACCCAAGAGAGTAGCTTTAATACAAGGAACTCGAGTGATGTCTCCTGGAAAAGAGGAACGGAGGAGAGATTTAATAACGGCTGTCAAATCTCCAAGGAGGGTAACTGGCCGTTCTCCAGCACCACCGAGAAAAGACAGAAGGAACAGGTTTACAGTCTAGAGAGAGGAATTAAAGCCGAGTAGCCAGACAGACCTCTGCCGGAGCCCCGGGCGACTGGGACCTCCTCGTCGGGGGAGCTCAGCCAGCTGGCTGGAAGGCACCAGCGGTGCTGAGGCTGCTACACCACGTGAGCCTTTGATGTCATCACAGGAGCTGATGTTTACTGAGCCCTTGCAACATCCAGGCCTTGTTCTAAGTGCCTTAATGTCTTTCCTCCTGTGATCCTCTTTTTTTTTTTAAATAAATTTATTTATTTATCTTTTATTTTTGGCTGTGTTGGGTCTTTGTTGCTGCGCATGGGCTTTCTCTAGTTGAGGCAAGCAGGGGCTACTCTTCGTTGCAGCACACGAGCTTCTCATTGTGGAGTACAGGCTCTCAGCATGCAGGCTTCAGTAGTTGCAGCATACGGGCTCAGTAGCTGTGGCGCAAGGGCTCTAGAGCGCAGGCTTCAGTAGTTGCAGCATATGGGCTCAGTTGCTCCGCGGCATGTGGGATCTTCCTGGACCAGGGCTCGAACCCGTGTCACCTGCATCGGCAGGCGGATTCTTAACCACTGTGCCACCAGGGAAGTCCCCTCCTGTGATGCTTTTAATGACACTCTGAAGTGGACACTGCAGTCCCCTTAAGGGAGGCACAGAGAGGATAAGTAACCTGCCTGAAGCCACACAGCCAGGCAGCATCAGAGCCAGGATGCAGACCCAGGCTGTTGCCTCCCTCTTATCAACCTCTTGCACCTCCTCTCTGGCTGCCAGAACAGGTGCTGCCAGCCCCGGCATTGAGGCTGACGTGGAGTGGGTGCCGTATGTTTGGGAGCCCCTCGTCCTCCTCCTGCCCTTGTCTCATTTCTCCTCTCCCCTCTGTGTGCTAGAGGTCGGGGTTTCTCTCCATTCACGAGCCTCTCCATTCCCCAGGGGAGCTGGAGAAGCAGCAAGGAACGAAGACTCTCTCCTTCAAGGCCGGGGGAGCCCAGGTGGAGCCACAGTCGAAGCAGGGATCGCCCACAGGTGAGTTCCAGACCTGCGGCCCTGGCCCACGTGGAGGCCACTCAGCGACCCTGGCCTTGGGGTCCTGGGGATTCGGGTGAGGGAAAGGCTCGTTTCCGTGGCCTCATCTGCTGGGTCTTTAGCAGCGAGACTGAGGGGGAAGGTGAGAGAGAAACGTGTCCACTTAGAAAGGTCACTGTTCCCCCTGGAGGCATCAGGCTCAGGGTCCCAGTGCCCGCCTGTTCCCTCCGCACACCGGGGGTTAGGGCTGTGGGAAAGGGAAGCCACGTGAGGGAAAAGTGCCGTGTCTGTGGCTGGGAGCAGGTGAGAAGGCAGGTGGCCAGAAGGGTCTGGAAATCTTGATCTGCCCCATCAAGACCTTCCCCTAATGAGCCAACATCACTCTCTAATCCCAGGCCCGAGTCAGCACCCCGAAACCCAGATGAACCCTCAAACCCAATTTCTCAAATGATTTCTTCAAGTTGAATTTTCACTCCAGAGAAGTCAAGCCAGCTTCAGATTTTGTATCACCTTTGGCCACGTTCTCTAGACCCGCTCCCACTGCCCCCTCCTACCTTCCCCCTTCCCCTCAACCTGCAGGGAGACAGGAAGAGTTGTCTCCACCCCTCACCCCCCCACCCCTGCTCCATCTGCCCCAAACAGAAAAGAATTAGGAGAGGTGACATGAGAATTAAATCCCATCCCAGCAAACCCCAGCGAACCATCCAGAACTGTTCACTAATTAATTCAGTCGTTTATTCCTACATTTAATGAACACTTACTGAGTGCCTGCTGTGTGCCTTGTGCTAAGCCCTGGAAAGCCAGGGTCCCAGCAAGACGTCAGCTTGTGCTGAGACACTCCAGTGGGCTCCATGCTGGTTCCAAACCCCCGGTTACGGCCGTGGCACCGAGATGCTGTATCAGCATCACAGGACTGGTCACACCAGCTGGGAGAGGAGATTTGTTTTCCAAGCAAGACTCGGGGCTCTTTTAGCTCATGGAGACCCTCACTGTGGTGTCTCCTCGGTGTATGGGTCTGACCTGCCACCATGTGTTCATAATTCTCCACCTGCCCTGGTTTTCAGCTGGCCCTTCATTTCTTTCTTTCCTTTCTTTCTTTTCTTTCTTTCTTCCTTCCTTTCTTTTTTCTTCCTTTCCTCCTTCCTTCCTTCTTTCTTTCCTTCCTTCTTTCCTTCTTCCTTCCTTTCTTTATAAATTTATATTATGTATTGATTTTTGGCTGTGTTGGGTCTTTGTTGCTGTGCGCGGGCTTTCTCTAGCTGCAGCAAGCGGGGGCTACTCTTTGCTGCGGTGCGCGGGCTTCTCATTGCGGTGGCTTCTCTTGTTGCAGAGCACGGGCTCTAGGTGCGCAGGCTTCAGTAGTTGTGGCACATGGGCTTAGTTGCTCCGTGGCATGTGGGATCTTCCTGGACCAGGGCTTGAACCCGTGGCCCCTGCATTGGCAGGCGGATTCTTAACCACTGCGCCACCAAGGAAGTCCTGGCCCTTTATTTCTACAAGGTCACAGTACACGCTTGTTTTCACAGCTGTGTAATAGAGTCAAACCTCAGCTGTGATTGATTCCCGGACACCCTGCCCCACTCCACTCTCTGCAGCCCAGCCCGCCTCTTTGGGAAGCTGCAGCCCCTGGCCAGGCCCTGATGTGTATCTCCGGGGCCTTGTCCATCAGTTCCCTCCCCAGCTTCCTCTTGTGCTACAGAAAGCAGAGGGATGTGCACAGCAAGGGAACTAGCACCCTCCCCGGGTGTGTGAGAAATCAGAGGGGCCCCGGCCGAGGGCTCTGGGGTGCCTGCTGGGGGTAGGGGTGGGAGTCAGGGGTGACTGAGCCAGAAAAAATCATCAAGCTGTCCCCGGGTGTCTGCAGGGTCCCTGGTGCTGTGCCAGGCCCATCAGGAAGCCCTGGTAGCAGTCAGAGCCATTATCAGCTATTTGTGCCAGGCCCTGCCCTGTGGCTCGTGCAGCTGAATCCTCACCGCTCAGCTAAGGAGCAGGAACAGGAAAGGAACGTGGCCCCTCCCTCTCGGAGCCTGTGCCACAGACACAGAGGAGCCCCCTTTTGCTCTGGGAACCAAGAACCAAGGCCTCCTCACAACCAACCTGCACAGTCTGTATGGGGCGCTCTGACTGTGGGTAAAGGAGACTCCACAATACCCAGCAAGGAAAAACGTCAGAGACCTTCTAGTCCATGAGGGCCCAGAGAGGTGTAGCATCTTGCCCAAGGTCACACAGCTAGTACGTGGCAGAGCTGGGCTCAGATGCCCAGTCCACTGCCCCCGGAGTGGCGGGGGTCCTGGAGTCTCCGGCCGCCGCACTGAATTGCAGGGAGGCTTGGTTGGGGGCTGCGGGGCGGCGGAGACAGGGCTTTGTGGGGGACAGGGCCAGGTGGAGAGTGAGCCCTGTGCTCTTTGCATTCAAAGCCAAAAGGGGAGCGGCACCGGCAGAGAAGGCGGTGGAGAGCACAGCGGAGGTGAGTGGAGGCCTGGTTGCCCAGGTGAGTGAGTCTGTGCCCCCTGCCCTCCTCTCACTGTCTCTGTTGTTTCTCTTCTCAGGTTTTAATCAATGCCTCCCCAGCCCGACTCACCATTTTACCAATTTCAAGAGATACAATTAAAAGTTACTGCTAGCATGGGTAATACCACTCTTCCAGCACCTAATCAAGCCACAGTGCCCCCTCCCATTCCCCAGCCCGCCCTCCCCGCCGAGCCCCCCAGGCCGAGCTCCCACACTAATGCGTGCAGATAAAGCCCCCAATGCCCCCATCGCATCCCTCCCGCAGTCCCCCGAATCCACCGCCCCGCACACTGCCGTGGTCCTGATGCTCCCGTATCAGAGACCAAGGTTCCCTCCTCCACATCTTGCCAGCCTCTGTAGCAGGGAGCCTGGCCCCTTCGAGAATCACCCCTTAGGTCTGTTGCCTGAGTGAGCACGGCGGGGCAGACCCTGCCCTCCTGGATGCCTCTGGGCAAAGTGGAGGCGGCTGGGAGGGTACAGTTTCCGCCCAGGACAGCTGGTCCATCTGGAAAGCTGGCCACGGGGTGGGATGTGCAGGAGGAGGTGAGGCGGGGTGGGGGTGGGGTTGTCTTAGGGCTTCTCCTGGAGCGGGGCGGGCGGCTGCTGCATCTGAAGACTGTCCACGTTGGAGGGAGGGGACTGGAGAAGTAGCAGCGGCAGCGGGTGCCCACCAGGCCCCCGGCGGCCACCTGGGACGGGCATGCAGTTGCCCCGCAGGCCTGCTGGGCCTCGTCCCCCGGCGGCCACCTGGGACGGGGCATGCAGTTGCCCCGCAGGCCTGCTGGGCCCCAGCCCTCCCCACTGGCTCCCCTCGGACCCTGGTGAGCCCCTCACTCCTTTCTGCCAGGCCTCCAGGGACCCTCACTGCTCACACAGACCCTCACTCCAAGCTGGAGGAGCCCCAACTTCGGGCTCTGAGGGAGGAGCCCTGCCCCCAGCCTAAGCTTGGGGAAGCCCCAGGACACCCCAGAAAACCGCAGCTTCTCCTCTCCCTCCCCCGCCCCCCCCCCACCTGTGTCTGGAGGAGGCACCTTCACACGGAGGAGCTTCCTGCCCCAGCAGCTGACAAGCCCCCAGGGTGGGTATTCCATCCCCTGCCCCTCCTCTGCCCATCATGCTGCAGCTGCCGTTCTCCAGCCTTGCAGATAAACACACGAAGTTACCAGCCCTTCCCTTCGGTTTGTTCTACCAGCCCTGCCTGTGGCTTAGCACCGCCTGCCCAGGGAGGGCCGCGATCTGGGGACCATTATCCCCTCCTCCCGGGCCCAGAGGGCCACGTGGCTATCTGCAAGGCTGCCACCCCGGCTAGTCCCAGGGCTCTGACAGCCTCTGCTCCCCTGCACAGAGGTGGCCTCACTGCCGGCCTCTCGGCTGGACCCTGAGCTCCCGCGTCCTCCACCCGCTCTGTCCTTGCCTGGCCACCCCGCCGGCAGGCGCTTCTCCAGCCTGTCTGAGCTGTCAGGCCTGCTACCCATGTTCCATCTTCTCTCCCTCTCTCTCCCTCTCTCTCTTCTTTCTTTCATCAGCAGGGAGGTGGGAAGGGGGTCAGAATGAGGGAATGTTTTGCTGTCACTTCCTGCTTTTCACTTACTGACCGGAGGGAGGTGCAGACGGTGGAGGGGGAGGGGGGAAGGGGAGGCAAAGAGGAGGTGCAGGGTGAGGCCAGGGCTGTGGCCACAGCGGGGCTCGGAGGGTCTGGACTGGGGCGGCCAGGCCTTTGCCTGGGGAAGGGCAGCTGTAAGGTCTGGGGGCGGAGAGCAGAAGGCCTGCCCCGCTGTCTCAGGCCACTTTCTCCCAGGGAATAACTCAGAAGACAAGCAGGTGGGGAAAGGAGCCGCACCCACCCCTCCCCAGCAGCAGTGGACAGAAGGCTTCTGTCCCAGTGAGGACCACAGAGGGCTCCCCGAGAGGGAGGTGGACGCAGCCCTGCTCTCGGCCCACCCCAGGGCTTGGCAGGGCACCAAGGGGCTCCGGGGCTCCTCTGATTGATTGGGAGGCGGGGGAAGCTCAGGCTTGACACACTGCTGAGGCTGGAGGTTGAGAATGGAGCGTAGAGCCTGCAGCCTGCGGAGCTTGGCCGTGGGGGCTTGTGAAAACCCAAGGGCAGAGGAACGGGGCTGGAGAGCCGAGCAGCCCACCAGGGCAGTGCCCGGACCCAGGAGGGGGCGTCCCTGAAACTGCACCTTTTGCCAGTAAATAGGGTCAGGCTTAGGGCTCTGAGATGGTTTAGGGCAGGGCCCTCCTGGTCTAGACCTGGCCATAGGATCCCCTCCCCTGCAGCCTCGGTTTCCGCCCCCTGTGCACTGAGCAGCGGGCCTGGGTCGTGGTACCCAAGGGCATCCTCAGAGAGAAGGGTCTCAGCCACTCCCTGAAGGGCCCAGGTGTCGGAAGGGGATCGTGTGTCGTATCTACAGGCTGGTGAGCTGGAGGGATGAGGAATTAAACCCCTCTCCTTCCAGAATCCTCCTATTTCTTCTACCTCCCCTGCTAGCAAGAGGAGGCCAGGCTAGTTCCCAGTGCCCTCCATGGGCCACCCCCTCATGCCCCACCCAAGGGGGAAAGATTAGAGCCCTTTCTGGGTTCCCCCTCCTGCAGCGGGACGGATTTCTCCAGGGCCCAGGTTGGGCCAGAAGGGCAGCTGGGGACCTGGCTCTGGCCTTGGCCGCTCTCCAATGTGTGGGCACAGCCCTGGGGAGTCTGGGAGGATGGGGCAGGTCCACACCACCCCTTGGGGTCCGTGGCATTCCAGGGTTTGGACACCTTTGTGATTCACAGTGATGAGAAGGCCTCCCTTTAAAAAGCTGGTGGGAGGGTTAGGGGCTTGCAAAGCTCCAAGCCAGCTGACTCCGGACCCTGTCCCCGTGTCCACCGCACACCCCTGGGAGGCAGGGCGCAGGCAGATACCCCTGCCTTCCCAGCTCGAGGTTGGTGGGAAGGTGGGTGGGTGCCCACCTGGGGCCCAGGGCCACCCAGCAGGACCTGAGTCCATCGGTCCAGCCGCCCATCCCACAGAAGGAGCCAGGCCACTCAGGCCGGGTAGAGCACAGCGTCTCTGGACTCCACCCAGGCTCAGCGCCTCTGCCTGCCAGCTGGGTGCCCTCTGGGTGGCGGAGAGATGGGCAGCTGGCCGAGGTGAGGGCTGCGAGCCCCCAGTGGGCACAGGGGCTGGGGAAGGGGGGAAGGGAGGCCCAGGGTGGCCAGTCCTAGCAGCTGGGACTTAGTCTTGTAACATTACACGCTTCTCTGGCTGTTTCTAAACTAGGTGTCAATTCACAACAGGCTTCAAACGTCCCAGCACTACTCCGGGCTGGGGGCCGAGAGGGGAGCGCCAGCGCCAGACCTGCAGCCTAGCCCCTCGAGGGAGCAGCCCCCTCTGCTGCCACCACCGCCGCCCACAGCCCCCGGGACCCTGGTGCAGTGCCAGCAGATTGTCAAGGTCATCGTCCTGGACCAGCCCTGCTTGGCCCGCATGGAGCCCCTGCTGAGCCAGGCCCTATCCTGCTACACCGCGTCCTCCTCCACGGCCCTGGGCGGCCCGGGCTCCCCCGTCAAGGCGGCCCACCAGCCGCCCCTGCCCCCCGCCCCGCCCCCCTACAACCACCCGCACCAGTTCTGCCCGCCTGGCTCCCTGCTGCACCGGCGCTGCTGCTCCAGCGGCGCCAGGAGCCTGGTGTAGACTCGGCAACCCCCCTACGCTGCTGTCCCGGGGGGCTGCGTCGGGGCCCCCGCTGCCCCTTCACCCACTGCTCCCCACGCCCGGCACGCTGCCTTCCTGGCCACTCACCACTGTCGTTTCAGAGAGAGAGTCCCAGTCCCTGGCACCTGGTTTGCTTGGCCCAAGCTTCCCTTGCTCAGTTGAGCGACCCTCCCCCCAAACCTGCAGACACCCCTCACTCTCCTGGGGCCCAACACAGCCAGGCACGGCCAGGCCTCCTCTCCCCCCACCATTACTCTGGCCACTTGGAACAGGGACTGAGGGCCTCTCCGGCTTCCAGGCCAAGTCTGCCAGGCGTGAGGGCTGGGTGGCCAGCACCCAAGCCTTAGAAGGTGGTCTGGCTCACCACCCCAGCGCTGGGTGCCACGCTGGGTGGTGGACAGTCGGCCCTGGGTCCCTGGAGCGGCCAGGTCAGAGGGAGGCATGAGGAGGGGGCTTTCTCTGCTGCCCCCCGCCCCGCCAAGCCCGGCAGTCTCAGGAGGTGACTCCTCTGCGCCCAGGGATGTTGGCTGTCCTGGCCACAGACTCCCCTCCTCCCAGGGTCTCTCCTGCTTTCTCAGGGGCTGGGGCGCTGCCTGCCCAGGGCTGCCGAGACTTCAGGAGAGCACTGGGAGAGGGGGGGATGGGAGGGGGCACCCATCTCAGCTCTCTCTTGGTCAGTTCAACAGAGCCAGGGAATCAGGTCATGTATCTATAAAATGCACTTTTAAAGAGTTTCTTGTTCTCTAGCCGCAAGTCATACACAGCCAGTGCGCCCAGGGCATAAACACATACATAGGAGATCCAGGTATCGGAGCAGAAACGGGGAGGGGCAGGGGTGGGCCCAGGGGCGAATGCAGCCAGCAGAGGCAGGATTCCGGCCCAGGGCCAGGCACCCTCCTGAATGACTTCCGTGGCCTCCACGAGGGATGTGGACGCAGAAGTGGGCGAGAGGCCTGGCATGTCCCGTGCTGCCATCCCAAACTAGCCCTTTAAGCCCCGCCCCCGGCACACCCCAGAAGGCAGAGGCCCGCCTGCAGCAGTGGGGAAGAGTCCCTACACCTTCAAAATCACCAAGGAGAGCCAAGAGGGCTCGCGGCCCAACCCAGAGCCCAGCAGAATCAGAGCCAACTTCTGTGCAGCCCCACAGGGCTCAGGCAGCCCTGCCTCAAAGATCCCGGGGTACCCTTCCAGGGACTGTTGGTCCCGAGCCAGGCCGGACCCTCCTCTGGTCCTGAGCCGACAGCTCACTGCTGTCCGTTAAGTTCCCCTCCCTCTCGGAGCCCAGGTCCAAGACATCCCGAGAGGTGGAGGTGAATACTGATCTAGAGTGCATTTGCTTCTCCCTAACCCCTACCCCACAGCCCAGCTGCGGGCCCCCGGGCCACTAGGAGGCCGGACTCCCCCTGCTCTCAGAGATCCCAGGTGACCTAGTTGCGTGTGTATGTGTGTGATCGCCAGGCGTCATTATGCTGTCCCCTAGCGAGTGTGTTCTGGCCCTGTCTCCGTCAGCCGGGTGTCCATAACGTGTGACCACTTGCTGTCTCCTCCCCCCCCCCGCCCCGCCCCCGTCCTTGTTGTCCCGGCCCCTCTCCTGTGTCTTTTCTGTCACACGGTCGCTCCAATCAGAGCCTTTCAGGGCAGAGCGGCTGACTGATGGGGTGCACGGTTCACACACCCGGTGCCCGAGGCCTGGGCGGCAGGGGTGTGGGTTCAGAAGAAGAGGAGTTACGAGTGGCTGGATATGTTTATGGGGTGGGAGCCATGGGGGTACAGTCCCAGCTCCCGGGCCCCTCGTCACCTGCTCACCCGGTGCCCCCCTCCCACTCTGCTGACGCCCAGACTTTCCAGATTGGGACCTGCAGGCGCCTCAGGGCTGGCATGTCCGTGGAGCATCTCTCTGGGGGCCTGGATGCTCCAGTATCTCTGTGTCCTCCCCTGGGTAGGGGCTCCCCGCGGCCCCGGTCGCTGCGGTGGCTGCCTTGGGCCGCACCGGCAGCACTGGGCGTCCTGGCCGAGGAAGCATGCGGTCAGCAGCGCATGCAGCGAATTCTGAGCGGCGAGGGGCTTGAGTGCCTGAAGGCCTGGGGCAGGGTGCAGCGGGGCCGACTCACGGTCGGGGAAGCAAGGGTTCCCGGCCTCGGTGACTCCCCTCCCCTGACCAGCCAGCAGGCTGAGGTTGGGACCCGTCTGCGTGCCCGTCCCCAGAGCCGAGCCCCCAGACAGCTGTGACAAGCCTCGTGTCCTCCCCGTGGCTGCGGCCACGTCAGGGCCTCCACCCTCCCGGAGGGCCCAGCTGGAAATGCTCTCGGGCCGCCCGCTCACCCCCAGGCCAGGGGAGCCGTGGGGTGCTGACTGGGCTCCCAGACACAGCCTCCTGGGCACACGTGCAAGGACCCCAAGGTGGCCCCGCGATGTCGACACTCGAGGCCTTACTTTGGGGACCGGGCCCCCTCCCGGTTTTATCCATTTAGCCCCAACTCCAGAATCAGGAGCGGGAGGTGAAACTAGCTCTCCCACCCGCGTTGGGGCCAGCCCACTCCAGAGCTGGAGCATGTCCTGGAAGCCTGGCTGCCTACGTGCAAAGGCACCCACGCGATCAGCCCCTGGCCCCTGGCCCCCGCCCCACCTGTCCCCCCCAACCGCCTGCCAGACGTCTCTCTTTGCCAATAGGTTTCCCCGATAACCGTCGGTCCGTCTGTCCCCGTGTCCTGCTGTACATACATCCTTGCCGCACCCCTCCCCCTGCACACACCCTGCCCCCCGTCAGAGAGCAGCCTCTCTAGGGAAAGAAAGGCAGGGCGGCTGCACCCAGCAACTAATCCAAATGGCAAATATTTTGTAACAAAATAGCCCAGAGGTATTTTATCTGTTCAATTCATAGAGTTTTAGAGATTATATTGAAATATGTCACTTGAGCAAACTGTGTCGGTTCTGTTTCTTTCATTCTCCAAGAGGAGGCTCCACCTCAGATCAAATCTTGGCGAGATCGCAAGGGCCCAGGGTAGCAGCTACGCCTCCTCTGGCCACAGGGGTGTCACCCCTTCCATGCTACCCTGTGACACGGTTAGGGAACCCCTTCCTAAACAAACGGGGCTAGGTGCCAGGAGCCATCTGATGGGCGGGCAGGCCAGAGAGTGACCCCCACCAACACACACACACACACACACACACACCCCTTCTAGCCTGGTAAGAGAGAAGGTTTCAGTGGTGACCAGGGCAGCTTTGAAGGGAGGAAGCACCACGATGGCCAACGTGCACCCCAGCAGAGTGGGAGTCCAGGGGGCTAGGACTCCATCTGCCCCGCTTGGCTTTCCATGACAGAGGCTGAGGGTATGCTGGGTGGCAGGGTCCTACTGACCACATTTGGTCATCAGCCTCGGGTGATTTTCACCAGGTGTCAGCTCTGAAGCCCCACCTTCTAATCACAGGGTCTGGGTTGAGAAGCCCCAGGGTATACCCTCCCTAAAGTGGAGGGGAACAGGCCCAGGTGAAAGGATTGGGGGAACATTGTTGGGAAAAGTCATAGAGCCACAGAGTGGAGTGGAGCAAACATTTATGGAGCCCGAGGTGTGCCGGGTCCCCTGCTGGAGCTGGAAGGGATGCCAAGATCCTACAGAGGCGTGGGTGACTGTGATGCACCAGAGAAGACTGAAATCTGGGCTGGAAAGAGGCGCAGGGTGCTTGGCCGGCACTCACACCACATGCAAGGCGCAGATCAGGCTCCATGGCAGGGGCCTGCCCCAGAGTCATGTCTCCTGGCAGGGGGGAGAGGAGAAGCCTTGCAGCAAAGCTGAGGCACCGAGGGAGAGAATCAACTGGGTGGGATGGTTGGTCCGGGGACACCTGCAAAAAGGGTATCCAGCTCTCCTGGTGACCAGACCTCTGAACAGAAATCCAGACAGCACCCCAGGCTGGGCCCCATTATCCCATTAAAGTGAAAAGGAACATGACCTCACCCTCCTTCCAGGAAACGGGAAATTCCAGGAGAAGCCTGGAGCCGGCTTTGACCTGTCCCATCCTGAGAACTTTCTGACCCAGGAAGCTGAGGCCTGGTCCCTCGAGAGCACCCCTGAGGGGACCCGGCTCAGCCCAAGCCTGGGAGAGGGCCTAGGGCCAAATGGGACTGCTGCTGTCTGTGTGAGAACATGGGGCGTGGACATGGGAAGGGGCACCGTTCTCCAAGTCTTGTGGCCTCGAGGCTATCTAGGAGGAGGGGCCAGCCCACCGGCAGAAAGGCAGACAGCCTCTGGTGCCCCAGGCCCTCTGGGTCCACCCGCCATACGGATGGAGAGCTATGGTCAGCGCCTCTTTCTTGTAGGGACCCTTTAGACGGGGGAACCTCAGGCTCGTCAGCCACTGACTTAGAATGCTTCCAAAAAGGGGGCCCAGGCTTCACAGGTTCTGGCTGAGAGCAATGGGTCAGAAGAAGCCAGTGCTAGAAGAGGGAAAATCCAACAAGCTGAGGAACATCTGGTGCTTGGCGTGCGCCCAGCACTGGTCCAGGGGTGGGGGATCCGCGGTGATATGCTGAGCAAAGTGCCTGCTCTCCAGGGGTTCATGTTGGCTGGTGCCGTCCAAAATACACAAATGGACCAATCTTCTCACACAATGGGTGGTGGTGCGATAGAGGTGATGGGCGGGGCTGGTTAGAGCAAACAGTCAAGGAAAGCCTCTGTGAGGCAGCAAATTCAACAAGGTCAAGGTTGGGTCTGGGGGCAGGTGAGCAGCCCAGAGACCACCTCTAGGTGTGGAATGAGGCAGAAACCAGGACAGTCTGCCATATATTTCCTGATATATAAATATACTTACTTACTAAATCTTAAATGCATTTTAAAACACCTGGACTTCCCTGGTGGTCCAGTGGTTGAGACTTCGCCTTCCAGTACAGGGGGTGTGGGTTCAATGCCTGGTCGGGGAGCTAAGATCCCACATGCCTCGTGGCCAAAAAACCAAAAAACATGAAACAGAAGCAATATTGTAACAAATTCAATAAAGACTTTAAAAATGGTCCACATTAAAAAAAAAAAAAAAAACTTGAAAAAAAACCCCACCTTAACTGAGGAAATGATAAAATGGGCCTCTCCTAGGAAACCCAGGATAGACGGTCACCGGGCTCTCGGGAAAGGAAGGGAGGGTGAGCGGACGGTCGGGCGGCCCCAGCAGGCTGGGTGGCGGGAGCAGCGCGAAGGGCCCTCGGCAGTAGGAGGGCCCAGGAGACCAGCCCAGCAGCAAGGAAAGCTGCCCCGGCAGCCGGCAGCTGCTGTCCAGAGTGGCTCCTGCCGGAAGGATCCCAGCCCCGGCCTGCTTGGCCTGCAGGCCACGCTGTCCACCTATTCCCTGTCACCTCAATCCAAGCGGACTCACAGACTCCCGCTGGCCATCCAGAAAAATAACAGGATGGACCCCGTGGCCTATTAGCACCTATTAGCACTGGGGTTGACGGCCTTTCTCATCTCAGCATGAACTAGGTGAGGCCTTCGTAGGTTGATTCTCCTACAGCAGGGCTGGCTTACACACCCCTTTGCCCGCCTTCACAGACGCGGCTGACTGATCACTGCTTTCCGGGAGTCACCACCAATCACCGCATGTGGACACCCAGGATGGAATTAGCGCTGAGCCACCTCGAGGGAAGGCATTTGGATGGGGCTGGTTTAGAGCGGGAGGTGCAGGCTAGGCCTGGGCTGAGACTCCGGGGAAAGAGGCCCTTGGAGGAATCACCCAGGGCCGCTCACGCAGGCCCATCGTTCTCTGACTGCTCGTGGACGTGGCTCTGCAGGGACGTCAGCTCTGTCCCTGGCTCCCCACCGCCCTGACCCTCGGGCTGCTTCCTTTTAGAGCTCCACATGGCCCTGGCAACCCAGCAGCTGCCTGACAGTGGGTCCCCTCACTTGCTCCACTCACCTCCCGCCTGCTCCATCTCCTTGGACCCCAGAGCGAGCCACTGAGGAGGACACGGCCACTGGGCCAGATGCCGATTGGGACGCCAGGGGGAGCCCCCTATCCCAGAGCAAACAAAGCCTGGCCTGGAGAGGCCACAGCCAGCACTGCTGGCCTTGGGAGAGACCCTTCCCGAGGCAAGTGGCCTGGAATTGCAGGCTGCATTCTTATCTGCACCCTCCCCTTCCCAGGAAGGCAGCTGGGTGCAGGATCAGCCCCAGGCCCCAGCTTGGAGTCAGAATTGGTCCTGCCGGGAAAATCCCATTCTGGAGGAGGCCAGAGGAGGGATGGGAACTCTCTCCTCACCCCCTCCTCCCCTCCCCCCTGCAGGTCTGGCGGCTTCTTTCCCTAGAGAACCAGGCACCCTCACCCCACTAGCCAGCCCCTAGCACCTCAGTGCTTCCTGCTCCCATGACCCTAAAACCTCAGGGCAAACTCTGGAAAAACTGTGGGAACTGGCCACAGGCAAGAAGAGCACCAGGGGAGCTGGCTCATGTTCCCACATTCCCAAAGCCCCTGGACAGACCTGCTGCCCTCCCAGGAACACCCAGTCCTTCTTCCTCCCGAGACAGCTGGGTAGGAAGCAGCCTCCCTCCCCCACAGGGAGTCACCGAGTCCCGAATGTCAGACCTGGAGGCAAACAGGTTATGAGACAGGCTGGGATGTGGGACGTGGGACCCTTCACTGCAGTGCTTGCACCTGGACAAACGTCTGCTCTCTTTGAGCAACAGAATACAAAGAAACTATAAGGAACTAAACTAACTGGGTGCCTGCACAGTTGGGGCAAATCATGAACAATAAGATACAAAAAGGCCAAAACCCACCTGCCACGATCCCTGCACACAGCACCACCAGGGGGGTGGGCAGACCCCCTAAGCCACCCCTCCGGCGGATCCACCCATCCATCCATACCCTAACCCCAGTTAAGGGGCCAGCTTCCCCTACTCCCCCCTACCCCCGCCGAGGGAATCTGTCACTTGTTTTCAGCTCATGCTGCTGCAGCATGAGCCCCAATAAAGCCTTGCCTGAATTTGCTGTCTGGCCTCTTAACAATTTCTATTGATTAAAGAATCCAAGAACCCAGGTCGGCGGTAACAACCTAGCTGCTTCCTTTTACGAATAAGGGGACTGTTTAAGAACCATAATTCAAAACGACACATGCAGGGCTTCCCTGGTGGCGCAGTGGTTAAGAATCCGCCTCCCAATACAGGGGACACAGGTTAGAGCCCTGGTCCGGGAAGATCCCACATGCCGCGGAGCAACTAAGCCCGTGCACCACAACTACTGAGCCTGCGCTCTAGAGCCCGTGAGCCACAACTACTGAGCCTATGTGCCACAACTGCTGAGCCCATGAGCCACAACTACTGAAGTCTGTGCGCCTAGAGCCCCTGCTCCACAACAAGAGAAGCCACCGCAATGAGAAGTCTGCGCACCGCAACAAAGAGTAGCCCCCGCTCGCCACAACTAGAGAAAGCCCGCGCGCAGCAATGAAGACCCAACGCAGCCAAAAATAAATTAAATAAATAAAATTTTAAAAACCCCACAGCACTAAAAAAAAAAAAAAACCAAAAGAACCTCCCCACACAGAAAAAGACACATGCGCCCCGATGCTCACTGCAGCACTATTTACAATAGCCAGGTCATGGAAACAACATAAATGTTCATCGACAGATGAATGGATAAAGAAGACATGGTCCATATATACAATGGAGTATTACTCAGCCATAAAAAAAAACGAAATTGGGTCATTTGTAGAGATGTAGATGGATCAAGGGACTGTCATACACAGTGAAGTAAGTCAGAAAGAGAAAAATATGGTATATTAACGCATATATGTGGAATCTAGAAAAATGGTACAGATGAACCTATCTGTAGAGCAGGAATAGAGACGCAGATGTAGAGAACGGACATATGGACACAGCGGGGGAAGGGGAGGGTGGGACGAATTGGGAGATTAGGTTTGACATAAAGACACTACCATGTGTAAAACAGTGGGAACCTGCTGTATAGCACCGGTAGCTCTCAGCTTAGTGCTCTGTGGTGACCTAGATGGGTGGGATGGGCGGGGGGCAGGTGGGAGGGAGGTCCAAGAGGGAGGGGATATATGTATACGTATAGTTGATTCACTTCACTGTACAGCAGAAACTAACACACCATTGTAAAGCAATTATACTCCAATAAAAAAATTAATTTTAAAAAAGTTACAAAAAGGACAACAGGATAATCGCAAAGTAAGCAAAAGGAAGGAAGGAAATAATAAAGACAAGAGCAGAAATAATGAAACAGAAAATACATATACGATAAAAAGGCTTAGCAAAGCCAAAATTTAGTTCTAGGGCATGACTAATAAAATTGACAAACCTCTGGTAAGACGATCATGAGAGAGTCGGCCCAGAGAAAAGACTTGAGGGTGAAGAAGTGGGACTGTTGTCCCGCAGAGATTTTCTTACGAATAGAGACAATACTACAAATAAACTATAAACTCTGACAGTAAGTTTGAAAACCTTCACAGAATGAACATTATTCTAGAAAATATCTCACCAAAACTCATTCAGGATCAAACAGAACACTGGAGATGGATAACCCTTAAAGAAATTTGAATATGTAGTTTAAAATCTATTTACCATCCTCCCTAAAAAGCAGCACGAGGCCAGATGATTTTTTTTAAATAAATTTATTTATTTATTTACTTTTGGCTGTGTTGGGTCTTCGCTGCTGTGCACGGGCTTTCTCCAGTTGTGGCGAGTGAGGGGCTTCTCTTGCTGCGGTGGCGCGAGCTTCTCATTGCGGTGGCTTCTCTTGTTGCGGAGCACCAGCTCTAGGCGCGCGGGCTTCAGTAGTTGTGGCACGTGGGCTCAGTAGTTGTGGCTCGTGGTCTCTAGAGCGCTGGCTCAGTAGTCGTGGTGCACAGGTTTAGTTGCTCCGCAGCACGTAGGATCTTCCCGGACCAGGGCTTGAACCCATATCCCCTGCATTGGCAGGTGGATTCTTAACCACTGCGCCATCAGGGAAGCCCCAGGACAGATGATTTTATAAAATTCTACTATACATTCAAGGAACAGACAGTTCTGATCTCTTGTTAACTCTTTCAGAGAAGAGAAAAAGAAGAGAAAATTCCCAAATGCCTTTTTTATGAGTCTAGTGTAACCTTAAAAACAAAAACTAAACCAGACAAAGACAATATGAGAGAGGAAAACTCTAGGCCACTCTTGCTTGTGAGCATAAATGCCAAATTCTGAACAAAATATTAACAAACTGAATCTAGCATTGAATTACAAAACTACCATACACAATGACCAAATTAAGGTTTGCCCCAGGAATTAAAAGATGGTTAAATGTTTTAAAAATCAATCAATATCATTCACCACATTAAAGACTAAAGGATAAAAACAATATGATCCTCTCAAAAGATGTAGAAAAAGCAATCGCTAAAAATCAACACTTATTCTTGATTTTTTAAAAAAACAGCAACCTTGGAAGAAAACTTCATAGCCAAATAAATCGTATCTATCAAAAATCTACAACAACAACCCTACTCAGTGGTGCAACGTTAGAATTCCTTTCAAACTGGGAAAGAGGCAAGGACGCCTGCCACCACCACTTCTAGTTACCAAGTGAAGGAAGACGAGAAAAAAAATGAAAGCAGTGAAGATCAGAGAAATAAAGTACCAGTATTTCCTGACAGTCTGATTATCTATGTAAAAAACCCTACAGCATCAAGAGGGGGAAATTTAGAATTAATTCAGAGGAAAAGCCTGCAGCTGGTGAGGGGCCTTCCTCCTCTGGCCCACTGGCCTGCTCTGGCCACACTCTGTCCCTGTCCCCACCCTCCTCCTGGACCCTCCTCAGTACGACAGACCCAGATCCAAATGCACTGCTGAGGCTGGACCGGCTACCTGCACTTACGCCTGCAGCTGGGAGTCTATGTCTTGCTGGGAGGGGCTTGTCCACTGCTGGTGACCGTGGGTCGTGGAAGTTCTGGCCTCAGGGCCAGGCCCTTTCGGTGAGATGGTGTGGGCAGCAAAGCCTCAGAATGCAGCTGCGTCAGGAGTTTGGCTGGATTCTTGCTACAGCAGTGGGGTTGGGCACTGACCCTGCGGAGGGACCCCTGCCATCGAGGGCTCCCCTCTCTCTCTGTGGCATCACCTGGCAATTCTGTGCTCACCTCCTGGACCCCTTGCATGACAGTAGGGCCCTTCAGACCACGAGAGCGAGTGACCTGGCCGTGCTGGCTGGCGGTCCGACTGGAAGCAGAAAGTACTAGAATGCAGGGCCCCGGGGCCCAGGCACCAGCCAGCCTCAGCCGCACTGTCTTCCTGATGGGTGATTAACAAGCTTTTCACCCCTGTCGGGTCCAGTCAGCCCTTGTCACTTCGCTGAGCAGCTAACCCTGCAGGGAAGCCAGGCACGCTGGGTCATCAGGGAGTGGGCATGTGAGGCTGAGGGCAGCAGGCCCTCACCGGCCCCAGAGCAGACAGAACAGGGCAAGGCCAGGGTCAGGGAGGGCTCTGTGTGGGTCAGGAGTGGTGAGGTTGTAGAGGAAGACAAGGGGCTCAGGCAGGAAGAACAGCAGCAAGGCCGCCCCTTCCCAGACCCTCAAAGAGGGTGCTTCATGTAGCCGGGGAAGCCGGGGGGCTGTATCAGCTATCGAAGATGCCTAACAAGTTACTCCAAAACTCAGTGGCTAAAACAACAATACGGTTCACTCTCTCTCACTTGGGTCAGGAATTCAGGACCCACCTGGCAGGGCGTTTCCGGCTCAGGGCCCCCTCATGAGGTCGCAGTCTTTGTCGGCCAGGCCCATAATCATCGGCGGGCTCACTGGGGCTGCGGGATCCACTTCCACGTGGCTCACTCACTGGCGGATTCTTGGGGGTGGCTCCATGGGGGCCTCTCTATTGGGCGGCTTGAATGTTCACACAGCATGGCAACTGGCTTTTCCCAGGGTGAGTGATTGGAGAGATCAAGGTGGATGCCTCAGTGGCTTCTAGACCCACTGCAGAAGTCACCCACCTGCAGTCCATCCACATCCCTGAGGGTCACCGGGCTGTCTTGGAGGCTGGCTACCAGGCCTGAGGGGCCAGCAGGTGGAGGGGCTGCAACGTTACCCAGGGAGCTCCTTCTGCACCCCTGGCCACTGGAGGATGAGGTGCAGGCCTTTCCAGGGAGCTGAGCTCTAGCCCTGTGATTATGTGATTATATTTCCCCACACCTCTCTCCTCCAGGCCTCCAAGTCTGTGTCCCGCTGCCTCCCCCCTGCCCCGCCGAGACATGATCCCGTTCCTTTCTCCTGCCCCCAATCCCATTCCCAAGCCCAGTCCCCTCACCTCGGCAGCTGAGGCCCTACAAGGCTCACAGGCTGAATGGCCTGCATTCTCCCTCTCTGACTGGGGGGAGGGGAGGTCCTGACCTGAGGCCCAAAAGCCTGCATCCCTGGGCAGCACGGGGACAGAGCGGGAGGGCACAGCTGATGTTTCTGTCCCCGGGGGGGCAGAGCAGCATGAGGCCCCGACCAGAAGCTAAGGGTCTGCCACAAGGTGGCCTGGACCTGGAGGGTGGTTTGGGGAGCTGGAGGGGGAGCCCAGGCCATTCCTCTCTCGTGGCGCTCTGTGTGGAGTGGGTGGGAAAAGCTGTGAAAGGGCGATGGCAGGCTGGGTAGGGGGGCAATTTGCCCTGGTCAGGTGCCCTTCCGGCCTCACACACACAGACCACAACCTTGCACATGCAGAGTGCACTTACGAAGGGTTAGGGGCCCCAGTCTCAGCAGAGCTCAAGGCCCTCCTCAGCTCCCAGAGCTCTCCCAGCCCGGGGGCAGGGGGTGCGGGGCCGAGCACACCTGAGCTTACTCCTACACAGCGCAACCTGCACCCGGACAGAGGGAGGGGCTCTCAGCTGAGACAGGAGGGGAGAGTCCAAGCCCAGCCAGCACCAAGGCTCAGCCTCGGCAAGGTGGACATACGGGAGGACCGAGGTGAGTGCAGGGGACACCACCGGTGGCCCTGGAGAGCTAGCTCGGCAGGAAGCCCAGCCTGGGGAGGATGTGGGTGGTGGCGGATTCCCAGGAGGAGCTCCAGGCACCAGGAAAGCGGGGACACAGAGAGGAGGAGCGCCTGTCAGGTAAAGATGCACCTGCCTAAAATAAAGGAGGGGGGGGATGATTACTGAGCACATCTGGATGGACTGATGGGGTCGGAGACAGAGGTGACCCCCATCTGCAGAAAGTCCAGCCGAGTTCTTCTGGGCTTTGGCATCCACTCTGCCATGGCGCGGGGTGGGGGGTGGGGCTCTGTGGCCTGACACTTTAGACCTAGTTTGTAAATAAACTTAGCCAGCACCCTTCTTTGGGAAAGGGAAGGGCCTGGTGGGAGGGGGATTGACCCGGGATTAATAAACAGCATGAAAGGCTCTACTGAATGGGAGTCCACACGTGAACAAGCTGGGGTTGGTGGCTGTCTGACAACTACCCCCTTCCGAGGCACCAGGGCTCCGGAGGCCACTGGCCTGTGCTTCCCGCTTCTGCTCAAGCAAGGTTTCTGGGTTGTTCCACCAGGGCACGGGTTATGAATGTGTGAGAAGGTCGGATAAGGGTAGTAGGGAGTGGTGGAGCCTGTGGCTAAATGGAGAGGGCCTAAGGCATTTACTTTAGATTTTTTTTTAAATGCCGTACTGGCCAAACAAATCATAGCTGCCCGCTCAGGCCATCAGTTTAAAACTCAGCGCCAGAGATGAGACGAAAACACCCGAAGTTATAACCTGCACTTGCTCCGTATGCACACGAGCGCGTACACGCATGCACACACACACACACACACCCTCACACCCCTGAATCAGTGCTCTGGGCACTTTAAAGAGTTGAAACAGTTGCTCCCTGCCCATGCAGTGGACCTGATACGAGCGGGTTCCCATGAGCTGTGCAGCGGCCTGAAGCCCCTTCCCTTGCTCTGTTCCCTCCAGCCCACACCCACCCATCCTGACGCCTTTGGACTCACGGGTCAGAGGCTGTACTGAGTGCCAGGACAGGAAAGCAGTCAGAGGGAGGGATGTTACAGACACAGGCCTTCAGCAGTCCCCATGCCAGAGCAGAGAGGCTGTGAGTGTAAAGCGGGGATCAGGGCCGCTGAGAGAGCAGGTGAATTATGGCGGGGGCTGTGAACAGTGTGCAGAGACAGAGACGTGAGGCCCGGGGCCCAGCGAGCTGGAGAGAGCCTGTGCGCCACCCACGCACAGAGCTGCCCAACTGCCAGTAGCAGGTGATGTGGCGCCCTGGCTGCTCAGCATGCAGCACTCGGGGCAGGTGGCCGGTGGCCGAGAAGCCTGCTGGCCCTCACCCCGCGTCCCTGGCAACTGGGCTGCCCCAAAGGCAGCCGACTCTCTTGGGCACACCCGTCGGGGCCACGGGGAGGGGGTGTAGGAAGTTTTCATTTCCGGAGGGTGACAGATTGCACGCGGAGGGGGAAATGCTCAGTCTGTCCATCTGTCCAGCGAGGGCATTGGGGAAGGGGCTCAGGAGGTGGGAGGCAGGGCTGGGGAGGCGGCACTGTTCCCTTATGCCACTAGGCGGCAGCAGAGGGCACCATGCCTGCCCCACTCAGGTCCCCAGTTTGGTAAATGAGGGCGATCTGGCTGGCGCAGACTTCCTCTCCATCCCCTTCTGCTGGACCTCCTTCTTTACCCACTGACTCGCCAATAAAAGTGAGTACCAGGGACTTCCTTGGTGGCGTGGTGGTTAAGAATCTGCCTGCCAATGCAGGGGACACAGGTTCGAGCCCTGGTCCAGGAAGATCCCACATGCTGCGGAGCAACTAAGCCCGTGTGCCACAACTACTGAGCCTGCGAGCCACAACAACTGAGCCCACGCGCCACAACTACTGAAGCCTGCGCACCTAGAGCCTGTGCTCTGCAACAAGAGAAGCCACCGCAGTGAGAAGCCCACGCACCGCAACGAAGAGTAGCGCCCGCTCGCCACAACTGGAGAAAGCCCACACGCAGCAACGAAGTCCCAACGCAGCCAAAAATGAACAAATAAGTAAATAATAAATTAAAAAAAAAAAGTGAGTACCAGTGCGCGAGCAGTCCAGAAAGAGGCAGAAGGGAACGTTCAGAACCCAGGGGTCTGGACATCTGCTTGTGCCCAGGGTGCCAGCGCCCCTATTCTCACAAGCTGAGAAGCCCTCGCAGATCTGGGCAAAGGATGGCAGATGATCTGAGGATGCCTGGGGCTGTCAGGCTGGAGCTCATCCTGGCTGGACCACAGATTTTTCCTCCAGTCACCAGGCAGTGACTTTTCCTACCTTCGCATCACTGCAGGCGGTGGCCCTTCTTCCAGACCCCAGGTTCTCCCCAGGACACTGTCCAGAAGTGGCCTACCCCCCACAGACCCCCCCCCACCTTGCCGTTGGAACACAAGACCACAGAGCCTCCTCCAGGAAGCCTTCCCCAGCCAGGGAAAGGTCTGGCGCGGTTTGGCAGGGGCCTGGGGAGAGAAGCACCCCACACCTCTCTCCGTGGGAGTCAGGGGGTGGCTCTCCCAGATGCCCAGGCAAACCCTGGGGGAGGGGAAGTGGAAAGTGGGAAGAAGACCAAAGTCCAGGGAGGAAATCCGGTCAGAGGGGTATGAGCTAGTGGAGGAGCTGCCAGGGTAGGGCTGCCAATATGGGCGGGCTGCTCACATCCCCCCCCACCCGAGGGGGACTCTCTCCCTCCTACCCCAAGAACCACAATGAACAGAAAGAAGGCTGGCACACACGGCAGGTGATCCATGGGTGCTTGTTAACAAGGCAGGAGGGGGCAGTGGGAGGGACACCGGCCTGAGAGCAGGACACCCGGCTTTAGTCGTGTCTCTGGCCCCGAGGAGCTTCATGAACTTGAAAAATCATTTTGTCCCTTGGGTTCCTCAGTTTCCTCATCCATGAAGTCGGGGTCGGGAGCTGCCGGGGGCACTGTCTCTGGAAGGCATCAGCTGGGACAGAACATGCGACCGACTAGCCATGTCTGTCCTGGGTGCAGGTCCATGGTCGTGCCTATTTGCCAAGTGTGGGGGCCATCCTGAGCACCTGCCACCCCAATGCTCTGTGCGTTAAGGACACCACTGCAAGGCGGGCGTGGAACTAGGGCTGGAGCTGGGGACACCTTGTGACACCGCCTCCGGGAAAATGCAAGACAACGGTGGCCGTTTCTCTGGTTCCTTCCCGCGGGCTCCAGGACACTAAGCCAGGTGAGGAAGCCCTCCAGTGGAACGTCAGGACCCAGCGTGGGGTGTTCAGTTGTCACATGCAACATGGCGTGTATCTCTATGGGCGCTACCCTCCCCAGGCACAGAGATCCTAAGTGCTAAGAGGAAGCCTCCCTACAGTGGGTGATCCGCTGTCGCACACTGCAGTTGTTCTAACCAGACGGTGGGCTCCGGAAAGACCACCTCCTTCACAGATAAGACGGGGTGTTCCAACAGGCACGGCAGGCTCCGGCGGCACTGTCTCTAGCCCACTGGGACATCACAGAGCTTCTCGGCAGGGCTGCGGGAGGGGGCAGAGGTGAAGGCTGTCCGCCGGGGGCACGGGGGCCCTGACCCAGCTTCCTGGCTCAGTAGCTACCTGGTTTCCAGCCACATCCTACAAGTGCGTCTCCTTCTCCCCGGCCATGAGACCTGCCTTCGTTGGGGAGGGCCCGCAGTCCCGGCCGCTGCCACCGTCCAGACACAGGTGTCGCTTGGGCTGTGGCAGGCTGGGGTCAGGGGTGACGAGCTGCCGCAGGCGCTGCAGGGAGAAGAGGAGTCAGTGGTGCTGGTGGCAAGAGAGGCAAAGACGTGTCCTCGTGTCTGTGTCCCCAGGGCCCAGCATACAGTTCAGCGTAAGTGAGTGAAAGGGCACAGAGCTCGAGAAGCGAGAAGAGGCAGTAACGTGTGACTGAGCGTGTGAACCGCCTGGCTCCCGTCCTGGCTCTTACTGACGCCTGCGCGGTCGTAGGCACCCCACTGAACCACACTGTGACTCGTCTGTAAGGTGAGAGACACACCTCAGAGAACAGTGCCCAGCACAGGGTAAAGTGATCAGCGAGCGTCTATTTTGTTCTTATTGTTACTATTCTTACTGCTGCTATTATCACACGCTCAGTGAGTGTCTATCATTGTTCCTCCTAGTAGTAGTCCTACAATGACTACTGTTACTGGTGCCATCTCCTTCTTGCTTTGAATGCAGACGTGATGACTGGAATCATGACAACCTTCTCGTGACCATGCGGTGATAAGCATGATGATGAAAAGACAACATGACCGGGATGGAAGTCCAGGAATAGAGGAAGCGTCTGGTCCCTAACGGCCTCTTTAAGCAGCTGGACCAAATGCCAGGAGGCCCCGTCTCTGGTCCTCTTCACATGTAAGAAGAAACCAAGCCCGTTTGCTTACTGCACATTGGGTTTTCTGTGACTTGTGGGCGAGACAGATTTCCACAAATGTAATGTCTTTGTGGGACACTGGCTCTATCCCTTCCAGGAAGACATGTCCGAACCCTAAACAGGGAGCCTTTTGCATATGGTTCGCAGGCAGGGCTGAGAGGAGGAGAGAAGCCGGGAGCCTGTGTGGATGAACCATGGCTGCTGGTCACCAGTTTCCAAGAGCAGGAATCTGTGCTCTGTGACCCCCTGCGTCTGGCACCTTGTGTTCTTATTTGTGACTCACTTTCACCCTTAACCCCTTGACAGCTGCCCTTGGTCAACCTGCCCAGATGATCTGCTGGAGGTCAGATGCTGAAGGTCTAGGACTCTAGGACTCTTGAACATTTCTGAAAATGAAGCCCTTCTTCAAAGGTCCTTCTCCTTAAGATTCCCTTAGACCGAAGGGCAGCCCGGCACTCAGAGCTGGCCCGGCCGTGGTGTCCTGCCCAGAGTCCAGCCCCTTCGGTGCCCTCCTTTGATGCGCCACTTCCCCAGCCCCTACCTTCCTGAAGGAACCCTGGGTCTTCAGGAGGGCGACGACGATGAAAAGTGGGACGCAGCTCATGGAGGAGCCAGCCAGGAGCCAGCCGATGAAGTATCCCCAGGCCGGGTACACATAGACGTTGTTGTATCTGAGAGGTGTGTACTTGCTCAAGGAGAAGAGGAAAGTGGCCTAGAAAGACAGCGGGAGGACGCAGATGCAGGAGGAGCCCGTGAAACCCTCTCCTCGGGACGGAGCAGTTAAACACCAACACACTGGCGCCTCTAGAGATGGAGAGCAGAGGCTCCCTCTGCAAGTGTGTCACAGACCGCGGGCTCAGAGGCAGGGAGGGGAGACCAACAGCTGGGAAATCACGCAGGCAGACAGACAGACGGAGGTGCGAGGGAGGGAGGGAGGGATGGAGCAGGAACTAGACCAGATGGTAGTGCTGGTAAAGCAAAGAGACGGGCGAGAAAAGGGGGGGCGGGGAACCAGCACATAAGAGGGCACGAAGCAGCCCCTGCAGGTAACTGCGCAGGCGCAGGAGGGAAGGAGCCCCAGAATTCTGCCCGTGCCCCGAGATGGCTAGAGGCAGGAGGAGATGGGGGTGGTGGTGCTGGAGGGCACATACCAGGCAAAGGCCCGGGGTCAGGAAGAGCCAGGAGATCTTCACTAGGGGCCACGGCCGGTAGCCAATCATGTCCTCCACGTTGTCATAGAAACGGTCGGCCCCTGACCAGGTGGGTGGGGGGAGAATGTGAGGACAGGAAGGGGACGGCGGGTGGGCTCGGGGAAGGACTCACCTGCTTCGTCCGCCTCCCCGCACCGTGGTGGGGAACCTGGATCTGGACACGTGAGTGACACTGGAGGCGGGGAGGCCGCCACCAACCGAGAGCCCCTAACCTCCCAGTGTCTCTCTGCTCTCAGGTCTGCGGATGAAGACCCGAGTCCTAACACAGAGGAGGGTGTGAGCCCAAACGGGGCTCAGCGGGTGTACACATGCTTACTGCATCACAGAGGTGAACTCGGCTTCAAGTAAAAATAGCAAAACACCAAGGGAGCCGATGCTCGAGCCCAGCGCTGAGGGGCGGGGGCGGCACCTGCACCCCAGACTCCAGGGGGCCCCTCTGTGCTCCCAGTGAAGCACAGAAGGGGGCTGGGCTGTGGCCATGGAAACACTGCCTCTTGCACTTGGTTTAATGTCCTTAGGTTTCCACGTTTGCTTCACCTTCTAAGAAGTAAAGAGCCACTGACTGGGAAAGGCCTGGGAGCTCTCTAGCCACCCCCTCACCACCACAAAAGGAACACTGCGAAATGCCACCGCTAGACAGTCGTCCCTTTGGCTTCTTAACCTCCCCCCAGGTGAAAAGCAGATACCGCTGCTGTAGGTGTAACATATTATCAGCCGTTTACACCTCGCTGTGATCGAGTTTGTCAGATCCTCTCTGAGAACAAGTGTCGAAAAGCAGTGGGGAAATCAGAGCGAAAAGGCAGGAGACACGTGGGGAGGGAAGGACGCCAACGAGGAAGGCCTAGGGTAGCGAGATAAAACCCTTCCTATTCGCAGCTCGTCCTGAGGCCCTGCTGCGTGGTACCCACGCACCCTCTCTGCCCTGAGCTTTGGCACACTGACAATCCGTTCCCCCAGCTGGTGCAGTGGAGCCAGAGGGACCTGCGGCATGATGACGGCTCCTCCACCTGCCTGCTGTGTGAGCACAGGCAAGGGACCCAACCTCTCTGAGCCTAGGTTTCCCCTGTGAAGGGCTGTGGTGCAGATTACGAGACAGCACTCAGCAGAGCAGTGCTCGGAACATAAAGGCTTCTCCTCTAACCTCACCCCAGGCCACCGCCGTCATCAGGAACGATAACAGCCTGGATACCACGTGGTCAGCACCGCTGGCCGACTTCCTCGGTGCGGAGGGGGCGGCGCTGTTGGTGGGAGTCAGTGGAAGCCAGAATTCACCAAAGTATCAGAAAGAAATGCACGACCACCACAACAGAAAAGGCTACGTCAAAAACACGGGGATGAGCTTCCTGTCCGTGGAAGTGTTCAAGCAAAGCCTGGGTGACGACTTTGAAAGCGCATGTGGGAATCTCTGAAGGATCAGACTAAGTGGCCCTGGAGGTCCCTTTTGACTAGGATTCCCACGGGAGAAGGCCTCCAACAGCCTCTGCATCCAGAAAGCTGTGCACAGTTATTTATAATCATTCTCACTCTTCAAAGAACTCCGTTGTCATTAGCCCAGCTCCACTGCCGTAATGAGAAACACCTGGGATCCCAGCAACGGCTAAACTCCTCAAGTAAAAAGGACCAGGACAGCAGCACAAAGACCCGCAGAGACCGGCGGGCCCGTCCTCACCCTGGGCACATCCTGCCCTTCGCATGGCCCCAAGCCTCCCCCACCCACCCACTTACCGTACACCCAGCCGATGCAGATCACTTCAAACACGGAAAGGAACAGCAGGCACGTGCCACTGCAGGCGTAATAATCAAACAGCTGGAAGATGTACATCCCGCCCTGTGGGGCAAGAGGCAGAGTGAGACCTCGGCCGGGGGGCAGGGGACATGCCCCAGCCCACACGAGACGACAGAAGCCCATCTGGGATGCCACCCTGCCCGGTCCAGGGAATTCATCCCTTGCAGCCAAAAAGAGTTTGCCCCGCCTGTCCCTGACTCCCAGCCTCCCGGCCCTCATCTGACAACATCTCTGACATCTGCGAGGACCCCGGGGACTGTGGTGCACATACAATGTGCTGTCCAGCACCCCACCTTCCGGAAGTTGCCGAGTTGCGGCCACCTCACTCTGAGTGTGCGCCCCTCCCTGCACCAGGCCTAAAGAAGAGCAATGGCCAATTCTCAGGGAAAGGGCCCTATCCCCCCGGGGTTGGCTGGTGGCAGCAGGGAACCCTGAAGCTGCCCAGAGCTGTCTGTAACATCCCAGGAGGGAAATCTGCCCAAGAATGACATCACCAGAGGAAAGGGAAGCCAGGAGATAGAGGGGAGCATCCCTGAGGATGCCATTGGAGCTGCTGGATCCAACCGTGCCTGAAACCGAAGCATCTCTAGACTTTCCTGTTTCCTAACCAAAAAATTCACCTTCCTGCTTAAGCCAGCTTGTTTGATTTATATCACCCGAAACCAAAGGAGAGGGAACCAACACAGGAAGGTTCCGCCATGTGGTCCCTCCAACCTCGCAGTGAAGGGCCGGGCAGGCGAGGGGAATGTGGCTCTGAGGGTGTCAGGGGGTCACCAGCCTGCAGGCCGCCCCCACCACTCACCTCGGTGACCAGAAAGAGCCCGATCAGGTAGCACAGGACCACGATGGCAAGGATCAGGAGCTCCCGCCGCCCGCTCTTCCGGAGCTGCCTGGGGAACATGTCCACGGAGGCTGTCACCAGGCACTCCACACAGACAAACTGTGGGCCGGAGGGGGCTGGTAAGAGGGGCCGCTGCCTCCTCGCTCCCCAACCCCACACTGGCCCACAGAGTGCATGGGGCCCAGAACCGGGGTGAGGCCAACCCTGCCTCAGCCTCGTCTCCACCACGGAAGGTGCCAGCCGCGAGGGTTGGCTGGGCGGGGCTGGGCGGCCCGAAGGTTTGGGAGGGCGCGTCCACATCTGCGCGCGAAAGGGTCGGGCCTGGGGGAGCAAAGCAGGTGGCCCCTCCCGGAAGAGGAGGCCGGGCGTCCCCCGACCAGCCTCAAGGACAGGCCCCGGATGCCGGGGCCAGGGCTGGGAAGTCCGGTCGGGGGACAGCGGGGTCGGGGAGGTTATGGCGGCGGACGCAGAAGCTAGTAAGGGGGTCGCAGGGCGGGCGGGGGCAGGCGGGGGCGGGGGCGAACCTGGCTGTCCAGCCCGAGGAAGATGAGCATGATGAAGAAGAGGCAGGACCACAGCTGGGACAGGGGCATCATGCTCACAGCCTTGGGGAAGGCAATGAAGGCCAGACCAGGGCCTGCCGGGCACAGACGCCATCAGGGGCCCGCCCCTGTGTGCGCGCGCCTGCGTGCGCGCGCGCCTGCGTGCGTGCGCGCCTGCGTGTGCACGCGCCTGCGTGCGTGCGCTGGTTCCCGAGGGCCGGCTGGCTCTTCTGCTGCTTTGGGGAGCACGCTTTCCACTCGTGCGTCCGTCCTCCCATCCGTCCCCGCCTCCCTCCTCCCTCCCCTGGTTTTGGCGTTCTGCTCTGTGCCTAGCACGGCCGCCTGATGCTGAAAGGTTCCTACAGTACCCAGCTTCTGGGACCCCTGGCCTCCTGTCCCCTGCCCCTCCTTCTCCCCGGCCCCAGGCAGCAAAGCAGCGCCCACCTGACTCGGCCACCTCAGAGATGGGCACCCCCTGCTCCTGGGACATGAAGCCCAGGATGGAGAAGACCACAAACCCGGCCGCGAAGCTGGTGGCGCTGTTCAGGAAGCAGAGGGCGATGCTGTCCCTGCAGAAAATGGGAAGGAAAAGGGAGAAAGAAACCCATCGTGGGGGGACATCCAAAGACGGTAAGCGGTAAAGAGGAGAGAGGAAAGGAAGTGGGGGAAAGGAGCCCAAGACCAGGTACCAGAAGGTGAAGAGAAAAAAGGGAGGGAGAAACACCAGGTCTGGAAAGGGGACCACAGTGTCGGTTTTGCACAGCTTCGGGCCCCTGCTCACAACAGAGGAAGGCCCCCTCCCAGGACCCTGCGCCCCGCTCACCTGTAACAGTTGTTGTGGTACTTGTTGTAGCTGCCCAGGGCCGTCAGGCACCCCTGGCAGATGGCGAAGGAGAAGAAGATCTGGGTGCCTGCGTCCATCCACACCTGCAGGAGACCCCGAGGAAGCGGTGGGAAGATGGGGGGAGCCCGCCAGGGCCTGGAGCAGTGACTGCCCCTCACCTCCACAACCAGCGGCCCATCCGTCCCCGCAGAGCCCACGTTACAGCCTACGCCCACTAACGCATCCTCTTCCCCTGGGCACTCAGCAGGCACCACGTCGGTGCGCGTGACTGTAACTTCTAGTTGGTTCACCACAGACGGTGAACCAGAGAAGGAGGCCTGTCTGCAGGGCGGAGCTGAGGACCTGGCCGCCCTCAACCTGCAGATGCCCCCAGGCAGCCATGTGGGCAGAGGCCACGGCCTTCAAATATAGAGAGAAGACACCAAGACTCCACGGGGGTGGGGGGGAGTGGGAGGGGCAAAGAATGTGCTCAGACAAGTCCAGAGGGGCAAAATGTCCAACATCGCACTCGTAAAAAAAAAAATTAAAATGGCAACATGCTACTACTTTGACCTATCAAAGGTTAAAATAAATTCTACTTGAATCTCTCATGGGCCTACAGAAGGAAGGGTACCCACCAACACAGGCAGTCAAAGTCCACAGCACAGGTCAAGAGCCTTAAAAGGTGCGTACTCCCTGACTTAGTAATCCCACTTCTGCGTCTGACTACTGTCAGGAAATAATCAGAGATGTGGTCAAAGGTTTAAACACAAGGTGTTCATCACAGCTGTCTGTACAATCATTAAAAAAAAAAAAAATACATGACCTAAATGTGCAGGAACGGGGAAGAACTGAGTAAAAGCCGACACCTGCCCCAGGTGTGGATGCCCAGAGGTCATATGTCCGGGTCTGTCCGCCCGCTGCCCACACCAGCTCTAGAGAGGTACCTGGACTTATGGGACCGCAGTACATCCTGGCTGGATGAGTGAGCGGATGGATGGGGGACGGAGGAAACATTATGCAAATGATAAAATGACGTTTACAAATGGGTTTAATAACAAGGAAAATGCTTACACTATAAGTGAAAATATATTTATCTCCACGTATAATTGTCTCAACTACGTGAAAACACACACACCAGATAGAAAAAAAAATTGGAAGGAAATATACTAAAATGCTAACAGAGGTTATAGGTGAGTGGTGAGGTTACGAGAGGCTTTTAGTTCCTTTTTCATAATTTTCTTCTATATTATCTACTTTTTTCTCCAGTGGTCACAGATTGCCTCTAAACAGCAAAAAGCAATCAAAGGTTTTCAAAAGTCCAGATCTGGTTTGGGGCAGGAGATGCCTGGGGAAACAGTCCCCAGTGAGGTTCCTACCTGGGGGTCCTTGAGCCGAAGCAAATCTGGTTTTAGATAGTAGATGATGCCCTCGTAGGCTCCGGGCAGGGTGATGCCTCGGATCAGTAGGATGACCAGCATCAGGTAGGGGAATGTGGCTGTGAAGTAGACAACCTGGAGGGGAGAAGACCAAGGTCACCCTTCCCCAGGCAGCACGAGCCGCCTCGGAGGAGGGGTGAGCACAGGAAACTTCCCACCCCTTCCTTTACACATTCTGGGGTGTCTGGGGCTCCCCAGCAGAGGATGAGACACACATCAGCAGGGCAAAGGAACAGGAGGAAGGACAGGGAAGGGTATGAGTTTCCACCCGTAACATTTCAAGAACTCTTTTTTTTTTTTTTTTGTGGTACGCGGGCCTCTCACTGCTGGCCTCTCCCGTTGCGGAGCACAGGCTCCGGACGCGCAGGCTCAGCGGCCATGGCTCACGGGCCCAGCGGCTCCGCGGCATGTGGGATCTTCCCGGACCGGGGCACGAACCCGTGTCCCCTGCATCGGCAGGCGGACTCTCAACCACTGCGCCACCAGGGAAGCCCTCAAGAACTCTTTTTGAATCCAGATTCTGATCTCTCTTAATCCCTTATCCTGGCTGTTCGCCTGCCCCTTGCCCCCTTGAAGAGGGTGGGACTCCCCCGCCCAGAGGGAAGGTGAGCAGTGATCAGTGGGGAAATTTAGATGGAACTTTTCCAGGCTTAAGGTTGGGGGAGCAGCATTGGCCTGAGCTCTGGGGGACAGGAGACACACGGGGGGGGGGCTCCACTCTGCCCCTTCCCCGAGAGGGCGGCACTGTCCGTGTCGTTATTACTATTATTTTTATGTTATCATTATTACAACAATCCGTGGAAGGGGGAGGCTGCTTTGGGAGGGGGCTAACCAGAGAAGGTGGGACCCTGTCTGTTCCCGGCTGTAACAAGCATGGAGCATCAATGTCAGACTCCCTGGGTTGGACATGATGCTCCAGTGTGAACTCTGTACACACAGCAGACCACTTTGTCCACCCTCAGCTTGAGCTCCTTCAGAGATTGGAAAGCCACCACCTCAAAGACTTCTGTTTGCCACTTCATCCTAGACGTGGTCTTGGTGTGTTGTTAAACGAGACAAGCACATCGTGCGAGTGTGTGATCCTGATTGTGCGATATTCACACAACACACACACACACACGCGGGTATAAAGGAAGCTAGAAGCCGACCAGCAAAACGCTGACAGGGATGAGCAGACACCCCTCCAGCCCGCTGGTGGCTCAGCTCTGACACCGGGACTTTCATGGTTCTTATTTTGCTTTGCATGTCACTTACGTAAACAGGCCTTTGAAAGTCATACCGAAAAAGAAAGCCTTCCCTTGTGTTGAGCTAAACCCTGCCTTCCCGTAATGTCCCCTGTTCTCAGCAGGCCTCTCCCTTTCACTGCTTTCTCTTTCAGGTCTCCAGAGGGATGCCATGTGTGTCCCCGTGGACCCTGGGGGCCACAGAGAGTGGTCCCGGAGCCAGGACCCCTCACCTTGCCCGTGGACTTGACCCCCTTCCAGATGCAGAAGTAGCAGACAACCCAGGCAAGCAGGAGGCAGAGGGCCAGCTCCCAGCGCAGGGCCCCCAGGTCGTGGATGCCGGCGCTGATGCCCAGAACACGTCTCCTGGGGACGGGGAGACACACAGCCAGGTGAGGCCGAGGGGACAGTGGCCTCCGCCATCGGGTGTCCTCATCCTTAGAGCTGACCCCACGGGCCTCAGAGTCCACGCCTCCTGCCCCGCCCCACGGCCAGCACGTTCCCACCTGTGGTCTCTAAGCCGCTGGCCGTTAGACGACCACGTAATCCCACATCTCTCTATGTCAGAGAGATAGGGACAGAGAGAGGGCAGTAAGCGTCTGGGCGAGCTCAAGCCCGTGGGGAGCAGAGACCCGTACGGGCAGTTGATGAGCAGGTGCTCGGGAAGCAGACAGAGGGGCTGGACGGGCGTCAGCATCTGGAGAGTGACTGGGGTGATGGGAACACGTGTGTGCCGGGGTCGGTGGGCATGAGGGCGGCGTGGATGCCGGGAGGGCGCCCCGGGGAGAGTGTCGGTGAGTACGTGTGGGCCAAGGTAAGTGTGAGGGCGGGTAGACTTGTATACGCGCAAGGGTGGACACGTGTGGATGCTGGGGTGCAAGTGCTCGTGTGGAGGGTGCAGGCGTGAGTGTAGAAATTTGCCAGTTCCTGTGGTGTAAATACTCCCACTTCGGCCAGTTTCAAGCCACCACCAGGACATCAGGGCACATGGAGCTGGCACAGACTCTTCCCAGCTCGCCTGGCCGTCGGCCGTGGCTGTCTACGTGCAGGTGGGCGTGTGGGTGCGGGTGGGTGACGGTAAGAAGGCACGTGGGTGATGCAAGTCACGTGGACGCGCGTGTGAGTCCAGGTGGACACAGGTGGATGCGGGGCGAGCGTGAGGGTGTGGACGGTAGGTGTGGAGGGTCCCTCATCTCCTAGTGACGTGAGTGCTGGAAAGCATGCACAGGGAGGTGTACACCTGCACCCCCAGTCCCGGGCCCCAGACATTTAAATTCCCTCCGCCTGGGGCCCCCGGGAGGCGGCCTCCAGGCCGGGCACCTACTCCCAGAATTCCATGACGGGGGAGGTGAAGTTCACGGGCGGGGCCGCTGCACCAGCTGCCGAGCGGTTCAGGAAGTCCATGCAGTGCTCTGCAGGGGACAAGAGGGGCATCAGCAGCGGGCCAGGCGGGCAGAGGCGCCCTCACACCCCATCCGCCCCCCTCTGGCCTCACATTCCCGGTCCCCAGAGCTTCCTCTGGAGCCCCCGCTTTCCAGCATCAGGAGTTCCTGCTCGGGTGCCTCGGGTGACCAGCCCCCGTCCCTGTGTGCCTCACGCTGCTCTCATCCTGGTGAAGCTGGCTGCTCCTCTGGCCATGCTGCCAGCCACCTCTGACCCTGTCCAGACCTCAGGCCAGGCCCCCATGCCCACGTGTGCACCTCACTCCCCAGCGATGGGGGTATGGGCTCGCGGGACAGCCCCGCCGGGAGTGGTCCCCACGCAGGCCCCTTCCCATCCTTCCGTGGTCACCCGTCGAAATCTGCCACTGCTCTGTCCGCTCGTCTGTTCCCAGCGCTTGACTGTCCCTGGTGCGGGCTAGGCCGGATCACCCGGGCCCACCGCCGGGTCTCGAGGGTCTGGCACACAGTAGGCCCACAGTGAACACTGGCTCGGTGGGTGGACATTGGGGGGTGTTAGCGCCTGGCAGCCGCTTGTCACCCACCGTCCCACCGGGTCGTCGGCTGTCCTGGCGGCTGGTTGGAGGTCCCACACGGGGTCGGCCAGCAGAGTGGCCACCTGTGCCCGCCCAGCTCGGCTTGGGGGCTGTTCTGCCGAGAGCTCCATCACTGTTCGCCCGGCCCCAGCTGCCCCGTCCCGGGGCCAACACGACAAGTACCTGTGTTCCAGGAGTGGGTGCAGGCAGTCCAGGGCAGCTCGGGGGTAAAGGAGCTGAACAGGTAGAAGAGGGCCCAGGAGAGAATGATGATGTAGTAGACGTTCAGATAGGCCTCGATGACCACAGACGCCAGGCCAATGCCTTGTGGGGGGAGTAACAAGGGGGTCCCAGAGACCAGCGTCAGCCTGGGAGCCGCCCACCGTGCTGGAAGGACAGGGGCCACAGAGACCCCGTGGGGCTCATTCACGGGCCTGAGAGGCCCTTTACTCCTTATCTTTCTAAGTAAGAAAAGCAGGTGACAGAGCACCACCCTAGGCATTCTCCCAGTTTTATGATGTATATCTGAACACATTTGTTTTTTCATGAGAGAATCTCTGGAAGGAGCATCGTCCAGAGGTTAACAGGTGGGTCTCTGGGTGACAGATTTCAGTTTACTTTTAAAAGTCCTTTTCTTTCTCTGGTTTTTCTAGTTTTTCTGTGACAGTCATGCATCACTTGTGAAGTCGCAAGGGACAGGAGGAACAGAGGCACGAGGCCAGAGGCAGGAGGTTCCCGAGTTCGGGTCTCACTAGGCATCCGAGCCTCTGGGGGGTGGAGGGAACCCACGCGTGTGTGGGCATCAGGCAAGGACCCGGGCAGCCTCGGTGGGGCTGTGGACCCCAGGGAGCAAACCGAGGACAGACTCCACGTGGACCACACACAGCCCACACGGACCCCAAGGATCCGAGGAAATCATCCCAGACACCCCACAGGGTCCCCATTCTGATCCCACAGGGACCCCCCAAATCACCACATGGACCCCCAAGGACCACACAAAACCATCTGATGCCCCAAGAGGGATAAGCACCAGACTAGCCATGCCCCGCAGCCCAGCCCCTGGTCAGGCTCCCAGTCTGCTCAGGAGCCAGCATGGTTCCACCACGTCCACGCCGTCCAGCGGAGGCTTGGCGGCCCCCAGACAGGCCTGTCCTGGGCCCGGCCCCTTAGGGCCTGGCGTCCGAGGCAGAGTCCTCCCTCCCCCGCAACCATGCAAGGAGCCGCTCAGGGACCAGGAGGGCCCTGGGTTTCCCACTGGCCGTCAGGGCGCCATCAGCTGAACAGAGGGTGGAAGAGGACATCCCCACTGCTCCCATCAGTGCCAGCAGATCCCCAGAGGGAGGGCAGGGGCTGGGACCAGCTTAGTCCCTAACACAGGACACAGCACAAACCCGCGGAGACCTGCGTTAGTGAATGGCCCCATTTTCTCATCTTATGAGGGTAACGCAGACACTACTGGAGGGTTAGGTGAGGACGCAAATGCGTGTGACGTGCTGACGTGAGCCCTGGCACATCATCACCATCATCACCATGATTATACCCCGCGGAGGCGTGTCTGGGACCAGGCCATGCGCTCGGGAGCACATTTCCTGCGAAGCTGTGAAGACTCAGCTTCAGGGTTCCGCACTTGCAAGGACTCCTCCCGAGACTCTGCACCTAATGTTGTGCCTAGTTATAATTTTGTATCGTCCTTCCTGGAGACTGCTTCCACCCAGGTTCTAGAAGCTTCGGGCCCCAGGAAGCCTGATGACACGTCCTAGCTCCTCTGCAGCCCTCAGCACAGGGTGGATGAAGGAAGCGGGGAGGGTGATGGCCGGGGGGGGCGGGGTGTGCGGCCAGAACGCACTCACCCTGGAGGAGGGGGCAGATCTTCCTCCAGGCTGTGACGCTGCCCTGGCTGGTGTACTGGCCCAACGCCACTTCCAGAAAGAACACTGGGATGCCGCAGGTGAAGAAGAAGATGAAGTAGGGGAAGAAGAAGGCTCCTGCCGAGGAGGGGGAAGGGGGCTGAGCTGGCAGCCAACCCCTCAGCCGCCCCCCGCAGCCCCCAGGGGCCCAAGACAGCAGCTTCCTCCTGTCTGTGAGCAGGGCCCAGCGGAAAGTTTCCAGTCCGCGCCCCACCCGGCATAGGAAAGACCTTCGAAGGGAAATGAATGATAATGTAGATGGAGATCCTAATATATGCCCTATGTATTTTCTCAGTGTGCTTCACAAATCTAGTCCATTTATTCTTTTTGGAACCGAAAATGTGTTCTGTATAATTTGATATGCTTATTAAATCATCAAGTTTGTTCCGTTTTCAAGAAAAACAAACAAACAAAAACACCTTGGGAAAATGATTTTCCCTGTAATCATTTCCAGAGGGTATTTCCCCTCCCTCAGGCTCTGGTCTGAACTGGGCCCCCTGCAGACAAGGCCTCTCCTCTGCTAGCCTGCTGCGGTGAGGACCGTTGCCCACGTTCTCGTGCGCTTGTCTACTCTGCTCCTCAGTGTAAACTTCCAGCAGAGGAACTGCTGAGTCAGAGGGCAAGAGAAATGGACCTTTTTTTTTTTTTTTTTGCTTTTTCTGTCATAAAATGTACGTAACATAACTTTTACTATTTTAACCGTTTGTAAGTGCACAGCTCAGCAGCATTCAGTTCATTCACATTGTTGTACAACCATCGCCACCGCCCTCTCTAGAGTTTCCTCACCCAAACTGAAGCTCTGTCCCCTTTCAACGCTCACTCCCCTCCCCCTCCCCCAGCCCCAGCACCCACCCTTCCTCTTTCTGTCTCTACAAACTTGATCATTCTAGGCACCTCATGGAATCCTACAGTATTTATTCTTTCGTGACTGACTTATTTAGCATAATGTCTTCAAGTTGCATCCATGTTGCAGCATGTATCAGAATTTCCTTCTTTTCCAAGGCTAAATAACGATCCAGTGTCACTATAGGTCACATTTTGTTTATCCGTTCATCCACTGATGGACGTTTGGGTTGTTTCCACCTTTTCAGAATGAACTTTCTTTTTTTTTTTTGGCCATGCCACGAGGCATGCGGGATCTTAGTTCCCCGACCAGGGATGGAACCCGGGCCCATGGCAGTGGAAGTGCCGCAGAGTCCTAACCACTGGACCTCCAGGGAAGTCCCAGGGATGAACATCTTTAAGGTCTTTGACCGGCATTTCCAAATTGCCCTCCCAAACTCTTGTACCATCTGCCCTCCCAATAGCAACATGTGAGAGCAAAGACGGATTGGTGAGTCTTCCTGGGCCTGCTGCTGCCGACCAGCTCCATGGTCCCAGGCAAGTGGCTGAGGTCTCTGGGCCCCTGTCCTCCTCTGTGGAACAAGGGCTCTGATGAGATCATCTTTGGCCATAGCCACCTCTATGTCCGTGACACTGCGGCCGGGGCAAGAATAAGCCACCACAACCTCCCCCAGCATTAGTTCTCACCCCAGCCCTGGCCTGCCCAGGAAGTCCCATTTCTATTTCTTTGGAGTCATCGGTTTAGGCAATTTGCAGTAAGAACTATAAGTTTTAAAACAGAGAGCAAGGGACTTCCCTGGTGGTCAGTGGTTAACACTTTGCCTTCCAATGCAGGGGGTGCAGGTTCGATCCCTGGTCAGGGAACTAAGATCCCACATGTGGCCAAAAAACCAAAACATAAAAGAAGCAATATTGTAACAAATTCAATAAAGACTTTTAAAAAATGGTCCACATCAAATAAATGAATAAAAGGGGCTTCCCTGGTGGCACAGTGGTTAAGAATCCGCCTGCCAATGCAGGGGACACGGGTTCGAGCCCTGGTCCGGGAAGATCCTACATGCCGCAGAGCAACTAAGCCCGTGCACCACAACTACTGAACCTGTGCTCTAGGGCCCGCGAGCCACAACTACTGAGCCCACGTGCTGCAACTACTGAAGCCCACGTGCCTAGAGCCCGTGCTCCGCAACGAGAGAAGCCACCGCAATGAGAAGCCCGCGCACCGCAACGAAGAGTAGCTCCTGCTCGCCGCAACTAGAGAAAGCCCATGCACGGCAACGAAGACCCAACGCAGCCGAAAATAAAATACATAAATAATTTTTTTAAAATAAATAAATAAAACAGAGAGCAAGACACGTGGTAAATGTTCACTAAATATTTGTCAAATTAAATAGAAACAGCGGGGCTTCCCTGGTGGCGCAGTGGTTGAGAGTCTGCCTGCCGATGCAGGGGACACGGGTTTGTGCCCCGGTCCGGGAAGATCCCACATGCCGCAGAGCGGCTGGGCCCGTGAGCCATGGCCGTTGAGCCTGCGCGTCCGGAGCCTGTGCTCCGCAATGGGAGAGGCCACAACAGTGAGAGGCCCGCATACCGCAAAAAAAAAAAAAAAAAAAAATAGAAACAGCGTTTAGAAGGATTTTCTAAACAGTGGTTATTTTTAAACAGGAATGTTCCTTCTTTTTTACCTTTCTGGAATGTTTCTAATATGCACATATATCATTTCCACAAGAGAAATACAGTTATTTTCAAAAGGCAAAAATGAATCTGGCCAGTCACACATAAACTCATCTAAATGAATTATTCCATTTATGTGAAATATTCCAAATAGGTTAAATCCACAGCCACAGGAAGTAGATGAGTGGTTGCCAAGACCTGGTGGAAAGAGGGCTCGGGGGTGACTTCTAACATGTACAGGGCTTCTCTGGGGGGTGATGGAAAATTTCTAGAATCAGTCGTGGTAATGGTTGCACAATTCTGTGAACATACTAAAACCATTTAATTGTACACTTACAAAGGTGACTCTGATCCCTCCCCACCGTGCCCCTGCTCATTTTTACTACCAGCGCTGAAAAATATAAAATTGTTTCTTGAATTAAAAAAAAAATCATAGGGTTTCCCTGGTGGCGCAGTGGTTGAGAGTCCGCCTGCTGATGCAGGGGACACGGGTTCGTGCCCCGGTCCGGGGGGATCCCGCGTGCCGTGGAGCGGCTGGGCCCGTGAGCCATGGCCGCTGGGCCTGCACGTCCGGAGCCTGTGCTCCGCGACGGGAGAGGCCACAACAGTGAGAGGCCCTCGTATTGCAAAAAAAAAAAAAAAAAATCATAGACAAGATAATGTCATTTCTTTGATCAACATTCCTCAGTGGCTCCCATGTCACTCAGAGCAGGGCCCGGAGGGGCTGAGCCCTGACCTCTGGCTCCTCTTCTGCCTGTCATTGCCCCCTTGCCGTCCCCTGCGTTTAGAATGTTCTTCACTTGAACTGCATCCTTGAGACTGGCTCCTTCACCTCCTTCAAGTCTGGGCTCAAAGGCCACCTCCCGGACGGACCCTTTCCTGGTCCCCTCGCTTCCCATCTCACGCCCCTCCCCGCCCCTCCTCCCTGCTCTGCTTCTGGCCCGTCCGCTCCCCACAATGTGACAGACCACAGTGGACGTATCTGTCTGTGGTCTGCTGCCCTTTGCTGGAGTGTAACCCGGAGTGTGTTGTGCTTTGTATCTAGCACGGTGCCTGGCAAGGGTGGCCCAGAGTGTGAGCTGCGAGGAGCTCACCGTGAGGACGCATCCCCATTTCACAGCAGGGGGATGCTGGAGTCAAGCTCCCTGCCAGCCTCCCTCCACTGCCCAGGCAGGAGGTGCCCAGGTGGGCACTGCTCTCCCCACCTCAGAGTGAACTCACCTCCCCCGTTTTTGTAGCAGAGGTAGGGAAACCTCCAGACGTTGCCCAGCCCGATAATCTCCCCGGCCACGGACAGCACGAACTCCATCTTGTTGCTCCACTGGCCCCGCTCCTTCACCTGGTCCTTGACCTCCTGGTCCAACTTCTCTCCCTCCTCAGGGACCCAGGAGACCACAGAAGGCCCATCCTTGGGAACTGCCACTTTTCTGTCGTCTGCAGCCATGGACTGGCTGGGAGGCCACAGAGGGGAGTGGGCAGGACGGCAGGAGAGGCGTGGCCTGCGGGGACAAGAAGGAATGAGCTGGGCAGCCCCAAGGACGCCCGTCACCCCCGCTCTCTCCATCCTAACCTTTCATTATTGCTGGAATGCTGTCGAATACTGGCAGACTATTGATTTTCCTCCCAAATTCTTGATATTTACACCTAAAGTTACACTTTGCTCTCACAGCTCTGAGAACAAACAGGGAGCAGTTTGTTCTTAGTTTGCCCATTTTGCAGATGGAAAAATCCAGGCCTTGACAGGTGAAGTGACTTGCCTGAGACCATTCAGGACTAGATGGGGATTGAAACCCAAGCTCGGGGACTCTTATTCCAAGTCTCTTCTGATCTTCACAGTCAGCTGCTGTCCCCGCTGGCCCTTCTGCCCGGCTGCTCAGTGTCAGTGGGTGTCACCCGCCCAGCCTCCGGCCTCCAGGCCAGAAGGGATCAAAGGCTGTCAGGGGTAACAGGAGGTCAAAGGGCAGGTGTGGCCCGGTAACTGCATGGTCTTCCCTGGGCCAGCTGTGTGCTCGTAGCTGTGCCGGCATGACCGATGGCCTCTGGGTAAACATGGGAGCCAGCTAAGTCCGGGCATCTGATTGGGAGAGCAGAGGAGGGTGGGGCACAAGGCCAGGTCGGGACAGGAGCGGCCTTCGAGGGGACCCTGGCTCTTGAATCTCTGTCCTGAGAGCAGGCGGGGGTTCTGGTGGCAGAAGTGGCCACCAGAGGGACCCTCACTTGGGCGCTCACCTCCTGATGCGAGCAGTCCCTTCAAGGGAGACCCAGAAGTGACTGCTCACCACGGCAGGTCACTGCCCTTCCCAACTTCCTGCCCTCCTAAAGAGCAGCCACTCTGCTCTACCCTGTCCCTCTTGCGGGCTGTTTATCTGCTGCCAGGAGATAGACTGATGCGTGCTCTATCCAGAATCCTTGCTGGCCTTCCCTCCCCACACTCCGCCACCTCCACTCTTGTTTCTGCCAGGAAGACGTGCCGGGCTGCCGAAGGATCCTCTCCCCCAGGCCCCCCGCCTCTGCCTCCAAGGGGCAGTGGGGAACCAAAGTGACCAGGAGCTACCAAGGGCTCTGCTCCTCCAAGTTTCTAGAGAAACACAAGGGATTCTTTTTATTAAAAGAAGAGTCTGTGTTTACTTGTTAGTCCTTTTAACCCAGGCAACAACCCAAGCCCAAGTCAGTTAGAAAGGTGTGGCAGGGCCATCTGAGGTTATGGAAATTTTTGAAGGTGACTTGGAGAGTGCAGGTTATCCCAGGAATGGGAAAGAATGTCGGGGTGAAACTCTGGTACTGGGACCTACTCGGAGGCTTCCGTGGCAAGGTCAGCCCAGGAGGGAAGGTGCGGAGAGAGGCACCCCGTGGAATCAAAGGCCTCACCCTCTGATATAAAGGAAGGGGCCGGGGAGGAAGGGAAGGAAAGAGAGCTCCAGGTTCAGAGAGATCAGCCACACCCCAGGGGCTTTGAGAACCAAGCCTCAGGTGGAAAGAACAGGGCGGTTTGGCCCCTGGGGACACCTGAACCAACTGTGGATACTGCTACAGAATTGCGGCTGGGGGACTCTGAGGACTGGCCCCTGAATCATTATCCAATGAATGAATGGACTCAAAAACATGGGTGAAGAAGCATCAAACAGGAGACCCAAGGTCTGGTCCAGACCTGGCTAGTAATAGTAGAAGTTAACGGGGGACTTCCCTGGTGGTCCAGAGGTTAAGACTCCACGCTTCCACTGCAGGGGGCACGGGTTCGATCCCTGGCTGGGGAACTAAGATCCCGCATGCTGCACAGCACGGCCAAAAAACCCCAAACAATAACAATAACAACAACAAAAAACTTGACTCCATTTCTTGTCCAACACCTGTTCCCCTCAAGATTGAGGGGTATCAGAGAAAAGGGAGGACTGAAACAGCATACCAGTCCGTGTCCCTGTCCTTTGAAGTAAAAGCCTTAAAAAAAAAAAAGAAGTTGACATTTGAGTCAGCACTGTGCTGAAAACATACACATCCTTACATGCATTATTGTTTCATCTTCATAAAAATATTTGAAGAATGACTATTAACTCCGTTTTATAAATGAGGAAATGAAGCCCAGAGAGATTAGGGAACAGGCCCTGACACCCCCAGGTGCTCAGTAAACTATTTTTGAATGGTTTGAACAAACTTACCAGTGCAGTAACTGGGGAGCTGAGCGGCCACGTTGCTGTGTGACCTTAGGCAAATCACACCTCCTCTCTGGGCTTTAAGTCTCCCTGAAAGAGAGAATGACCCCTACTCAACTGTGGTGTTGGGAGGGCAGGGCATACGCATGAGATCCATAAAAGACAAGGAGAGATACTGCCTTTGCTCGCCAAGCCATCGCGTAGCCCAGCTCGGGGCCCGAGCATAGGGTCACCAATGGGGTGGCCAGGAGACAAGCCTCACTGTCCCCAGACCAGAGGCAGCTGTTTCAGGGCCAAGTTGTCCTCAACAGCTGGAGTGGGGGAGACCCACCTGGGAAAGGAGTAAATGAAGGGAAAGCCAGAGGGGAACACAGGCTGAGGAAGCAAAGCCCAGAGCCCAGGGTGGGCGCAGGATTTGGGAGAAGAGAACGCAGATGAGCTGATCTTCACGTGACAAGTTTGTTCTTTTTCAAAAAGGCTGTTGAGAGGAGCATGATTTATGGGTAAGAGTGAAAAACCGGAATGGCAGAATGAAAGCAAGAGCATGTGAAAAGGAAAGCTGGCCCAGGGCCATGGCAAGTCAAGGGGAAACAGGCTTACCTTACAGCAAGCGGGACTCAAGTTAGACTCAAGGAAGAACTTTCCAGGGGGACGTTAGACATAAAAGCTGTACTGAGCTCTCCTTTTGGGGGTTGAAGGCCAAAGGAGAGCACCCCACCCTCCTGCCCCCCTCCCTGCCCCCCTCTACTGTGCCCTTCTACCCCCGGCCCGTTTGCCAGGAATACTTAAACACAGTGCTATCCTCAGTCACGATGACTTTCAGAAGTCTCCACTGTCCCGAGGGTTCACGCCAGCTCTCTCACCTCTCCAACCCCTAGCACCAGCTGCCCTGCTGCCCATCTGCTCTGCTAAGCTGGGGCAGGGTGTGGGGCAGCCTGGACCTCACCACACGCCAGTGCTCTCCAGAAGCAGAGGAAACCTTCAGGAGGCTGACAAGCCCCAAATTCACTGTTTTCAGGGTCTGGGCAGGTAGGCGGAGGAGCGGAAACAGGTGGAAATGCTGCTGCCCTCCACGCGTCCCCGGGGGCAGCGGCCCAGGCCCTGGACGTCCCAGCCCCACTTCAGCCCACACCCACATACCAGCTCCCCGTTCAGCACACACACTGTTGCCGCTCCCGTCACGTCCCCTTGCACACACATACCTGTGTGCACAACACCAAAACATGACCCCCGTCGAGTCCTTCACACCCCGTGGGCCGCCCGCACCTCCGATGCCCCCCGGGGCACAGGCCGCCCTGCCGTCCGCACCCCGGTGTGGAGCCCACGGGGAGGCTGACGGGTCTGGCCCCTCTGCTGGCCGCTTCCTTCCCAGCTGCGGGGCACCGTCTGTCTCCCCCTCCTCTCGCTCTCTGGCCCGGGTCGCTCCTCTCTCCCCCGCTCCCTGGAGCCAGCCCCCTCCCCGTCTCAGGACTTTCCGCCAGCCAGGCTTGTCCCTGAGCAGCTCAGATGCTGCAGAGGAGCTGGGGTGACCCCCTTGTCCCAGGATTCCCCAACACCAGACTTCCCTCTGGCCCCGCTCACGGCACGGACACACACTGCCACCCAGTCCCCCTCCCAGGTGTCGCCCCACCCACCCACCCCGCACCCTCTGCGAGGAGCTCACCTCCTCCCGTCTGGCTCCCCGGGTCCCGCAAGCCTCGAGGCCCCAACAGAGTCCCAGGGAAGCCGCTAGGAGACCCGACCTGAAAGGGAAACTGTCCCCCACCTTCGCTCCTTCTCTGCCTCCCAGCTCAGAATCCCATCCAGTCGTGGTCCTGGGACCCCCAGACAGAAAGCGACTCGTGTGTGTGTGTGTGTGTGTGTCTGGGCACACTCGAGTGTGAGCTGGTGTACTGGGAAGTGGAGGGGCAGAGAAATACCACAGCAGCAGGAGGGACTGAGGCCAAAAGTTTGTGAGCCAGGATTACAACACCCAAGCTCAGGAAGTCAAGTCCTCTGTCCCCAGCCCCTCCCCACCTCCCTCCCGGCCAGAGCTCCCCCATGGGCGGGCGCTGTCCCAAGACGACCCCCCAGAGCTGGGCTCGGAGACTCACGCCCACCTCGTCTCCCCACCTTTGCCCCTTGTCCCTCCCCGCCCATCTCACCGTGCCCCCTCTGGCGCTGGCTCCTTTTCCTCCGGTGGGCACAGCCCTCTCTCACCGGGGCGGTAGGATGGGCACCACCAACAGCCAGGCTGGAAGCTGAGATCTCGGGAGGGGAACTGGCCTCGCTGACGAGGGGGTGGGAGGAGGTGAATCACTGCTGGACTTTTCCACAAGTACCTGCCCTCTGTGGTTTCAAAGCAAGGCTCTGGACCTTCACAGCCACAACCCTCTTCCTTGGGATTTTCCTAGAGAAGGTGCCAGAACACACCTCAAGAACACCTCAGGTTTGCAGGTAGACAGGCCTGGGTTTGACGCCTCCTTTGTCTGTCGGCCAGACAAGCATCTGAGCCTCTGTCTATCGACCCATCAAGGGTGCGTGACAACACCTACTTCACAGAGATGCTGGGAGGGCGAAAGGCAATCTGGGAGACTGCTTAGCGTGTTGTCGGTGCTTCAGGGCACTTGGTGATGTTTGCTGAAGGGTCGTCTGGAAGCAGGGGCTGGGATGCTGGAGTGTCCCAGGCAGCAGTGACGATGCTCTGGGGACCTCTGGGCACTCAGCACACAGCTGGGACTTGTCTGATTGCCTGATGGCCATCAGTGGTGAACTGGTACTTGTTGAATAAATATCTGTGTCCCCACTACGTGCCCGGTGAGCTTCTCCAGAACGGGGTCCTCATCGCTGTTTCTGAGATGTCCTCACGGTGCTCATACAGGACCGTCCGGGGCCATTCACTCAGGACAGACAGTGCCCCCTTCCGGATAATAAAGACGCTTCTTCGGGCCCAGGTGGTGGGGGGAGGAGAAGCTGTGAGGAGAAAGGGAAATTTCCCTTTGCCTGTTCCTCCCCTGTGTGTCCTAGAACTTCCCCGCAGGGCTGGGGTGTGAAGCGCGAGTCTCAGTCTGTAGTTTTCCATCGAGCACCCCCCACTCAGTGTCTCAGGCCCCTCTCAGCATCTCCCTGAGGCTCCCCGTGGAGAGACTACCAGAACAATCCAGCAAGCCAGGCAGGCTGGGGCGGAGAAGGGCTGTGGTCCCGGCCGAATTCACACTCTGTTTCCCCTGTGCTCGGCGGGCATGGAGTGATTGAGTTGCTGCAATGCCCTGTCCCTGTCCCCACCGTGTGTCAACTGTACAGCTCGCTGCAGAGGGGTACCAAAGTCCGTGTGATTACCTGGCTGCAGTCACTCAGAACAGAAGACCCAGCCTCTCCGGGAAGGGGCGCCAGAGGGAGGAAAACCAGGCTGGGCAGAGGGTGAATTTCCTAGCTCTGTCATTCAGTCAAAAATGTTACTTCACGCCTACAGTGTGTGGGGCTTTTCTGCGAGGACCTGGGGATACACATGTCACCTCCCCTCCACCTCACGAGAGAAGAGCTGCCGTGTTTGACCTCGCCTCCCTCTAACACCCGAACTCCCTCACTCAAGCCCACCCAACCCCGCAGCTTCAGCCCCCACTGGGCATTCAGAACAACTGGTGAACTCTTGGGGGCAGGAGACCCCATTTTACAACAGGTAGGGCTCCCTAAGTTACCTGGAAAGCCTGCCTAAGACCGGCCTGTTTCCATACTGGGGAGGGCCCAGAGTCAAGATGAAATAATGAATCCGTTATCTTGCTGCAGTGAAACCCGTCGAATGTTCTCCTCACCACAGTCATCTTCTAACCCGTGCATACTTTTAGAAGGCCTGGCGTAGAAGGAGCCTAGTTCCTAAGCACCTAACTCAGCCTAGGTGCTTTACATGTCACACCATTTTGTCCTCACAAGAACCTTGAAATGTAGGAATTATTAGCCCATTTTACAGATGAGAAAACTGGGGCAAATAGAAGCTAAATGATGTGTCCTAAGGCTTCATTTACTGGTGGTAAATGAGGGAGCTGGGATTTGAAGCTGGGCCTCTTGGCTCCAAAAATCTTTGCTTGTTCCACTGCAGCAAACTGTTTCCCAGACCAGGAGTATCTAGAGGGCAGGGGTCACTTTTCATAATTCTTTGTTTCTGCCTCTAGCATTTAATATAGTGCTGGCTCAGAGTAGGCATTTGGATGGATGATGGAGGGATGGAGGGATGGAGGGATGGAAGGATGGATAGAAGGAAGGAAGGAAGGATGGATGGATGGATGGATGCAACTTGAGGGAAATTTTGATTTCAGTCTTCCCTCTTCTGAAAGGGCATTGCTCTCCCAAAAACAGGGGATAGACTAGGGCTTGGAAGGACTCATGTCTTGCTTTTGTTGGACAAAACTGCTGGTGCTGAGCAAGACTCCCAGGCCACAGGACGCAGGTTCTTTTAGCTCCGCCTCTCTCTTGCCTCCTAGCAAAAATGCTTAGTTAATAAATGTGTAGCCTTCTTTTTGGGGCCTAATGCAACCTGATGCCTGCGGCTGGGGAATCCAGGGGAAGCAAGGATGTCGCTGAGCTCTTTCTGGGCTTTTCTGTTTCATTGACAGCCCAATGCAGGGGTGGGGGGAGGGTGGAATCATGGAAAATAGGGTGGATTTGCTTGAAATATGTCCCCAAGGCAGCTGTTCCTACACCCTCCACTGGACTCTAACAACACAATGATGTAAATACTACTATTCCCATTTTATAGAGGAGCAAATTAAGGATCGGAGCGATGAACTTGCCCAAGGTCACAGAGCACATAGACCTAAACCAGGCCTGCCAGCCTCCGTAAAAGGGTACGCCTGGCAGACTGTGGTGTCTGGGTCTATGCACGTTCATCTGAGGGGAGTGAGGGACTGTGTGTGTGCACGTGTGTGGATCTGAGACCTGGGTGTGATCTGAGCACGGGCTGAGGTCTGAGGCTCCACGGCAGCCTGACGGGTTCAGTGCCCCCTCCATGGCTCCCCAATCTCCACAGGCTCCAGTCCTAACTCTCCGGGTACCGCTGCGCTCCTCTCTCCTTCCAGCTATCACTTGAACTGAGGCTCTATGCCTGCCTCACAAGAACCTTGAAATGTTGTTAGCCCATTTTACAGATGAGGAAATTCGGGTGAACAGAAGCTAAATGATGTGTCCTAAGGTCTTCTTCTCTGACAGGTGTGGCCTCTAGACAAAGGGCTCCCCTTCCTTTTCTGTCTTCTTCCTCTGGGACCTGCAGGATCTGAATCTGCCCTTCCAGGCAGAGCTCCAGTAAAGGGGACAGAAAGCGGCCCTGCCCCCACTACCCCTTCGAGGGGGTAAAGCCACGTCTGGGTATTTCTGCTGCCGTTCCCTGACGTGACCCCTGGCTTTTAGAGCAGCTCCCGATCAGCCATCCCCTCACTGGTCTCATGACCTCACCGTTGGGCTCTCACACCCATGACCCCATCCAGCCCTACAACAAACCCGTGTGTGGGCGGGGTGCCCAGTATTACCTCCATCTGCAAAAAAAGAAGACCTGAATTCCACCAAGAAACACAGCAGGTCCGAGGCCGGTGACGACTAGAAGCTGTATCTCCTGATCCCGGTGCCAGCGGGTCACTTTCACACTGTATCACGCCGCCAACGAAGCTCCGAAATAGGGTTCAAACCACCGTGACTGAACTGCTCACCCCCCTCCCTGGGCCTAGCAGATCCCTGCAACTTTGCTAGGATGGAGAGAGAGACATACCTCTGCCTCAGAACAGCCTTCCCAGACCCCCAACCCTAGACCCTCAGGATCCTTCCCACGCCCACTTATTCTTTCTGAGACCTTGCTTTTCTTCCATAGCGTTTGTCATCCTTTGTCCTTCAAGAGATGTATCTATTTTTGCTCCTCGTGAATCCTGAGCACAGCACCATGCAGTAGGTGTCCTGGAAATGTCCTCAGATGGGTGGAGACGCCAGGTGTGGGACCTCGAGGCCCACACATTTCTCTAGCAGACTTATTTCTTCCATCTTAGGACTGCCTTGCTACTGGCACACTGGGGGGTGCCCAGCCACTGTCCAGGAAGGAACCACCAAGGCCAACACACAGCAGGGCTGCTGTCACCGATTTTAATAAACTCTCCCAACGGCGAAGAATCAAAACCTGAAGACTTCGGTGCATTTTCCCACTAGCTGACTCGTAAGAAAATCGCCCAGGAAATGCCCTGCACCTCCCAGGAACAGCTCGGGAAGAAGAGCTACATGAACAGAGGTGGGGACACAGGAAGACATTTGGGGGGAAGGGCTGCTGTGTGTCCCCGCTCCCCCGTGGGCCCCGGACACACGCGCCCGCTCCAGCTCCCGGCAGCTGCCCAGAGCCAGGCTGCGGCGCACGCCTGTGGGAGCCGGGGGCGAGGGGGGGGGCGGACGCCAAGGCCAGACCCGCTGACCCCGACGTCGCACAGGCTCTGCCTCCCACCTGGCTCCTCTCTGGGCGCATCTGCGCGCTCAGGCCCCGCAGCCGAGCGGAGGTCCCCGCAGTGCGCCGCCATCGTGGCCGCGCCGGGGCTGCCGCATCCGCATCTATCCATGCTCCTTCCGAGCGGAGCAGCGTGGTGGTCCCGAGGCAGCGGCTCCCTCTTCTGGCCGAGCCGGGTAGTGCCCTGCTCCGCCCGCGGTCCCTGCTGTCCCGCTCTCGTACCCCTGACACCAAGCCCCTGGCGGGCGCACAGAGTTTGCACAGGCGAGGTCAACGCAAGGAGACGGCAGGGGAAATCGGGCAGGAAGAAGCCCAGCCGCTCTCCTCCTCCTTCCTCCAGCGGGGGCTCAGGTGCCTCCTCCTTCTCCCCTCCATCGCCTTTTATTTTTTTTTAATTAACTGATTTATTTATTTTTGGCTGCGTTGGGTCTTCGTTGCTGCGCACGGGCTTTCTCTAGTTGTGGCGAGCGGGGGCTACTCTTTGCTGTGGTGCACGGGCTTCTCATTGCGGTGGCTTCTCTTGTTGCTGAGCACGGGCTCTAGGCGCGCGGGCTTCAGTAGTTGTGGCACGAGGGCTCAGTAGTTGTGGCTCACAGGGTCTAGAGCACAGGCTCAGTAGTTGTGGCTCGCGGTTTCTAGAGCGCAGGCTCAGTAGTTGCGGTGCACGGGCTTAGTTGCTCCGCGGCATGTGGGATCTTCCCGGACCAGGGCTCGAAGCCGTGTCCCCTGCATTGGCAGGCGGACTCTTAACCACTGCGCCACCAGGGAAGTCCCTAAAAGCCCCACTTTAAAGTGAGGAGGTGGGCAAGGCAGCAAGGCGGGGGTGGGGTGGGGCAGAAACCAAGCGGAACTGCTCGCAGCTGGTGGGAAGAACGTGGATTTAATGGAATGAAGGGCGCCAAACAGACCTCTCCCGCCCCGCCCCCGCCTGCAGCCTCACCCCACCTCCCAAGGCCCCTCTCAAAGGGGACGCTCTTGATCCTGGCCCTTCACACCTGTCCAGCCACCCCTGGAGCAGGGAAGTTGGGGTGGGAGATGCCCAGCTCAGAGGTGGATTCCAGCATGTCCCCTCTTATCTTGTCTACCCCGGGTGGTGTGGGGCAGAGAAGCACAGCAGGGCTGCTTCTGTGCCTTCCTTCTGCAACTGTCCCCACAGCCAGGCTCACTGGCCCCTTGTCCCAGGGCCTGCCCCCTAGCAGTGAGACTCCAGTTCCGACGTCCTGGGCGTAGCCGGGGCAGAGGGTTCCGCTCGGGCCCACTGGGGCAGGTCCTCAGCTGGGCACATGAGCTGGCGAACTCTCTGCAAGCAGAGTGGAGGGGTCCGTCATGAGCCGGAGAGGGGGCAAGTCTGCCAGCGTCCCTCATCGCTGCCTCCCCAGAGGTGCCAAACCTGCTCTCCAGGTGCCAACACCCTTACCACAGCAGTGTCTTGGAGGCATCCTGTCTCTTCCTGAGACTGCTCAGCACTCCCTCTGTCCCTCTGACCCCACACCAGGGACCCTGGCCCTCCTGTGTGCCAGCTTCTACCCAGGCAGGCAGCCACCTGCCAACAAGGGGACCCCAGTTCATCCTCTGACTGCTTTCCTCCCCACCAGCTCCCTACCTCTCTGAAAGAGCCCTTGAGGGTGCTGAGTTTGTAGCAGCTCCAGGCGGGAATGCAGATCATGGAGGAGAGAGCCAGGAGCCAGCCCAGGGCATCGCCCCACCACGGGTACAGGTACTTCTTGTTGTAGGTCAGTGGGGTGTACTTGATCAGGGAGGACAGGAAGGTGGCCTGAGGGTGAGAGTAGAAGAGACGCGGCTGGGGGAGCATGGGTCCCCCCGACCAGCTGGGCCAACCTGCCTCCGAACTCCATCCACATCTGCTCCAAGTCCACACCCCCAGGAGGTACTTCCGGGGCGCCCACCCCGTCCCTCCAGGGTCCCTGTGCCCCTGGGCATCCTCAACTGGGACATGGCTCTGTGCCTGGCCGTGAGCACCTGGAGGGCAGGGCTCACGCCTGGGTCGCCCCGGCCTCATCGTACTTGGCACACAGTGGGTGCTGCTGACACAGGTAAAGCCAGAGCGGCAGTGCTCAGTGGCTCAGGCCCAGACTCCGGAGCCAAGCTGCCTGCGCTTGAGCCCCAGCTCTCGGCCACCTTCCAGCTCGGGTGAACTGCTTAACCTCTGGGGCTTCCGTTTCACCTGAAAAGTGAATACAATGGTAATTCTTACTTCGTGGGGTTCTTGTGAGGATTGACCGGGTTAAACGCGTAAAGCATTTGGTACCCGGCAGGATAAGTGCTCTGGAACTGCACGTTATCTCGGTGCTTATCGGTATTGTTCTCAGCAGCCCGATGCACCTGCCGCATTAGACTCACACTGTGGGGCGGAGTCCGACAGCCCTGGCCCTGTTTATCCTTCTGTGAAACGGAAAGGAAGAATCTATCCTGCTGGCATTTTCTAGAACCCAACAGGAGGATGAATGAAACTTTTAAATGATTTTCAATGCCCACGGATAAGTACCTTCTAGGGCTATGGCCCGTCTACCCTTCTGCTCTACCATCTCTCTCCCTTCATCTGGCTTTCCTCCCGGAGGTCATCGTTTTTCTGTTTTTTTTTTTTGCGGTACGCGGGCCTCTCACTGTTGTGGCCTCTCCCACTGCGGAGCACAGGCTCCGGACGCGCAGGCTCAGCGGCCATGGCTCACGGGCCCAGCCGCTCCGCGGCATGTGGGATCTTCCCGGACCGGGGCACGAACCCATGTCCCCTGCATCAGCAGGCGGACTCTCAACCACTGCGCCACCAGGGAAGCCCCCCGGAGGTTATCTTACTGTGCACACAGCCGGTGTGAGGAAGAGCCAACAGTATTTGATAAGGGGCCACGGCCTGTACCCAATCATGTCTTCAATGTTGTCATAGAAGCGCCCGGCACCTGCCACGAAGAAGGAAGGGGGAGAAAGGACATCCTTTAGCATCCAAAGCATCAGGATGGGGACCACACCAACCAGGAAGGGCAAGGACAGTGTGTAAAAGACATCGTGGCTGTCTTCTCCAATCCCTGCTGGGAGCAGACCCTTCCCTGGATGGAATTCGTAGGCATAAACAGCAGTGGGAAGAACTTGGCTTAGGCAAAGGCAGGAACTTTCTGATGATCAAGGTTGTTAAAGGCTGAAAAGCTCTGGGTAGGATGGGACACGGGCCCACCTGGGTGGCCCGGGAGCAGCCATCACCAGGAGGGTGGACAAGGCCGCCTCTGGAGGGCTTTTCCAATGGTAGCAATGTAGGTAGGATTCTTGAGATGTTTGAGGTTGGGAGGGAGAGAAGTCTGAGGAGAAGGTGGGTGTGAGCAGTGAGGTCTCTTTTTTGTCCGAGGGCCCTGGGAAGGACCACAGGAAGAGTCACTCACCGTAGGCCCACGCCACACAGAGGGACTCAAAGATGGCCACGAACAGGAGACACATGCCACTGGCTGCGTAGTAGTCAAAGAGCTGAAACACGTACATACCGCCCTGCCCGGGGGGAGGAGAGAGACAGAACTTTAGCCAGAGGAAACAGGCACCCTCGGGGCACGGAGCAGAGGTGGGGAGGGTCACAGGAGTCAGAGATTAAGGGACAGTGTAGTTTGTAAGCTGTAAAGCACTCGGCAGACATGGGACAATAATAATGTTTGATTATTGTTTTTGGAAGGAAGATGCATGAAAGAGCCATTGTTAGCTCATCCCTGAGAACACGCAGGGGTTGACCCAAAAGTCCAGGACAGCGTGCATTTTTGGCAGAGGGTCAGGATAGGGGCCGCCATGGGTGTCATCAAGCTGACGAGCTCCATCTCCCTCCTCCCCTGAGACATCACTCAGAATGTCACCCACCCCAGGGTTCCCTTTCTGCCTTTGAAGTCTGTCCCTGGAACGTGGGTCAGCTGCCTGGGAACTCATGGGATCTTGCTGGAGAGGCGATTTTTCCCAGCCCAAAATTTCTATACCTCTCAGCTTCCGTGGAGCCAAAGCACCCCTCAGCCACGCCCAGAGCCAGGTGGTCAGTGTTTCCTGGGGTGGGAAAGGGCCAGGGCCCCCGGGCCCCGAAGCCCAGAAGGCGGTGACCTGAAACTACAGCAGCCTGCCCCCCCTGCCAGGTGGCAGTCACCCACCTGGGCTCTCCTACTCGCCGGGCCCCACCTGCAAGCCGCCCAGCCCCTCACCTCTGTGAGCATGACAAGCCCGACGAGGAAGGAGGTGACAGACACCCCCAGGATGAGGACCTCCCTCCGGTTCTTCTTGCGGAATACACCGGGGTACATGTCCACCAGCGCCGTCACCAGGCTTTCCACGCACACAAACTGGACGAGAGGGCGAAGAATTGGAGGGCAAGCGCCCTCACGAGAAGCTCCATCAACCAGCTGGCGCCTCGCTCCCGGGGCAGCCCTGCCAGCCTCCTGACAGCCCCGGAGCGGACCCACCCTCCAAAGCTCCCTTTGTTCCCGGGCAGGGCATCCGCACCTGACACTCGCCCAGCCCCCAGCTGTTCGCTGCTCACTGCCCCCAGCCCACACACACCACCGTCCCTCGGGCTCTGAGCGGCCACCTCTCAATACCTGGCTATCCAGTCCCAGGAGGACGACCATGAAGAAGAAGCAGCAGGCCCAGAGGGGTGAGAAAGGCAGCATCACCACAGCCCGGGGGTAGGCGATGAAGGCCAGACCAGGGCCTGCGGCGGGGAGAGAGGGACACGGCCCAGTGCCACCCCAAGGTGGGCTTCCCAGTGTGGGACACGGGACAGCGGAAGCCCCAGAGCTACCCCCCTGCACCGTCCCCACCCAGGAGAAGCCACCCAACCCTGACCCGGTCCCCAGTCTCCAAGGCATCGCCCACTGTTTTCTCACTGGCAGCAACAGAACCTAAAGGCTGTGAGTATTCTACAGGATATTGCAAAGAGAAGAGGAAGGGGGTCCGTCACCTGCATTTCTGTAAGTTCTACCTCACATCCTGAGGGTTCACTCTCCAGATCTATTGCCCCCAAACCAGAGCTTTCAAACTTACAAAGAGCTTGGGGGCCAGGCAGGCCGCGGACGCTTGTGAAGCCGCCCCAGTGTAAAAGGAGGGCGCGGCGGGGCCTGACGGACCTGGAGCCATCGCCCCCTTAAGGCAAGTGCTGTGTGGTCTCAGTAAAGTTCCAAAGAAAATACCTCCAAGACTAGATTGGGTCTGGGGCCACCGCCGGCCACCTCTGCTCCCCGAGCCTTTTCTGTCACCCTACAGCAAGTGAGCTGGCGCGAGTTTCAGAATACCCACGACACACATCCTCTCAGACACACTGTTGCCCTCAGCTGGCTCAAACGGCAGGAACAGGTCACATGCCAGCGCCGGGGGTCCTCGATAGGAAGCTTCCTTTGAAAGGAAGGGTATGACCGAGGGACCCGGGACAGTGGTCAGCTCCTCCGCCAGTCTCCCACGCTGCTGGGACCAGCCCCACGCACCAGCGAACACATGGCACCAAGCCTGGCACAGAGCTGTGCTTCGTAAAAGAGAAACACGATCGTTTTTAATAAGAACCAGCGATGTCAGTTTCCCGTTGCTCGGCACCCTGTGTGACGGGAGGAGCTTGTGAACCCCACGATCAAAATCATCTTGTTACAGGTGCAAGTGGGTGGTCCACAGGCGTGGGCGGCGAGCAAGGCAAACACCGGCCGCTTACCCAGATGGGGGATCCGTCTGTGATTTTATTTAAAAGCAAGAGCAGCACCGCGTGGGGGGAAGGCAGGCACTTAAAGGAGGAAACTCCACGTGCCGGGAGTTAACTTACCTCTGAGACACACGTTAAGGGGAACGAGACACGGCAGGATGCAGAACAATGTATAGAGCACGTTATCACTTGGTTGTTACGAGGTGTAAGAGACAGAAACAGCAATACGGACGTGTGTTTGAATGTGTACGTACAGATGTGTGTGTATTCTTTTTCTCATAAAAGCCTAAACTATTTCTGGAAGTAAAACCATGAACCTGGTAACACTGGTTGCTTCCAGGGCGAGGAGCTGGAGGCCAGGGTGCGGGGGACAGTGTTCCCTGCACACCCGTTCGCCTTTAGAAGCTGGAATTGCTGTTTAAGTCCATCCCAGGTCTCCCTGGGACGCAGCCACTGAGAGGTCACCCACAGTGTAGGTGACAATAGGAATGCCTGCAGATCCAGGCGGGCTGGTGAAGGTTCAAACAAAGCTCACAGAGTCCCCTGTCTTAGCCCCACCCCACCCCCCAAAACACCACCCACCTGACTCGGCCACCTCAGAGATGGGCACCCCCTGCTCCTGGGACATGAAGCCCAGGATGGAGAAGATGGCAAACCCGGCCACGAAGCTGGTGCCGCTGTTGAGGAAGCAGAGGGCGATGCAGTCCCTGCAGGCGGGGCGGGGAGGTGGGGACAGGAGGGTCAGAGGGGCAGCCAGTGCCTCAGGCCGGGACGCAGGAACCCCAGGTGACGCCGCCGGCCTGGCAGGGGCAGAGGGAACCCAAGGGGCTGGTTCTGTCCCCCCAACTCCATGGGCTCAGACTTGGACTAAACCCACGGTCATCCTGCAAGAATGAGACCCTAAGGAAGTAACAGAATCTAAACATTACCCATGGCCACACAGCTCCCCTTTCCCGTCACGCTGCCACTGCGCCTCCTGGGACACTACCCCTGTGACCCCGCGCATGCCGGTACGTTAATGGAGAGGAGAGGGGCACGGAGAACCCAAGCAACAGGTGCTCTGTACTCACCTAAATTCAATTTTGAAATGCATGATGTGATTTTGTTTAGCTAATACTAAAATTGGCTTAAATTCTCTGACATGAGCCAGGTGGGCCCGAGGGAACCACAGGGAGGGGATTCAGTGTTTGCTGGGGCGCAGGTACAGAGCACACGGGACCAGGCTCTGTATGATGTCACTCCCGAGCTGGGTTGCTTGCACACCTGTGCCCACTGCCCTCTACATTAGCCCCAGGCTGGGCCCTGCTGGGGGTTCCCGGCCACCCATCACCGTCCCGTCCTGGGGGAAGCAATCCCTCGCCCGTGCTGCCACTGGCTCCTCTCACCACCTGGCAGCCCTGGGGGTTGGAAAATGGCGTGAAGGCAGGTGGGGCGTAGGGAAATCCACGAGCTGGTGCACCCTCAAAATCTCCCCTGATCTAGTGCCCTGATAGGCACTCAGGCCCTGCCCCCGGCTCACCTGTAGCAGTTGTTGTGGTACTTGTTGTAGCTGCCCAGGGCCGTCAGGCACCCTAGGCAGATGGCAAAGGAGAAGAAGATCTGGGTGCCTGCGTCCATCCACACCTACGCAGGGAAAAGACAAGAAAGCTGTGCCTCAGGGGAGCCAGGCTGTCTGGGGTCCAGGGACCACACAGGCCTACAGCCAAGCCAGGCAAAGGGTGGCAGACCCCTGCCCTCAGCCCACGCAGGCAGCCCCACGGCCATGCTATTCTGATGCGCTCGACTTCCCGGGCCCCTAGACGGAGTTTCTCGGGCACCCCCAGGATGGCACGGGCATCAAGCATTGGAGAAAGACTAAAGGACCCACGATGGAGGCCGACGAGCTGGTGCTCTAGAACCAAGTGAGGCCTGGCCCGTCTTTTCTATAATGGAAACAAAGCCCAGGGCTCTACCTCCACTTCCTCCCACCCCAGGTCCCCCTGGCAGTGTGCCGAGATTGGAAGGATCCCAGCGACAGGCTTTGCGGGGATGTGGGTCCTTTGCATCGGTGCCTTCACGGGCACGTAGCTTTGCCCCTCGCGCCTCAACATCGTCTGCAGAACGGGAAGAGCGGGCCTCAGGTCACAAGGAGCCAAGAGGACGAACAGAAGCCATCTGTAAAGAGCCTCGTGCTCCCTGGGGGAAGACAGCTCTCCAGCTAAACATAGGGTATGGCTGGTCTTGTTATTATCTCAGCTGGCTGGCCCAGCCTGTGCATGTTATGATTTAGATTTAACAGCTAGAATAACATCCCAGAGAGAAAGAAGATCAAGGAGAACAGGACTTGCGGCGCTGCAGACCCACAGGAGGTGGGGTCCTGCGGCCACAGACCCTCCCCGGGCACCTCCTGCCTTCAGGGGACCTGAGCACCAAACCGTGGCCGCGGACATCGCCAGGCTGGTGTCCTAACACTTTTGGGTCCGCATTTCTTGTCTCATGTCCGCCCTCCTCGTTAGCCCCCAAACAGGCCCCAGCTCTCCTTCCACTAAAATCGGGCTCGCAGGGCCCACGGGCACCAAAGCCTCAGCTGCTTCTGTGTACAGCTCCCCGGCCCCTACCTGTTCCCTCCCCACACCCCTAACCGTCGTGACCACCCCTTACCTCCCTCCTCTCTCACCACTCACCCCCCCAAATGCCCACTCTCCTTGGCATTGCGGTGCGTCTGAGGGAACCCGTGCCAGCTGACAGCATCAGAACGCAGACTCCTCAGCCAGCATCCCCGGGTGAGACCCTGAACTAGGCCTAGAGGAGAACCCGGAAACCTGTATTGTTTCAAAGCTTCCTGGGCGACCCTAATGACCAGTCAGATGTGGGGATCCCTGCCTTCCAGCCCCCGAGAACTGGCATCCACCCGGGCACTCTTTCCTCCTGCTCTCCCTCCTCTTCTGCAGGGATGAGGACAGAGCGGGAAAGAGGGTGAGGACAGGGGGAGACTGTCTCTAACCTTCTGCCCCTCCTGCCCACAGGGACCCCCATCCCCAGGCTATCAGGGAGGCAGGAGCTGCCACCAGGGACAGGGTGTCTGGGGCAGGAAGCACAGAGGAAGACCCCAAGGGAGGAGCCAGGGCCAGCAAGGAAATAGGCAAGGTCGAAAACACCAAGGGGAGCTTCTTTAAACCTCAGGAAAAATGATCATGGGGAAAGGAGAGGGGGTCTTGGAATTTATTTCAGAAGCTGGAGAAAGAAAGGGTGGGAATGAAAGGAGAGAAGCCGAGGACAGGCCACAAAACTCCGAGGATGCCCCGGGCCGAGGACGTGCCTCGGGGAGCCTGGCTGTTCCTTTGCAACGTCTCAAATCCTATCCTCTTCTAAACCTGCCCCAGACTCTGCGAGGAGAGTCCTCCCAGGAAGACCCAGTGGCCTCTGGTCTGAAGGTCACTGTTCCTTTTTGTTCATTATCACAGCCCCAAGCGCGGGTTGCTGTGGCAAGAGGTTCTGAGGTTGTACAGGAAGGATCCCGCCAGGCTGGGATGGAGGGCCAGGGAGGTGTCTCCAGGCCGGTTATCCAGGCCGCAGCCCCGGACCTGCCCAGCCTCGGGCCCCCGAGGCCTACTCCCCGTGCCTGGCGGGGCCCAGGCTGCAGCCTGACCCGCCGTCCATGCAGGAAACTCTGTTCCCTTGGAGATGTTCCGTGGCTGCGCACGTGCAGATCCCACGGTTAGGAAGTGTTGCAGACTTGGGCTTGGGAAGAAGAAACAAGAAAAACTGTGACTTGGCAGGTCACCTCGCCCGGAGGGGGAGAGACTAAGACCGAGTTGGGAGGAGAGGTTGAGGAGAACGGAGGAAAAGGCAGCAGGAGGCCTGAGAGCTCAGAGTGCGGGGCTCAGACTGGCTGGAGGCTGGCGAGCCGGCTCCGCGCAGCTGCTCCTGGCCAGCCTGCTGCGGCGGGAGAGCCGCGGGGCCGCGGGAAGGGCCGGAGGACAGCAGGGCAAGCCATTCTCTACCCACCACAGGCGACCTGCCACGTGCCCCGTCCGGGAGCCCTGGTTTCGGGAACAAAGCTCCAGGGTGTGTTTGGCTGGCGCAGAAGACTGCCCGACAATACAAGCGAAAAACGCTTCAGGGAGTGTGGGCTAAAGAGAGGTCTTGGAGGGGCGACAGAGGAAGAGAGAATTTCTAGAAGATCCAGGAAAGATGTTTTCAACCTGAGTCCAACCCCAAGGACTATTACATTTTCTATTTTCAGGAAGGCAATCGTATGTAAGCCTGGGCTTTGGAGTCAAACTGAACTGAGTTCAGTTCCTAACTCTGTTAATAACTAGCTGTGTGATCTTAGGCAAATCACTTAACCTCTCTAAACCTCACTTTTCTCATCAGGAAAATGGGTAAAATAACAAGTAAAATAACAAATGGGTATATTAAGAAATAGAATGGGTAAAATAACAAATAAAATAATGTATGTAAAATGCCTAACACATAAAGAAATATTAGTTCCCTATCCCACTTCAGAATTAATTCTAGAATAATAAAAATCAGCCCTTAAAACTAAGCATTCATATTCTTTGGGAAATGTATATCATGGTGATTAAGGCAGAAGACCCCCAAAAGATGACTTGGGATGAAACCCAAGCTCCCCCTCCACGCTTGTTTCGTAGTTTGGGGCAAATTTCTTAACTTTTCTAAGCTCCAATTTCTTCATCTGTAAAATGAGGCTACACCTAACTCGTGGGATTAGTGTGAGGTCTAAACTGTCTTGTGCACCTAGGGAAGGGCCTGGCAGACAGTAAGCACATAATACACGTGTCAGCTATTGGCCTATTTGTCGTTGCTGTTATTTTAAAGAAGCAACTCACCTTCCAGTAATAATAAGGTCCCGTAGGTTTCAATGCACGACATCAAAATGAAAAGACTCGTTCTAATCAATGGCTCCAACCTCCTTCCCTAAATAAACCCTTCCTTAGAGAGCTTAAGGTAGAGGTTTCAGGTGTTCAACAAGGACTCTCCAGACACCCCGTCCCCAGCCCCTGTCCTTATTGATCTACCAAAGTGCAATGGAACAAAGGGTCAGGGTGAGGGAAAGAAAAAGCTCCAGGACCCAGCACACGCTGCACCAGCGGAGTCTCCCAGGGCCGCTCCCCAGTGGGAAAGAGATGGTGCTGGGGGGGCCGGGAGAGGCAGCAATCCCCCACCGCACAGCGGCCTGGCCAATGAGATAAACTCAGCAGTGTCTCCGCCTGGCTTCCGCTCCAGGCCGAGAGCTTGGCCGAGAGAGGCGCTCTGGTCTTGGTGCTGCAGGAATTTTGCAGCTTTCTCAAGTGCCAGGCAAATGCAGGTTGGCATTGGCACACTTCCTGGGGAGCGCCAGCTACTTCCCCTTAGGGCTCTGGCGGGGGGCATCCCGCCCTGCAGAGGCTGCTCTGCTCACTGACAGAAAGGTGGGCTTCAGCAGGAGGCCAGGACCAGCCGTTAGTAAGTCTGCTCGGAAGCTCAGGACCAAGCCTGGCTCTTGGAACGTCTCCCTCCCTGGGCTCAGAGGATTCTGAAGGCATCGCTCCCTGCACAGCCTGCAGCTGCCCAGGTTGGAAGGATGGTGTCCTGGAGAGAAGCCTGAAAGAGGTCTTATTCCCTGCAGTAACCCAGAAACAGAATTACGGCCTTTTAACTCTCAGACTTGAAGGCGCTCTGGTCCACCTTCTTCATATTTGCCAGCAGCTATTACGTAGCAAACGTTACACCTAGAACATACCTGGCACAAAACGGACGCTCAATAAATCTTTGCTGAATGAATGAGCTGCGAGAAAAACAAAGACGAGCAGACAGGACTTTGCCTTCAAGAGACCGTAAAACCTGTGGGACTTGTCATCATGCAGACCTGGATTCCAGGTGCAGGTGTGCGGACGGAAAGTTCTTTAAGCTCTCTAGGCCTTAATTTCCTGTCTATAAGATGGGGATACCTCATTGGTCAGCGGTGAGGATTAGCTGAAATAATGCATGTGACCCTCTTAACGATGCCAGGGCCATAGCGGGCGCTCAGCAGTTGTTAGCTAAAAAGCTGGTCAGGACAAACAGAGCGTCGATCACAGAAGCCATAGGTCAGTTCCAGAGATGCTGGACCCTCTCTCCCTTTCTTCTTTCATTCCACCTGCCTGTCTCCCAGCCTGATCTCCAGGAAAAGGCGGCTTGCGGCTCAGCCACCGGTTCACACCGCTGCCCCAGAACCGCAGCGGCTCCCTCCTGCGTGAGGGATCCAAGCCGAACCCACACCCGGCCTCCGAGGCCTCGCCCGGCTCTGCTGCCCCGCAACCTCCTGCTTGCTGCCTGCCTTCCACCACGGCAATTTGGGTCCCGGCCTGCCGTTCCTTCCACGTGACCTTGGGCCCTGTTTGCTCATCTGTGCAGCGAGAAGTTTGCAGAGATGACGTTGGGGGTTTTCTAGCTTCAGCAGCTGCGTTTCTACAGTTTGGCTCCGAGGCCCGACTGCAGCCCTTGGGTCCACGGGGAGACGAGGTGGCTGCCCGTGTCTCTATCTGTCTCAGAAACGGGGGCAGGAGGGTGTGGGGAAAGAGCCCGGGCCGAGGCTGGGGAGGCTTCCGGGCTCGAGTGGTCTGCTGCTTCTGGGAGCCCTGGCAGCCGCAGGACTCAGGATGGAAGAGCTCGTAATTCATCCGGGGGTGCTGGGAGGCTTGAGAAGAGCCACCCCAAATTCTGCACAAGGGGAGCCACTGCCTTCGTGGGAACGGTCCCCGCCTTGGAGGGAGCTGGGGGGCTGTTCCCTCCTCTGTTGCCCCCTCTCACCTCTCAGCAGTGACAGTGCCGCTGCTTTACTATAAAAACGTACAAAAAGCCGTTCGATTTCTGGTTTGCTCTGAGCTGGGCGTCCCTTTCAGGGGCACAGCCCTTCCAGCCCAGGAGGAGGCCCCGGGAGGTGACCTCTGTCAGGGAAGCGGGCTCAGGCCACAGCTGGGCCGGGCGGGGCTCTGGGCTGTGCTCACCCACGGCCTCTCCACCCTCGGCCCCCTCCTGGCTTTGCTGGCCTTCAAAACGGCTGCCAAACAGAAGACGAGATCCCGGCAGAGGCTTCTCAGTACAGGCCCTGCCGTCCACACCCTCGGTCAGCAGACACCCCCCCTCCCGGAGGGTGGACCCTGAAGGAAGGGCCGGGGGGGAAGGGCCGGGGGCCTCTGGACAGCACACAGGAAACTCAGCACCACCAGCCAGCTGGCCCTGGGAGGCGCTGGGGGCCGTGGCCAGGAGCAGGCCTTGTGGGCAGAGGGCGGGACAGAGGGGCCAGTGGAGGGTCAGGAGAGAGAGAGGCTGCTCGAAATGAAAGGAGACACCCAGAGGGGATGGGAGGTAGTGGAAGGGGAGAGCCTGGGGGAAAGGCTGTTAGGACGCATTTACAGCCCCCCAGAAACACTACAAAACACCACGAGGGCCTCAGGGCCCCTGGGTTCCCTGGCAGCTGTGAACCCAGGAGGGGGAGATGCGTGGAGACACCCCCCCTCAGCGTGGATGCCTGGGGTTGTCCAGGAGCAGAGATGCCCAGCTGAGCACAGGGACGGCCCTGTCTGTGTGTCTTACCTGGGGGTCCCATAGACGCGTGAGGTTTGGGTACAGGTAAAACTGAATTCCTTGGGCGGCCCCAGGCAGCGTCACCCCTCGAATCAACAGGACCACCAGCATGAGGTAAGGGAAGGTGGCTGTGAAGTATACCACCTGGCCAAGGGGCAGAGGAGAAGGTAAGGAACTGGGGCAGCCAGCAGTGGGGGGACGGGGAGGGGGCAGGGGGAGGAGCCGCCAAGCCCACGGCAGAGGTCACCAGCTCACCTTCTGCGCCTTCCCGCTCCCCCCACAGCTGCTCAGTCCTCAGCCTTCAGCCCTCCCCCCTCCCTCCGTCTCCCTGACACACACCCAGCAAACATCTGCTGAGTGACTGAGCGAACTTAGGCATGCTCCCAACAAGTTTAGAACAGTGGCAAGGGTCGTCGGGGACAAAAAGCTCTGTCACACATGACCCCTGTCCCCACAGAGCTCACAAGCTTAGCACAACCGGGCAGCCAGCTTAGGAGGGAAGCCTGGTCAGAGGCCGCCAGGGCAGGAGTCCAGGAGAACTCGGGATGCCCTCATGCACTCCAGGGCAACGAGTCTCCCCAGGGTCTCGGGGTGGCTGACAGTCATGTTGAGATTAATAGTCATGATGGAATTGCTTTCCCAAAGAACAGCTGTATGAAACGGGGAGCCGTGAACCGTGTTCGGTTTGCGATGTGCCCATACGCATGGTGCATTCCAAGATCAGATTCCTCCCCACGTGTCCCTCCTGCCTCTCTCTCTCTGTCCTCTCTCTCTCTCCCCTATTCCAGTTCCCCAAATACCAGAAGGACATACCATTGAATCCAGGAAAGGCACAGAATCAAGGAAGAGAGACATGTGAACTCTTCGTGGGGTCATTCCCTCCCATCCCCGACGAGGTACAACTTGGGGAACCCCTGGGTGGCTGAGGCCCCCGGGGGAGCAGGGTGGCCCAGGGAAGGGAGGGGCCTGGGGCCCTCGAACACAGACCTTGCCCGTGGACTTGACCCCCTTCCAGATGCAGAAGTAGCAGATGACCCAGGCAAGCAGGAGGCACAGGGCCAGCTCCCAGCGCAGGGCCCCCAGGTGCTGGATGCCGTCCGAGATCTTCAGGACCCGCCTCCTGGGGAGAGAAGGGTGAGCGACTGCACCTGTGCCGCTGGCCTCAGCTCGTCCGGGCAGCGGAGCCGGGCCTCCGGCTCTGGTCCGAAGGCTTGTCGGCTCCTTCACTCTGATCCATGAGGCTCTGCTTTGCCCAGAGATGGGAGTAGACAGAGAGAAGGCAAAGACAAACTGTTCCCAGGTGGGTTTGCTCTGGCAGGCTGAGGACCAGTTTAACCCAGAGAAGGGGGTGCGAACCCGTATTTTCTCAACCGGAGGGTTAGGATGCTTTGATATGAGGAACCATGTCTTCGGTGAATGCCAATATTTCGGGGAGGGGCAGTAGAAGCAACACACATGCAGCCACAGGGGAGGGCGGACCCACATGGCGGGCGGGGGTGGGGTGGGGTGGGGGCGGGGGGTGGGGGGTGGGGCAGGGTGGGGGTGGGGAGTGGGGGCGAGGAGAGCCTCTGGAAGAGTCCTGCCCTAACCACAAATACAGGCACGGCAGGAAAAAGCCACTCGGGTGACGGCGCCACCAAAGGAGGAGGCAGAATCTCGTCCCCTGCAGCCCGTGGGGTCCCCAGCCCCGCGCCCGTCTAATGGACACGCCACCCACACTGCGATGGGGCAGGGGCCTCACTTACTCCCAGAACTCGATGACGGGAGAGGTGGCGTTCTCAGAGCTCACGTTCACGGAGCTGCTGGCCCTCTGGAACTCCACGCAGTGCTCTGCCGGGGGTCCAGGGCGGGGCGGGGAGCGAGAGAAACATCACTGGCCAGTATGTAACATGAGCAGAGAGTGGGGCGAAATTTCAGGAGACTGGGAAGCACGGTATCTGGGCTGAAGGTGCCTAAACAAAACAGCCTCATAATAAAACACAAAACGAAACACATAATGACCTCAACAAAGCCACTGCACCCTCTCCCACTTCTCCGGGGTGGAGCCGGGGTGGGGGTGGGTGGGTGTAGCACATTCTCATTAAAGCACCATCAGGCGGCCTCAGGAAAGATGCTTTGCACGCCATCAGCTTCAAACATACGAATATTTCTGGGCCACTGTCCTGTAGAGAGTGGCCTTTGAGGAACAATAAGGATGCCTTCTGGGGAAGTGATGTAGCTGACGGCTAAGAGCACAGGTACAGATCAGAAGACTTTGGCTTGAATCCCTGCCCCCCTCCGGTTATTCACTGTGTGGCTTTCTAAGCCTCACTTCTGTGGTCTCTAAATGTACACGAGGGGACTTCCCTGGTGGTGCAGTGATTGGGAATCCGCCTGCCAATGCAGGGGACGTGGGTGCCATCCCCGGTCTGGGAAGATCCCACATGCCGTGGAGCAACTAAGCCCGTGCGCCACAACTAATGAGCCTGTGCTCTAGAGCCCGCGAGCCACAACTACTGAGCCCATGCACCTAGAGCCTGTGCTCTGCAGCAAGAGAAGCCACCGCAGTGAGAAGCCCGAGCACCGAAACGACGACCCAACGTAGCCAAATATAAATAAATAAATAAATTTAAATGAATAAATGTACATGAGAAGATCCCAGTGTTGACTGATAGCGGAGACTGCCCGGCACTCCATAAATAGTGGCTCTTAATTACCCATCTACGACTATGGACTTTTCACAAAGTGGTCACACTCTTCTTTACATTTTATTAGGACGGTAATCCTGGGAAGCATCAATAAAGACAGACAGCGTCCCCCGCTGTGCACACACGAAAGCTGATCTTCTTAGAAATGGCCCAGCATCGCTTGTCTGTGATGACATGAAGGCTGGGATCCAGCTCAGCAAATTGTGTATGTTCCACCTTCAGAAAATCTGGGATCCGACCCTTCCCGTTACAGGTGTGACCACCAGTCTGGTGCAGGTCACCACGGCTCCCAGCTCCCTGATGGGCCCAGTTTCTGCTCTTGCCTCCAGAGTCAAATCTCCAGAGAGCAGCCAGAGAGGCTTTGCTCAAACTTCAGTCATGTCGTGGCTCTATGTCTTGTCCCAGGTCAGAAACCTCCAAAGGGTTTCCCATCGCACCCAGAGAAAGGCCCAGACCTCATCATCGCCCTCAAGGCCCCATTCAATCCACCCCTCTCCTACTGCCCCACCCCCGCTCACCTGCCCTGCTGCCCCCTGGATGCCACCCCACTTCTGCACTGCTGCTTCTCCTACCTAGTATCTGCCTCCACACGCCCTCCTCCTTCAGAGCATGACCCAGCGTCACCTTCTTAGAGATGCCTTCCCCGATGACCCTATTTAAAATTACACCCCACCCCTAAGATTCCCAGTCTCTCCTCCCCGTTTAGTGCATGTGCCTCCCCATGCAGTGCCTCTAGCATGACACATGGGATGCACTGATTTTGTTTCTGGTCTGTCTTCTGCCACTAGAATGAAAGCCACGAGGGTAGGAGCTCTATTTCTGCACCTTGCATGTCCCCGGTACTTGGAACAGAGCCTGGGGTAGAGCCAGGGCTCCACACACATCTGCCGAACCACGGGATATTAGCAGAGCCCTCTCTCCTCCAAACCAAGTCACTTTCCTTGAAGCCTCAGCACACCCAAAAGGGCTGTTTCTTCCGGACAGGATGGGATGTCCTGTACTACTCAAGATACTAGGCTCCGAGGACTCCAGACTCACCAGGAGAAATGCCCAAAATGTCATGGAGCCAAAGCCCTGGATATTGAATTTGCCTCAGAGGTGCTCCCCCTGCCAAGTCAGCCAGAAGCACACAGGCCTGATGATGGCCTGAGGCCAAGCCCCTGGGCACCAGAAAGGCAGAAACTTTCTATAAGAGGAACCGCACTGAGACCTGGATAAAATCCCCATCTGAGAAGCTGGCTGTCAGGGCGGATTTTAGTGCACAGAGAAGAAAGAAAGAGAGAGACAGAGAGAGAGAGAGACGAGGGAGGGAGGGAAGAAGGAAGGAAGGGAGGAAGGAAAGAAGGGGGAAGGAAGAAAAAACACATAATAAAGAGAATATTAGAATAAAACAGATTTTAAAAACTTGATTCATTCCATGAATATTTTTTGAGAGCTCATGATGCTAAGTGCAAAAGGTGTAGAGATGAAGACACCATTTTTGCCCTCAAGATCTTGCAACAAACAGAGGAAAACCGGGGTGAGTGCCACAGTCAAGGGCCGCAGCCCGTGTAGGTACTAGCAGACGCACTCAAGAAGAACCTAGCAGATCCTGGGGTGTCAGGGGCGGTACCTCCAAGATCTGACTTTTCACTTGACAAGTAGTGGGACAAAGTGGTGACAAGGGAATGAAAGCCTGGAGAGGCAGCATAAAATATGAGGGCAAGGGGGCCTTGAACACCAGGATAAACGTGCAAAACCACTTCCCTGGCAAGTGAGTAAAAGATTCACACTCTAGCTCAGAACTGAGTAACTTATCTGAACAAGAAAAAGTCCATCATGGCACAGGTAGGGCCTCACTGACAGGCATGAGAGGTGTTTGGACATTGGGAGCAGGACAGTGTCCCCCTGCGCGGTCCAATAGGGCAGTGACAGCCACGTGTGGCTATTTACATTAAATTAATTTAAATTAAATAAAAACTTTAAAATTCAGGTCCTCACACGCACTAGCCATGTTTCAAGTACTCGACAGCATGTGTAGCCAGTGGCTACCGTATCAGAGAGTACAAAGCACATTTCACCACCACAGGTAGTTCTTTTGGAAAGCACTACCCTAGAAATTTTTAATTTGTATTTTTAATTTAACATTTTCTTTCAATTCATTAGACTTAGTAGTTCTATCGCCATAGAGGCTCTTGTCTTAAAAGAAAATCATAGGAGAAAATTAATTGCTATGGTAAATTATATTGATGCCATACAAAACAGCTTATCCCTGGTTAAATCCACATGACTTGGGAGTTGGAAAGGCCTAACATAGTATCAGAAAGAAGACATGAAGAATAAATAAATGATAAAACAATATATCCATATATCAAACCAACCACGTTTCAAATCAAAATCCATAAAGGGCTAAACTGCACAAAAAGAAGTCAGTTCTATCTTCTTAATAACATTGATTGAACACATGAATTTTTTTGAAAATATCTGTGATATTTTTCCGGTGACGCTGGTGGACTCTCGCTCTTATCTTTGACATAAGACCTCTGTCACCTCCTTGGCAGATTTCTAGCATGTCCCAGGTGAAGGATGGGGCCTGGGGACCAGGATATGGGGACAATCCCTCTCCTGGTCACCGCAGCAGAGCAGGTGGAGGTGACCTCACCTGTGTTCCAGTCGTGGCGGCAGCTCCCCCAGGGCAGGTCGATGGTGAAGCTGCTGAAGAGGTAGAAGAGGGCCCAGGCCAGGACGATGATGTAGTAGATGTTGAGGAGGATGACAATGGTCTGGGAGGCATAGCCGATACCTGGGTGGAGGCACACGGGGCTGGGGACACGGGGCAGGTTTCTGGCTCCGCCCACCCCTGCTCAGGAGAGGGTCTGTGCTCCCCTGTGAGTGTCCTGAGACACGGGGTATGGGGTCTGGGCTCCTGGCTCGCTGCCCCCTCCCGTCGTGCAGCCCCCCCAGGCCAGGCCGGGCTTCCTCCCATCTCCTGCTGCCCTGCCCCGCTGCCTGTACGCTTTCATCTGTATGCTGCAAGCTCACGGATTCTAAGCTATCTTACAAATGTATAAGGCTAACTCCGAGATTCCAATAGCTAATAATGTTCCCTGGAATTCGTCTGATATATTTCTGAAATGTAAAAACATGCGTTAAGGGAATTCCCTGGTGGCGCAGTGGTTAAGAATCCGCCTGCCAACTCAGGGGACACGGGTGCGAGCCCTGGTCCGGGAAGATCCCACATGCCGCAGAGCAACTAAGCCCGTGCGCCACAACTACTGAGCCTGCGCTCTAGAGCCTGCAAACTGAGCCCGCGAACCACAACTACTGAAGCCCACGCGCCTAGAGCCCGTGCTTCACAACAAGAGAAGCCACTGCAATGAGAAGCCCGTGCACCGCAACGAGGAGTAGTCCCCACTCGCTGCAACTAGAGAAAGCCCGCATGCAGCAACGGAGACCCAATGCAGCCAAAAACTAAAACTAAAAAAAAAAAAAACACGCGTTAAAAGCAGGAAGAGACAGTTCACAGAGGAGCACACACACACAGGCAATGAATATCCTCACAACACACTCATCCTCCCTAATAATCGTAGGTGTGCAAAATGATGAGCTACCATTCTGCATCTGCAACACTAGTGAACATGTTTACAAACGATATAACTCAGTGATTTCCAAACTTGTCCACATAGTAGTAGAACTACCTGGGAATACTTTAAAGATTCCAAAGCCCAGAGCAGACCCCAGACCAATTTAATAACAATCTCTGGGGGTGGGGTACAGGCCTCAGGATGTTTGGAAGGTCCTGGGGTGACTCCAGTGTGCAGACAAGTTTGGAAACCAGGGATATAACTCAGAGCTGTTAAAGGTACGGAGGAAAGATGCTTACTCAAGTCCGGTGATGTGTACGTCAGCATAACCCTTCCATAGAACAACTTAATAAGCATGGTCAAGGGACATCAACTTGGTTGTCCATTTGATCCAGTGATCGTAATCCTGAGAATTTATCCCAAGGAAATAACTCCAAAAAAGGGGGGTAACGGCTACCTCTACAAAGATACACGATAGCAGAATATCAATTTATCAGGGATGGAAAATAAGCAAAAAGCCCAGAACAGAGAGTCGTTAAGCCAATTATGATATATCCCCTTGATGGAAGTTCATGCAATCACATGACTGTTGTGTAAGAAATGGAAAATAACACTAACTAAAAAACAGAGGGACTTCCCTGGCTGTCCAGTGATTAAGACTCTGCGCTCCCAGTGCTGGGGAGGGTTCAATCCCTGGTCGGGGAACTAAGATCCCACTTGCCACACGGCGTGGCCAAAAAAAACACAAAAACGACAGAAACAGAAACTGTGTATATTTCATATTAATAGATATGTAAACTTTATATAGAGAGAAAGAAATAATGAAGTAAATCTCTCCAAACTGGAAAAAACCCAAATGTTCTTCAGTGGGTGAATGGTTAAGTAAACCATAGGACAACCATCCACACCATGGAATACTGCTCAGTAATAAAAAGGAATGAACTATTGATACAAGAGCAATCTGGATGGATCTCAAGGGCATCATGCCGAGTGAAAAAGCCAGTCTCAAAAGGTCACATACTATATGATTCCATTTATGTAACATTCCCCAAATGACAAAATTATAGAGATAGAGAGAAGTTAGTGGCTGTCAGAGGTTATAGGGGTGGGGAGGGGAAGGGTTAGTGTGACTACGAAGGGGCAGCAGGATGGAGATCTCCGTGGTCTTGGAACAGCGGTGGTGTTTGCACGAATCAACACAAGTGATAGAATTACACAGAATTATACGCGCACACACACACACACACACACACACAAGCAAGTGCATGGAAACGGGTGCGATCTGAGTAAGGTCTGCGGATTGTACCAATGTCCATTCCCAGGTTTTGATATTGTCCTATATAAGATTTTTACCATTGAGGAAAATGAAAATGTCACTGGGTGAAATGTACACGTGACCTCTCTGGGCTACTTTTGCAACTTTCTGTGAACATATAATTGTTTCAAAATGGAATCTTAAAGAAAATCCTATATAGAGAGAAATATTGAAATAAAACATCCTAAGTTTTAAATAGCTATTGTGTCAAGATGGTAGAATTAAAAAAAATTTTTTTAACATCTTTATTGGAGTATAATTGCTTGACAATGGTATGTTAGTTTCTGCTTTATAACAAGTTGAATCAGCTATACGTATACATATATCCCCATATCTCCACCCTCTTGCGTCTCCCTCCCACCCTCCCTATCCCACCCCTCTAGGTGGTCACAAAGCACCGAGCTGATCTCCCTGTGCTATGTAAACATTTTATCTATTTATTTATTTGGCCACGCCACGCAGCTTGTGGGATCTTAGTTCCTCCACCAGGGATTGAACCTGGGCCCCTGGCAGCGAAAGCACAGAGTCCTAACCAGTGGACCGCCAGAGAATTCCAAAGATGGTAGAATTATTATTTTTTTCTCATTAAAATTCTCTTTTTAGGGAATTCTCTGGCAGTAATTCAGTCTTGGGCCCACGGTGGAAGGTTTAACATAAAGACACAGCGTCTTATCTGTATCAGCACTGCTGATAAACCACCCAGTTATTCCAAACAAGGTTTATAACCACTAGTGCAGAGACTCTGGAGTCGGGCGCAGAGCTACTCACCCTCAAAGATGGGGCAGATCTTCCTCCAGGCTGTGATGCCCCCCTGGCTGGTGTACTGGCCCAGTGCTGTCTCCAGAAGAAAGACAGGAATGCCACAGGTAAAGAGGAAGATGAGGTAGGGGATGAAAAAGGCACCTGCGGGTGGGAAACAGGCTGTCCATTACGTGGCACTAGCCTCCTTGTGGTCCACGGTCATCTCTCCCCCTTGCCACTCCATGCTTCCAGTCAGAATCCCGGGGATGGGGACTGCGCAAAATGGCGGGGACATCTGTCTAGATGTCTGGAACCATGGCAGAGATCAGGTGTCACCAAGTTACTTAGGACCTAGCCAGCCACTTCCTTCACTCTGAAGTTTCCATCTATACCTTCCAAGGTTTGCTCCCCATCAACTTCAGTTGCTGCCCAAATAACACATAGCTTGTGGCCATAGAAGAAGCTCACTGAGTCACAGATATCCAGGAGCATTCCCACAGCCCACAGTCTATAATTTTTGTCAAGGAAATGATTGCTCTCAATGTTAGAGAGGGGCTTTTAGCAGACTGAAATCAGATTTCCCTTAGTAATCCTTTCTGCTTCTGTTTTCACAGTCACTGCCTGAGACAAGTCACTGCCTGAGACAAGTCTATGCTGGCATTTGCTCCACCATAGACCTCCATCTGCTGGCAACTGGGCAGGGGAGTTCACCGGAGAGAGTCCCGGGGGAGAGACGTGCACAGAGAGACCCAAGTGCCTGCAGAGCGTCCCCTACGAGCTTGAGTGCTGGTCAGCACATGCGTGTGAGGACACTACCCAAGGAGAGGAAAGAATCCCTCAAGAAGATAGAGCCTGGTGGTGCTCACGCAAGGCTGGAGACATTCCAAAGACTTAAGGAAGACATGACACCAATTCTATACAAACCCTTGCAGAAAATTTAGAAGCAATTCTTTCCAACTCATTCTACGAAGCTAGCATTACTCTGATAACAAAAGTAGATAAAGACAAGAAAAGAAAACTATAGATCAAACTTTCATGAACATAGATGCAAAATTCTAAACAAAATTTTAGATATCCAACAATATATATAAAAAAAGTAATACATAGTGGAGTTTATCCCTGGAATACAAAGTTGTTTCAACATTCAAAAAAAAATCAGTGGATCATATTAATAAATTTAAAAAGAAAAACCATATAATCATTTCAATAAATGCAGAAAAGTATTTGACCAAATCTAACAGACATTTCTGATTAAAAAAAAAAAACTCTCAGCAAGTGATGAATAGAAGGGAATAAAGGGCATCTACAAAACACCTATAGATAACATCATACTTAATGGTGAAAGACTGCTTAACCCCTAAGGTCGAGAGTAAGACAAGGGTGTCCAGTCTTACTATTTCTTACCACTTCTATTCAACATTGGTTCCATCAATATTGATTCTAGTCAAGGCAAGAAGGCAATAAAAGGAATTAAAAGTTATTCAGATTAGAAGAGAAGAAATAAAACTGCTTTACTTGCAAATGACATGATCACCTATGTAGAAAATCCGTTGGAATTTAAAATAGTCAAACTCATAGAATCAGAAAGTAGAATGGTGATTACCAGGGTCTGAGGAAGGGGGAAGCAGGGTGATGCCAGTCAAAGGGTATAAAGTTTCAGTTTTGCAAAATGAATGAATC